>NC_048600.1:133840077-134140077 GCF_003668045.3 Cricetulus griseus
AAGCTTAGGTGAAGTATTTATGTCTGTTATTGTGTGTGTGTGGTTTGGGAACCGAGCCCATGGCCACACACATGGTAAGCACGTGCTAAGCTACACACTCAGCCCCACCCACGTGTCTCAATCTCAACATTGCTAACTGACATGAAAACTGACATGTACTACACATGTGCACACCAAAGAAAACCGTTACAAACAGCAACTGGAAACCACACAAATTCCCATAGCCAGCAGGATGATCAGCAAGCCACAGTGTGGCCACATAAAGGATCTGCGAACGAGAGCCTCATATGCATAAAGGAGCAAGAGACGCACACAGAGGGCAGACACTGTGTGCACTGTGCACACACCACAGTGCAAATTCAGGCAAGCGTGAACTTCCCTGTCACAACGCAGGACCCAGGGGCATGCTGAGGGCCTGCTTCAACTGGCGGAGGGAACAAGGGGCTTCAGGAGGCTGGCAGTATCGTGTCTTGATCTGGATGCTGGTGGCATGGCATGTTAGGTTTGTGGAAGTTCACTGAGCTATGTCATGACAGAATGTGTGCCAATCTATATGTGTATTAGTCTCCAAAAAGCTAAGAGTAATGAAAACATGACAAAGGATCCAAGGAACAAAAGTCCGTTTAGGCAACACAGCAAGAAGATGGTAAACTAGGAATTCAGATAGATGTTTTGCAACTTTTTTTACCTTTTTAAGATTCATTTATTTTTACTTTCTGTGTATGAATGATTTGCCTGCCTGCATGTATGTGTAGCATGTGCATGCCTGGTCCCTTCAGAGGCCAGAAGGCATCAGATCTGTGGGAACTAAAGTTACAGGCAGTTGTGAGTTCCAGCACCAAGTGGGTGCTGGAAATAGAACCCAGGTCCTCTGCAAGAGTAGTGAGTGCTCCTAACTGAACCATTTCTACAGTTCCTCAAAGACATCTTCAATGAGATGTCAAAACTGTTTGAATTGAAAAGGGGAAATAGCAAAAATAAAGAGAATGTTGAAGTGACATCATTCCTGAATTAACAATTAAATTAGAAACAGCTGTAAACAATTTACTAAAATCAAAACATTCAATAAAGAAAGATAGTCACAGAAATCCAGACGAAAGAGACAAAAACAAAACAAAACACCAACTCTAAAACAAGTGGAAAGAGGTGAATACATTTGGAAAACACACAAAGATGCCTGCATAAAAGTGAGGGCAGAACAACAGACCTCTCTCTCACCAATGTGCATGTTCAAGCTTCATAATCTGTGAACATGTTAGTGTACGTGGCAAGGAGCATTTAACGTTGCAAGTGGAGTTACAGTTGGTAATGGAAAGTATTAAGATAGAGATACTGTCCTGGGTAGTCTAGGTATACAAAAAGCTACCGCAGTGTCCTCTGCAGTGGGAGAAGGAAGCAGAATTCATGTCAGAGTGAAGAAGGGAAACAGGAAAACTCAGCTGGCTACCGATGGCTCTGAAGACCAAGAAAGGGGCTCAGAGTCCCGAGGTGCAGGAAGGTTCTAGAAGCTGAGAAAGACAAGAATGCAGATTCTCCTAGAGCTCCATGTAGAAACAATGTCCTGCTTATTATGCCTTACCTTTAGCTCAGCCAAACTGTGTAGATTACCAGACCCCAAAACCGTGAGTGAATAAACTTATGTTGTTTTAAGCCAGCTTGTGGTCGTTTTTCATAACAGCATACAGGAAACTAATACAAGGCAATAGAAGATATTTTTATGGCTACAAAGCAGATTCCTCTAAAATTAAGAAAAATACTTTTTTAAAATCTAGGAACTTGGAATATACAATATATCAAAACTTTCTGAGTCACGGCCTGACTAAGCAAGGAACTGTAAGGCAAAGAAAAACAGTCCTCAAAAATTCCCGAGGAAAAGGCAAATTACCCATCTAGGAAATCAGTTGACGTGTGGCTTTCACCATGACAACATCAAATACTAGAAAGACAGTGAACAAGTTACCAGGTGTTGGCAGAAAAGAGCAGTACAGTCTAAGAATGCTGTGTACAGCCAAGGCATGGCCCAAAGACAGACAATGGTGTTCTCAGGGCAAGCCTCTGAAGAAACTCTTAGTTTTCTGGATAGCCGGTAAAGAGGCTAAGAACAGCCGGTAAAGAACAGCACCTGGTTAAGAGGCTAAGCAGCACCATAAAGAACTTGGGAATAGCTACGCTTAAAAGAGATAGCCAGTGCTGAGTCCATGTGAATACTGCATGAACACCAAGCACTCTCTGATGTTATAGCTACAATACAGAATCCAGCGTTGTGAATCTCTGCGGTATGAGCATTGCAAAGTGGGCTACAAAACCAGGACATGGGTGGGAAGACTGGAGTGTGATGCTGCAAGAGTTCCCCTTCCACTGTCAAAGCACTGAGATTCTCACAGCTGTAACAAAACAATGGCCCCAGACTCTTAACGTTTATTGCTTCCCCACTTGCTTCTCTTCCTTTTTTCTCACCTTCCCTCCTTTTCTCCCTCCCATTCTGTTTTTCATGCCCCCTCACACACAGGATCTCATATTGTAGGCCACCTTGGCCTCAAATTCATGACATCCCCCCTCCCCACCTGCTTCTTGAATGCTGGGATTACAGGTGTGAGCCACCATAACTGGCCTGTTTTTCCTACCCTCTTTTCTTAGCCCTAGAAGAAATATGTAGTAAATCAAAAGGTCACAAAGACTACAACTGTGGCATCTGTTCTCTTAAATTTTTCAGACCATGTTGACAATAAAAAAAACAAAACCCGAAGCAACAGAAGCTCAGTGGGTCTTGCTTAAGCCACCCAGGCTGCTCACATGTCATCAACATCTTTCTCACTGCCCACACCAGTCATCCACTGTGAGACTCACATCCCTTCTTGGACTTGCTAAATGTTTTACTCTTTTCTTCTGCTGAGGCCAGTGCTGAGCACCCAGACCTGAAGACAGGACTGTGGACCCATCCCTGCTCTTGGGGTAGTGCTGTCCAACAGAACTTTGTCCTAAAGGTCTAAATCTGTACCGTCCGGCTACTCACCCTGGACCACACAGTTTTAGAGCCTTTCTAGCCGCGTGGCATTGCCAGGGGTCTGGAGATGCAGGAAGCAGCCCGCAAGCCAGCGGACAGAGTGGCAGACCTCAGGACAGAGTCTGTATTGGAAATGTAAGTTGAAGTCCCACTAATGCGACCAAAAGGCAGTGGGTCGCATTAGTCTTTGCACAGCCACAGTATGACTACATGACTATTCTTGTACGTCCCGCCCAGGTTTCTGTACCAAAGAAGGTTTCCTTCCTCTGGGGTGCAGGGTGTCAGACCTCAAGCTTCTAGGACACACTGCTCACTGCCCTCAAGCCTGAGGCTCTCTGGTCTCATCTGTGCCCAGTCTCCTGAGCCTCTTAGTTGGGCTCCTTCCTACACCCTAGCCAACTCTACAGGGTCACTAAGGTTCCTCCTCCTAGAAGTCCTGTCCGCTAGGACAGGGAGACCCAGTGCAAGGTGCTTGGAACCCAAGACTCGAGTCTAGTCTTGTTACTCTCTGCGTGCAGTCCCACGCACCAAAAAGGTCACGGCCCCGGAGTCTGTGGTCTCTCCTGTTCTCTAGTCCGCTGCTTCTCCGTCCACGCCTCCTGCAATCCCACTCACTTCTCCCAAACACGTCGATCTCACCTGCGGTCTCCCTTGACGCCCACCCTGAGCCGCTTTGCGGATTCTGCCCACAGCGCACAGTCTACCCCAGCATGCGGGACCTAGCCCTGCCCAGCCTCTCCGTGGGCTAGAGCCACTCTGGAGCGGCCGCTCGCACCGAGACACCAGCGCTGCGCCTCCGGGTGCTGCGGCCGCGCTCCTGCCGCCGCGCTCACCCGCCGGGTGTCCATAAGGAGACTCGGCTGCTCCGTCCTGCAAGCTGGCCAGGATCTCGCCCTTGCCCACGTCGCTGTCGCCCACCAGCAGGAACTTAAGTAGAAAATCGTAGGCCCGCACAGGGCTGCCCAGGGCGCTCATCATGCCGGCCCGGCCACCCCTCCCATGCCGGCCCCAAGCTGCGCGCTGGCGGCTGCAGGGTCCCTGAGCGCCCCGGGGAAACGCGATCGCTCCCCAGGCCAGGGGCGCTTGACAGCCGCAGCGCCCCGCCCACCCTATTCGTCATTGGTGAGTCGCAGTTGCTGAGGTGGATACACATGCTCATTGGCTAGCAAGCTCGTCCATCTAGTCCTTAACGCCTCCGCACCTCGCCCACCGCCTCTCTTGGGAGGACTTGTTGCCTCAGCCAATGGAGATCCGGAGGCGGTGATGGGCGTGCCAGAAGGAACAGGAGGCGGGAGGTCTGCTCCCACAGCCAATGGAAGAGAGGCATGGCGAGGAGGGGCGTGGCCAATGTCACTTGCAGCAGTGATGTAGAGCACAACAGGAGCCCTCCAGATTGGTGTGGGAAGTGTTTGAGTCCCAGCCTGGTAACAAGGATTTGTCCCGCAGCTCCACAGAGCTTCCAACGCTAGTGTGATGCATGTGCACATGTCCGTGAAGCATCACATGGAACTAAAAGTTACAGGCAGTTGTGAGTTCCAGCACCAAGTGGACACGTCGACACATGCACCTCTAACGGTGTCTGCGCATGGGTGCCTCCAGGTCTGCATGGGTTTCTGTCCATGCCAGTTCAGTGTGTCTACTCGTGTGTGCGTCGTGTGCCTGGGAGGTTGCTGGCAGAGAGCAGGTGGTGGGGACCTGCCTGTCTTTGACCTTCCCTTACACCCTAGGGAGCAGTGGACCTCTGGACCTCTCCTCTGGGGCTTCTCATCAGTAGGCACTAAGTTACTTAGAGTAACTGTAGTTTGGCATCTATGCTGCGGCTTCATACAATTTGAAGTGCAAGCGCCTCTTACCCTCTGTGCCCTCTGCTTTGTTAAGGTGCATGGTGTGCTGGTGTTTCTATTCAGTTCCCGGGAGCCGATGGGGAAGAAAAAGCGGTAGAAGAAAATTACAAAAGTGTTTGTGGACACTGTTCTAAGAGAAATGGCTGTCTCCAGCTTCAGAACAGGGCGGCCTGTTTGACTCAGAGCAGGCTGGTCTTAGAGCAAGGCGACTGCTGCCTCCCTGCAGGGCCATTAATTATCCCTTCAAAAAGAGTTGATTATAATAAGCCCCAGTTACAAAATATGTTTGCCAGTTTAGAATGGGTAATTGACTCAGGGTCTTTTGAGACAGGGTTCCCCTGTGTAGTCCTGGCTGTCCTGGAACTCACTGTGTAGACCAAGTTGGCCTCAAGATCTGTCTGCCTCTGCCTCCTGAGTTCTGGTATTAAACGCATCCTCCACCACCACCCAGGGCTAGGACGGGTGATCTTGCTGAGCCATTTCTGACTCAGAACAAGACTATCTTTGACTCAAGGCCACACTGTTGCTACCAAGATAAACCCTAGCTGCAATTGTTTCAGAGCACCATGACATTGCAACATTGTCTGACTGTATACACAGAAGAACTCCCTTAGAGTCCCTTTGAACGCCTGTGCCCCGACAGCCTTTCAGTACTGTTTTGCCAGCTGAAGTTGTACAACAACGTATCAAATTCTACTTTTGCCCTCTTCTGTCACAACTCATATCTCACCTGACTGCCTGTGTCATCCCTGTGAGATGACAGCTTTTGAGCTAAGATTTTAGACAGTCTGATTGATGACTTGCCTGTAATCCTGTGGTTGCTAATCTTGTCAGTTTGGTGGGCTCTGAAATCACCTAAGTGAAGGGACTCTAGCCCACTTGAGCATGTGCTCGGCCTTCTCCCCCCAGCCCCTCTGCCTTGCTAAAAACTGTTAGATTACAGTCCTAAAGCTAGCCTCCAAGGTTTATCCCCTCATTTGAGGATGTCCTCCTCCAGACGCTGACTACCAAAGCCCAGCTTTGGATCACCTAATTAACATGCCTAATTAAAATTAAGCACCTCATCCTAACGTAGGGTTTCCTCCTTTATCTTTATAAACCACTATTTCCCTATGTGTGAAGTCTGTCTCTCTATCCAGAGCCAGTCCTTTCTCCCCGTCCCCCTTTCCCTTGTCCCCTTCCTTGTCCCTCTTCTCTATTCCCTATTTCCTTTACCACTACATCCTGGCTCATTCTAACACAGACCTCCCCTGCTTTTCCTCTTAAAAATTACACCTGCAAGGTCATTTGCTGCTGTTTCTGTCTGAGTCGGAAAGCAGCCACTTTAACTTTTCTTTCCCCTTTACTAAAAGATCTCTCGGTGAAAACAGGTGTTTGGGTGTGATTTGTGCCTAATCTGGGGTCTGGGAGGAAGCCCCGATGTGTGAGGGTCTCCTTCACTAAGAAGCACACTTGCTGGCATGTCTGTGAGTGTGTTTCCCGAGAGGATTGAAGGGGGAAACACCAATGTTGGGTAGTTGGCATCTTAATTCAAGTCAGACATGAAGAGGAAAAAGCAGTGTCACTTGCCAATCTTCATTTCATCCTGAGTGAATGCAGGTATTGTAGCTGTCCTCCACTGCCATCCCACTCCAGCTTCCAACATGGACTATACTGGTAGCCCTTTAGGAATCTTCCAGGTCTTAAGCATTAGATTAGGACTGCTGAGGAGGCGTCTTGCTTCCTGGGCTGATCAGCTACTAGGTTCTCAGCCTCTCTGTCACGAAGACTCTATTGTGTAAGCCAATCTAATAAATCACTATTTATTACAAATACACATATACACTTTATTGTTTTTGTTTCTCTAGAGAATCCCGTCTAATACAAATCCCAACACTAAAAAGGCCGAGGCATTTGAGGCTAGCCTGGACTACCTAATGTTTTTGAGGCCAACCAAGACTGCACAATGTGATCTTGTGTCAACAAAACAAAACCAACCCCTACACTCAAAAGTTTTACCTTTGCCAATTGAATTAATTCAGATTTAATTTTTTATTATTAGGTATAATATGTCTATGTGAGTGTACACTGTTGTGTACACAGGTGCCCACAAAAATCGGAAGGTGTTGGGCCTCTTAGAGATGGAGTTACAGATGTTTGAGAGCCACCTCATGTGGGTGCTGGGACCCAAACTTGGGTCCTCTGGAAGAGCAGCAAGCACTCTTAACTGATGAACCATGTCTACAGCTCCCAATTAGTATTTCAAAGTGTTCACTTTGGATTGCCACTTTATTTTACAAAATTTACTAGTTACTGACTGATCAGTTGATTGAGGTGCTCACAAAGCCACTATTTACAAAAAGAGAAGAGGGACCTGAGATGTAGCTTAATTAGTAAAGTCCTTGCCTATGTGATGGTTAGAATAAGAATGGCTCTTATAGGCTCATATATTTGAATGCATAGTCACCGGGGAATAGCACTGTTGGAAAGGATTAGGAGGTATGGCCTTGTTGGGGGAAGTGTGTCACTGGGTGTGGGCTTGGAGTTTTCAAAGGCCCACACACAGTTCAGTGTTTCTCTCTCCCTCTGCCTGCCTGTGGATAAGGATATAGAGCTCTCGGCTACTTCTCCAGTGCCACATGTGCCAACATACTTCCTGTCATGATGACAATGGACTAAGTCTCTGAAACTGTAAGCAAGCCTCCAAATAAATGCTTTCTCTAATAAGAGTTGCCTTGGCTATGGTGTCTCTTAACAGCATTAGAACAGTGACTAACACATCTACCAAGCACAAAGTCCTGGGTTTGATCCCCAGCACCATATAAACTGGGCCTGGTGGTACAATCTGTAATCCTAGCACAGGGGAGGTGGAGGTATGGAGATCAGAAGTTCAGGGTCATCTTTGGCTGTATAGCAAGTTTGAAGCCAGCTTGGACTACAAGAGGCCCTGTCTCAGAACAAACAAAAACAGAGCAAGAAGGTGAGAAGACAGAGGATAGAAAGGATACAACTTTATGCCTTCTCAAGCCACCACCACTCCACACAAAAAACAAACAAACCCATCTCCACCCCGTGGTTCTCACATTCCATTTTGCTGTGGGTACTTCCCCGCCTCAAAAAGACAGGACACTTTCCTGTTCTGAGTTCCTTACACAGCACAGCTAGCCTCAGATAGGTGCTGAAGAGATGGCTCAGTGGTTAACACCACAGGCTGCATTTTCAGAGGCCTGCGTTTCAGTCACCAGCACTTTTATGGGTTACTTACAACTGTTTGTAACTCCATTTCCAGGGAATCTGATGCCCTCTTCCTGCCTTTGTGGGCACCAGGCGTACAAATAGTGCACAGACACGAATGCAGACAAAAACACCATTCACATGAAATAAGAGTCCTCATCTTACTGCCCGCAATTATACCCAATAGCCTCTTTAGCCTTTCCCAGAACACTTCCTGGAGGGGGCATCTATCTCCATTTCTCCCCATGGTCCTTTTCATGTCATAGAAGTCACTTTGAAGCTGGTCTTTTCTTAGCTAAAACATGGTAGCTGCCACCTGGAAGGAAAAAAATCAAAGGTTTCTTGATACACAGAAGGGCTCCAGGCCACATACGTGTTTGATATTCATGATTTATATAAAATGACATAGAGTTCACATATGTTCTATAAATATACTTCTATGTACTGAAAATAATCTCTATATTATTTTCAATATCTAATACAATGTAAATGATAGTACTAATCTTAATTAGGTTACTTTTAATGCTGAATACAATGTAAATAGTTTTTCTTACTGTTTAGAGAATAATAATAAAGAAAATCCTGCTCATATTCTGTACAAGCATAACTTTTTCATCAGATATTTTTAGGCCATGGTAGCTTGAGCCCATAGTGTAAAATCTACAGATATAGAGGGCTAGCTGAAATGCCAGAAAAGGACTGTTGCCACTTACAGACGACCATTTTCTGCTCTGAGATAAATATGAGGCCCACTGAATAGCACACCTACCCAACAAGGACGCTTATTTCACAAAGCAAGAGTTCCTACCCAGGAATCCCAGAGCTTCCTGAAGGATGCTGTCTCCAACCCATAATTTCAATAATTGCATAAAGCCCAGGCAGAACATAGAGAGATGGGTACACTACTAGCAAATCTGTTCAATTCAAGGATGGGCTTCCAGCTCTGTCCACCTCTGGTTACTAAAAAAAAAAAAAAAAATTCCTCCTTGTGATCAGGCTGAAATTTCCCTGAATTTCTGTCCATGTCCTAATCAGCTCTGAGAAACCAGGCTCTGACTAGCAGGAGTCACACAAAGAGGCAGAGGGCACAACGGGGAAGGGGATTTGCCACTTCTCATGGATGAGATGTAACAACAGGTGATGTTGACATTTTGGAAGTGAGGAGAGGATAGGATGGCTAACATTATGTTTTAAGTTTAAAATACTGTGCTTAAGAGATCTATAAAACAAAAATGCCTCTAACCTGTAACTCTAACCTGTAAGCCCTGCTTGCCCAAAGACAGATAATTTCCTAGAATGTTGGGGCTGTTCTTGCAACTGCCTGATCTTGTATACTTACAAAAACAAAAACAAAAACAAAAACAAACAAAACTGTTGTTCATATAAGATGACAAACTGTGTGTCTTTGCTTCTGTAGGCAAGCTTGCTTGCCCCAGCTTGCACAAAGAGAGAGTGTGTGCCTGTCCCGGATTACATGAAGGCAGGAAGTATGAAGCCTTGTGAGATTTGCTTTTATAAGCTCCTGACCAATGTGATTCGGCCCTACACCTTGGGAACCCCAAATCTCTATTGTAGACCTGGAGCCAGTATCTGAATAAAGCCACCTCTCTGTTTAAATTTCTGATCTTTTTATTTGTTTGTTTGTTTTTTGAGACAGGGTTTCCCTGTGTATCCTTGGCTGTCCTGGAACTCTCTCTCTGCAGAACAGGCTGGCTTCAAACTCTTAGAGATCTGCCTGCCTCTGCCTCCCAAGTGCTGGGATTAAAGGCGTGCTCCACCACCACCCAGCTTTGTTTGTGGTTTTCAATATGCATCTTCACCAGAGCTCAGAAGTCCTAAATAATTCATTTAATAAAATCCCTGAAGTTGGCTTGTTAGGTTGGTTCTCAGCCTCAGTATGCTCTTGCCAGCAACAGTTTTTAGAAGCAAGTTTTACAAAAGTTAGTCTTCACACACTTGATTCACAGCAAGTAGAGACAGGCACCACTCCGTAATTCTAGGTGTCAAAAATCAGCTGGTTGCACTTTGTCCCCTGGAGAAGGGGAAAGGGTCACCATCCCCTGAGCAGATTGAGAGCATGGGAAGAGGGGGGAGGGAGCTACGAGAATGAGAAGGGAAGAAGAGGAAGGATGCAGAGGTCATGAGGGAGCAGAAAGGTTGAGTCAGGTGTAGATTAGAAGAAAGGACATGTGATAGGTAGGGTTTTAGTTGGGGGGGTGGTACGGGAGGAAGGGAGGGAGAAGGGAACTGGGATTGTCACGAATTCAATCTTGTTTGTAATTCAAATAAAAAATAGTCAAAAAAATCAGCTGATTGCATAATATATCCAGAAGAATGGGCATTATGGTGTGCCATTTCCAATTTTATTTACTACTTCAGGCTTCTCCCCATGTTTTAAAATAATGGCATTGTTTATCCTGATGCCAAACAATCCTGTTCAGCCTTGTCTGTAATAGTGAAAAACTTGGAATGAAGGCTTACCCACCACATATAAATGGATCTTCCTAGAGGGGTGCCTGAATTGTAACCCTCACTATCTGTGAGTGTGTCGTTGTTTGGAAACAGGGTCTTTGCACACTTAATGAACTAACATGCAGTCATGATGTGGACTCTAACTCAGTGTGACCATGAAAGGGTTTCAGAGGCCTCTGTCCTGTCCATCCTTTGGGTATAACCATAGTAGTGAGACTCCAGCATGGGGCAGAAGAGCTGGAGCTTTACAAGAACTTGGAATCCAAGTCTCTCCACAAACCCCTCATCATGTGGCACACAGAAGTTCCTCATTGCCGTAGCCATCTCCAGTGGAAATTTTCTGTTTCTGCCCCAAACACATGTATCAAGTAGCCTTAGAGTTTCTCTGTGAGGGAAAAAAGACGGTGTTATTTCTTGTTGTTTAAGATGGAATATTAAATGTTAATGTGGTTTTCATTTTAAAATTAGTTAAGCAGCAGATTCACAATCAAATTAGCTTAATAACTGTTTTCTTCCTTTTTTTTTTTTTTTCATGATAGTCCAGAGGCTTGCACATGCCGGGTAAACATTTTACTACTGTGTCACATACCCAGCCAAACAAGACTCATTTTTTATAAGAATGTCTGGAATGTCTCCTGATGGGTTGAGGGGTACATAATGGGAAGGGCTGAACACAGCCTGCTTAGAAGTCCCAGAGTCCTGTTTGCTCCTCCTGCCCTGTCTTCAGACACTAGCTCCCTCTTGGAAGAGAAAGCATGGCTCATAGCTTTGTCCTGTAGGGACAAAATGACTTGATTTTCTTGAGCTGCATCCTCCAGTGCCCATTAAAGGTTCACTGCACTGGTGGTGATTCACGGATGCCTCTGAGCCAATCAGTGGTACAGGGTGGGGAGGAGGTGTGCAACCCCAGCTATCAACCACAGGGAGGACTTTGCTATGATTGGGTCCCCGAATTCTCTGAGTACATAGAAATGAAATCCCCTCCTGAAGAAGTCTTTCAGAGCAGGGCTAGCTAAGCCTGGGGTGGAAGAGTTTCACAGCTGGATGGAGATGGCAGGGCCTTCCCCAGACTTATCTGCTGTCCCCTCACAAAAGGCTCAGATCATCTCCCTCTGAGTGTCCCTCTCAGGCAGCACTGAAGAGAAGACTAGGAATCTGTTTCCAAATGGCCCAGGAGGTGCTCAGACTGCAGCACTAAGACTCCGCTTTCAGAACCTGAGCCTCAAATGAGGAAGGCTCATCTCCCAACACCTGTCCATATCCTAGGTGACAGAGCATGCTGAATGCGTGGGAAGCATGCACCCTGCTGCTTTGCATCGTCCACTCCCATTTTGGAGTTATATGAGTGTGATGGCTAAAGAAACTCCATTTTGTGCTAGGCATCCAAACAGCCATTTGTCTCTGACTCAGGTTCCTGGAAGGTAAGTTCTCAGCATCCCTGACTATTTGACTCCCTCCCAGAAATGCACAGCCACGGACATCTGCTTGTAACAATGACTCACTGCTGATTATGGCTTCTGTAACCTGCTTATACAGATAACCAAGGGCTATTTTGCAGTCACCCTGACCATCTAATACTGGCAGAGCAGAACAAGGTGTTTGCTTTAAAAGCCCTTCCTTCTCCCACCTCTGCACAGCACACCTCTGATTTGGGTTTGCAACTGCGGCTCTGCTAGCAGCTTTAATAAGTTTGGCCAATTATGATCTGAATTGAGTCTGAGGGTCTTTTTCTGGAACCCTATAGCAGTGAGGACCTGGGAACTGGCTTGGACTCTGGGACACAGCAGAGGTCGCACAAGGAACACTGTTGTCACGGCTGGAGTGAGGGTAGCGCCTCCACCACACTCCACCTGTCCGTTACCTGGCCTTCTTCCCTGCCTCTCCTGTTCCTGACCCTTATACCTTAAACTGTGATCTCTCCTCTCACAGGCCACTACCCTGAAACTGGGCTTGTTGGCCTGTTTGAAGGTTCAGCCTCACTTTTCTTCACTGATACATGTCAAAGACACCAGGAAATGTGTTTCCGGAACACCCTGTGTCAGGTTAGTACCCACACATGCACAGACCAGGCTCTGGTTTGCAGAAGTTAGCTCTTCCCATCGGGTCCATGCCCCACAAGGTTGGGAGCCTGAATGCAACAGCTGCCCGAGGAAGTCATTCAAAGTGCATCAGCACACAGTGCCACATGTATATAACCAGAGAGCCAGTCTGAGGGTACCGGGTTTTCCTTGCGATGAACTTTGACTTGTCATCCACACTGACTGCATAACCCTGAAAGGTTTGAGGTCTTGCTTTCTACCAGATCCACAGGCTTTCAGGTTCCTGTGGGGCTTAACTGGTTACATGCAACTGGTGTCTGACTTACCAAGGTGGCTTGCACCCCTACTCCCGCGTATCTCATGAATCCAGGGTCTCAGAGGCTTTCCAAGCCAGATCTCTCATCTTGCTGGGGCCCTGAGTGAGCTGAAAGAAGCATGTGTTGGCTTCTATGTATGTGAGAATGCAGGGACAGGATTGTACTGAAGTTTCGAGCTCCAGGGTAATGGTAAAGAACATGAAGCCAGAAGGGCTCAGCACTGAGGAGCAGCACTGAGCAGCAGTGTCCCAGGCTAACCAGAACCCAAACTTTAGAAGCCCCACACAGTGTGGTGATATTTTGTTTATGATCTAACAAAGCTTGTCTGAAGATCAGAGTGCAAAGCTAGCCGCAGTAGTTCGACAGAGACCAGGCAGTGGTGGTGCACACCTTTAATCCCAGCACTCAGGAGACGGAGGCAGACAGATCCCTCTCTGTTAGTTCAAGGTCACCCTGAGCTACACAAAATTGATCCCGGTCTAAAAGAGAAACAGAACTCACACAAAGTTGATCCTGGCACTTGGAGTGACACTCGTACTATGGAGGCGGAGACAGGAGTGACACGGCTGGGCCGAGAGAGGAATATAAGGTGGGAGGAAGGAGACAGGAAGCCTAGGTAGTCAGTCTGAGGATTCGTGGAGACAGGATCACCCTTTTAGTCTGAGGTAGAGGTAAGGGCTAGTGGCTGGCTGTTTTGCTTCTCAGATCTTTCCACTTTCCCCTCTAATATCTGATTCTGAATTTTTATTATTAAGACCAATTAGAATTCAGGCTATGACACAGAACATCCCATTTGTTGGACTCCAGACTATGGAATACTTGCAAGAAAAATTGAAAAGCTGTGTGTGTGTGTGTGTGGTGTGTGGTGTGTGTGTGTGTGTGTGTGTGTGTGGTGTTTGTGTGTGTGTGTGTGTGTGTGTGTGTGTGTGTGTGTGTGTGGTGTGTGTGTGTGTGTGTGTGTGTGTGTGTGTGTGTGTGTGTGTGTGTGTGTGTGTGTGTGTGTGTGTGTGTGTGTGTGTGTGTGTGTGTGTGTGTGTGTGTGTGTGTGTGTGTGTGTGTGTGTGTGTGTGTGTGTGTGTGTGTGTGTGTGTGTGTGTGTGTGTGTGTGTGTGTGTGTGTGTGTGTGTGTGTGTGTGTGTGTGTGTGTGTGTGTGTGTGTGTGTGTGTGTGTGTGTGTGTGTGTGTGTGTGTGTGTGTGTGTGTGTGTGTGTGTGTGTGTGTGTGTGTGTGTGTGTGTGTGTGTGTGTGTGTGTGTGTGTGTGTGTGTGTGTGTCCAGGATCTTGTACATGCTAGACAAACCCTTTAACACTGAGCTACAGCTGTTCCTCAGCTTCAACAGTTTGTTCTGAGACAAGGTCCAGCTATGTTGTCCAGATTGGCCTTGAGCCTTGAACTTAAAATCTTTCTGTCTCCACCTCCTGAATAGTTAGGTCTACTGGTGCAGACCACTGCATCTGGCTTCAGCTGTAATGTCTCAAACATGCTGGGCAAGGCAAGTGCTCTGCCACTAAGCTACAATCCTATCCCAATAATAATGAAAAAGCAAGCACTTCTCTTTTTATGCAAATGTCTATTTTCCCTTTAAACAACCCTCTTTCCTTCTCACAGGAACCATCCCACAGGGGGACATCAGAATGCTGCTTGAACCAGCTGGTTTGAGAGCTGTCACTATCCATCAGCTGTTTTGCTTTATTTGCCACTGGATGTAGCCCTGCAGTCCTGTTGGGGATTATCTGGCAGCGTGGAGGTTAATAAGCCAAGAGATTGGGGCAGAGGAAGGGTGTTGGGAGTCATGGACACTGGGCCAAGTCTTTTCTCAGAGCTTATACACACCTGCTTGTTACTAACTATAGTGCCTCTATAACATCTATAGTTGCCTTTGCTTTATTTATTTATTTATTCATTTTGGTTTTTCAAGACAGGTTTCTCTGTAGGTTTGGAGACTGTCCTGAAGACCAGGCTGGCCTTGAACTCACAGAAATCCGCCTGCCTCTGCCTCCTGAGTGCTGGGATTTGCCTTTACTTTCAAGACTAGAGACAGTTGTAGATACCTGGGCCTCAGTCTATCTAGAGACACAGGAGAAGGTATAAGACACCTTGCATTTTCCTAGCTGAAGGATAGAAAGGGTCCAACAGGACTTGAAAACTACTCAACTGGTGGTTGACTCTTTGAGTGAAAGTTTTGTAATATTTTCTAGAAAGAGAAGAAAAATTTTTGTCAAACTTTTTGTTGTTGTTGTTGTGTAGCAAGCTTGTCAGACTTTTGTGGGACCACCAGCTCCCCAAATAACGACATGGAGACTAATTCTGGAAGTATGGCCTTTAGCTTGGGCTTGTTTCAACTAGCCCTTATAACTTAAATTAACCAATTGATATTAATTTCTGTTCTGTCTCATGGCATTAACTCTCTCTCTTCCATCTTGCACCTCCTGTTTCTTCTCTGTGTCCAGCTGGCATGTCTGCCTTTCTTCCTTCCAAAGTTCTCTCTCTGCCTGGAAGTCCTACCATACCTCCTGCCTAGGTGTTGGCCATTCAGTTTTTCATTACACCAGTCACAGCGATACATCTTCACACAGTGTCTAAATATCCCACAATAGTGCTGTTCATGTTGATGTCTCCTGAAATGAAAGATTCCATCAGAATGTGGAGTGTCAGGCCCCAGGCGAGGCCCACGGACACAGGCCTTCCGAGAAAGTGCAGGATTGCTACTGGTGGTGAAAGGTGTTTATAGAACCATATCCTGTGTAAGCAACCTCATGGAGGTTGATTCCTGTTCGTAAGAGCTAAAGAGGGCCATGTCCTCAAGAGTTTGTCCCCACGGTAACTGGAAGAATTTTCCATAGCCACTTCCTGTATTAGAGATCTCGTTTCTGACACAGTTCCAGAGCTGAGCCCCTAGGGTGTGTCCTCTCAGGGACAGCCCTAGCCAGTTTTAGCACAGCCATAGTGGACATCCCCAAAACCAATGCAGAGAAGGTTGAGACTCCTGATACCACAGGCTACTGAGAACCCAACACCAACCTCCATAAAATGCACCATCCAAAGCCAGAAACCATGAATGCCAGTGCTTCTCCATCAAGAGGAGAAAACAATTCCACTGAAGTCAGAGTGGGAAGCGAGGATGTGCCTACGAAATCGTGGTAAAAATACAACTTTGCAAACTTGAGGGTAAGAGATGAATATCAGAAGCCTCTGCCAGAGCCACTCCCCATGTGAAAGGAGTCTGTCTTAAGCAACTCAGGCTGCCAGCCAGGCTGGGTGGCCTATACACAGCAAGCGGCCATTTCTCACAGTTCTGCAGGCTTGAAGCCCGAGGTGAAGGTGGGTTTGGTTTCTGCTGAAGACTGTCATTCTGTCTTTTAAATGAGGTCGTTCTGTTTTCTCATTACATGGCCTCTCTTTCCCCCTTTTCACCTTTTCCTCCTCTTCTCTTTCCTCTTTGTCTCCTGTTCTTTTTCTTGTTTGGGCTTTGCTTTTTGAGACAGAGTCTTACAATGTAGTCTCAGTTGGCATGGAACTCAATCTTATAACTTGGTTTGCCAAATTCTGGGATCACAGGATTTTGCCTCCATGTGCAGCTTCTCTTCCTCCTCTTCTAAGGCCACTAATCCCACAGGATAAATCTCCACTATCATAACCAAATTTAATCCCAATTTTTTTTAGAGCCTTCCTCTCCAAATACTATTGCATTGGGGTTATAGCTTCAACATGATTTTTTCTTTTTGAGACAGAGTCTCTCTATGTAGTGCTGGCTGGCTTGGAACTCTCTCTGTAGACTGGACCAGCTTAAAACTCACAGAGATCTGCCTACCTCTGTCTCTTGAGTGCTGGGATTAAAGGCATGCACCACTGTGGCAACATCTTGCTAGTACAAATAAAGCTTGCCTGAAGATCAGAGGGCAGAGCTAGGCCCTAGCTAACCATGGAGGTCTAGAGGTCTGCACAGACAGATAGGAAGTGAGATGGCTGGGAAGAGAGAGGAAGTGAAAAAGTGTGAGGAGACAGGAGCTCAGTTTCTTTTTGGCTGGGAAGTTGAGTACGTAAGATGGCGGTGGTTTTGCTCCTTCGTCTCTCTGATCTCTCAGCATTTCCCCGTATATCTGACTCCGAGCTTTTATTATTAAGACCTATTAGAACTCCTGTTATGGACCACCATTACCCAGCTGCTTCAATGTCATTTTAACGAGACACAGATGTTTAGTCCATAGAGAGGCTGATGGCAGTAAGGGACTGTGAACTCCACTGAGAGCAAGAAAAGTTATGAGTATGGAGTTCAACCTACCAGAGACCCTGGGCTGGGAGGTATGTGCCACGGTCTGCTCAGCTAGCCATTTGCAAAGGTACTTCTTTGGTCATCTATCTGAATCTCAGCCTATTGACAACAGGGGCAGATGATCCTAGGTGAGAGAGCTGAACTACGCATTGTAGGATACTGAGTAGCAATCCCGGTCTGCATACATTAGAGAGTACTATCTCCTCTTTCCTCAGTGGTAACCACCAAAAATATCTATGGAATTGTCAGGTGTTGGGTGCAAGACACTCACTACCACCAGCAACAGTTGAGGACCACTGATTAGTGCAATTTGATTTGCGTGTGACTATGTCTTTTCTAAGAGGCCATTTTAGCCCCACAGCACAGGGCCTGTTCCAAGTGTAGGTCTTCACGCTGGGGAGGAGTAATATCTGTTCTTTTTCTTTTGTTGTGTGTGTGTGTGTGCGTATGATGGGAGACACTCATAGTATACATCATGTGTGTGGAAGTCAGAGGACGATTTTGAATAACCAGTTCTCTCCTCCTACTGCTACGTGAATTCCAGGAATGGAAGTCAGTTGCCAGGTACCCGCAGCAAGCACTTTACCCATTGAGCTATCTTGCTGGCCCGAGGGTAATGTTTTATGGTGACAGTTTCAGTTTGGGAAGATGGGAATGTTCTGAAAGGTGGTCATAGTTGCTCAAGAATGTGAATGCACCAGGCATGTGGTGGTGCACACCTTTAATCCCAGCACTCAGGAGGCAGAGGCAGGTGGATCTCTCTGAGTTCGAGGCCAGCCTGGTCTCCAGAGTGAGTTCCAGGACAGCAAAGACTACACAGAGAAACCCTATCTCAAAAACAAAACAAAACAAACAACTCCCCAAGTAAAAATAATGTAAATTCACTTAAAATCATCAAAAAGTATACATGAAAAGTATAAACTGTCATATTTTCTGTCATACACATTTGGGCACTAGTTTAAAATAAAAATAAAACAAAGCCGGGATTCTGGTGGCCACCCCTGTTTTGGGTTTGTATTAGGTTGGAGAGTTTGTGGTGGCTGTTTGGGATGGAAATAAAGATGGCTAGTGGACAGGGTGTCTAGCTCAGGGTTCTTGCTTTGCCCTTTGTACCTCTAAACAACCCTCAGGGTAGGGACAGATTACAGTTCCCACTGACTGCTGGGCTGCTGGCTCACGCCTTTAGTCCTAGCACTCAGGAGGCAGGTGGGTCTCTGAGTTCCAGGCCAGCCTGATCTACAGACTGAGTTCCTGGACAGCCAGGGCTACACAAAAAAAAAATCTTGTCTTGAAAAACCAAACCAAACAAAATCAAACCAAACCAAACAAAAGACAGATCTCACTGACACATAGCGGGACACAATGGCTCAGAGAACCCACAAGGGTAGAGGTCCCACCAGGGTTCCGTCTCAAGAGCTGGTCAGTATAACAAGTTGTCTTTGCCTTACATGATGGTGCACACTGTTAACACCAGCACTCAGGAGACCTATGCAGGCAAACCTTTATGGAGGCCAGTCTGATGTACATAGCAAGTTCAGGGCTGGCCAGGGCCATATAGTGAGATCCTGTCTAAATAAATACCTTGTCCATCTCCAAGCTGAAATTTGTGCCCACTAAACACCAACTGTACAATCCCCCCCTTCCAACTCTGGTAACCCCCACTCAACTTTTCCCCTTTATGACTTTGCTCACTCCAGGGACCTGTATCCAGCCTGTTTTACTCAGCTTGATGTCCTCAAGGTCAGAGTTGCCTTCCTCATATAAATTATATCATGTTTGTTCATTTATCATGCATACAGCTGCTTGGAATATCTTGTCCAAGTTTCTGTATGGATGTGTTTTTGCCTGGGGATGTGCAGGAAGGGGTGGAATTCTAGCTCACACAGTAGCTGTTTAAAGACCTTCAGGACATGTGTTTTATTTCTGAAGAAAGCTTGCTCTGTAATCTGCAGAGCAGGTGGCGTGTTGTCCCATCCCCATTCCCATCATTTCCCCCCCTCCCCCCGACCTAGAGTACAATTTCAGGCAGGAGGTCCCTTATTGTAGAAAGTGGAGGGGAAATTCCAGGCCATATGCAAGAAATACCTTTCCATAAAACAAGATTTTATTGTCACTGTCTATAAAAAAAGCATCCCTTTTGTAACTTTCTCTGGTGCCCAAATAAAAATAGATCGAAGAACTGTAGACATGGATTGACCGTATTTATCTCAAACCAAGGGCTTGTACGAATAAACTAACTCTATTTTCTCTTCCCTTCTGTGGAGAAGTAAATAGAAATTAACAGCTGGGCACAGAGTGGGTGTGTGTCGGCTGGTGACTCACTGAAATTCATCGCCATATTCCAGTTGCTCTCTTGCTATAGAAAGAAAGTCTATTTTAGGCAAAACTAACCTGTGGATGCCCCAGGAGTACCAGCGCCTTGCCACAAGATCCATTTTAGTGTGAAGCTGCTATCAGATCTGCCCCTGTTCCCTGGTCTGACCCTGTAAACATTTGCTGTCACAGACAGCTAGGCAGTCCACCCCAACCTGTGCCTCACCAGAGCACCCACACCTCCATTTGGAAAACTTACCTTCCAACTTTCCCTACCCAGTTTCTGGCCATAGTTCACCTCACGTCACCCATGCTCCCTCCAACCAGATCAGCCCAGGTAAGTAAAGAGCCTGCAAAAATTAACCAGTGCTCTGAAAGCTTCTCTCATGCCCCAGTGTACCTCTGACTGACACCGGTGCTGCCCCAGTGTGGTCCATCCCAGTGTTGCTGACATCTGCTGTGGACACTTTGAGGGTGCATAAAGGACAGGCTTGAGCCCCAGTGGAGAACAGTTATAGGGTGCCCATGATCCCCACAGTCATCATGGTGTCCCCTGATGGCCAGAGTGATGAGGCTGACACTGGATGAGATCTCTCAACTGTAGATTTGTGTGGGCAGGGAAGAGACTGCTTCAAGCCGTGTGTAGTATGGGACTTGCAGCGTATTCAATCCTCTGCCCCCAGACAACACTATGAACCCTCACACCATTTGACTGTGGCTTCTTGGTCTATGGGCTTCAGGCCAAGTGTTCTCCAGCAGCTCACTGTAAGGTAACTGGAGTAGATACAGTGGGCAGTTTTCCCTTGTAAGAAAGTACACTTGGGGGACCAGCAAGACATCACAATGGGTAAAGGAGCTTGCTGCCAAGCTGATGACCCCCAGAACACATGTAGCAGACGAGAACGAACTCCAGAAAATTGTCTTCTGACTTGCATATGCATGCTTATCCACTCACCCACATCCACAGTAGATAAATAACTATAAAGACTTACCTTAAGGGCACTCGGTGTAGAGATTATTCAGTCATCCTGGGATGGATGGAGAAGTAAGAAACAGCATAGCTGTGCGAGGAGTCTGTCAGACCCGGGAAGCCAGCTCTAGTGGGAGGCATGACAGACAAAAATATGGCCCTGAGCCAGGCTAGTAGCACCAAATGTCCAGATACGCCTTTGTGGGCAGAGAATGGGCCACTGCTCCGTGGCAGTGACCCAAAGGAATCTAGATGACTTGTGGAGAAAGAGAATGGATATGGAGGGCTGGACCGGGTCCTACCCCTGTAATAACTAAGCTTCATTGTCAACTCGATTGGATTAAAAAATCACAATGGGAACATATCTCTGAATGTGTCTATAAGGATGTTTCCAGGAAGGTTTAGATGCAAAGGTAAGATCTACCCTGCATGTGGGCAGCACCATCCCATGGGAGTCCTGACTGAAAATGAAGAGAGTGAGAACAACGCCACCATTCATCCTTTGGTGTTTCCTGATTGCCTGTGCAATGTGACCAGCTACTGCAGACCCTGTCTTCGTAATTTCCTTTCCATGATGGGCCATACCTTCAAACTGTGAACCAAAACGAACCCTCTTCCCTTAATAATAATAAACCATTGCTCTTTGTCAGTTATTTGGCCACAGCAATAGGAATTTAATTAATACAGTCTCCGATCCATTCTTCGTTCTCCAATACTGCTCTTTTGATGGGGCAAGTGATACAAGTGATGAGATCTTTTCGTGCTGTATTGGATGTTGTTAGCTTTGTTTTTACCCCTTAACTACTGACTCTCAAAATCAATTGACACTTGCTTGGAACAGTTAGGGGTGAACAGCCAGAGATCCTATCTACCCTCTATAAAAGCTGGCTTTTTTTTTCTTTTTTTTTTTTTTTTCATGATGCTAACCCTTGATTGCCTTACAGATTTGGAAGAGCATCTGGAAGGAAAGTTAAGAACCATGGTTTAAGGGGCTGAATGAAGTCTTCCTATGTGGTTTGGGGGAGACCACACTGCCCAGAAGCTGTAAGATTGGGTGGAAGTTCCAGTGCCAGAGGTGGGAACACCCAAAATCATAGTGTCTGTTGCCAGTGGTATTGGGGTTGTGCTAGAATAAAATGCAGTTTTGGTTACAGAAAAGTATAGAGCACTGCATTTTGCGTTTTTGTTGTTACAGGACATGGAGAAACAAAGTGCACTGAACTGGCAGCATCCTCTCTATTTGTCATCTATCATAACATTGGAAGGCACTGTATAGACTACTGGGGAAAAATTGTTTCCAACAGACCTGCTTGTATTTTGTTTGTTTTTTATGCTTCTTTTTAAAAATTTTATTTATTTTGTATACAGTGTTCTGTCTGCATATATGCCTGCAATCCAGAAGGGATCTCATTACAGAGATCCACCTGTCTCTGCCTCCCAAGTGCTGGGATTAAAGGCGTGAGGCAGCAACGCCCGGCTCCTGCTTGGTTTTGGATCACCATGACAGGCAAGAAGTGTTGGCTGGTGCAATAGTGTCGAAACAGTTATGCATTCAGCCGATTGCTCACCCGCTGATTTAAAGCCACACACGGTACAAACACACGTTTGTTATGGTAGCCAGGACAAAAAAACCTGTGGCTGGAGGTGTCATAGATTCTAATGGGAAAACTATTACTATTGCTTTGTTAAGTGGATGAGATATATTGTTTGTCAAATTGTCTTCTGAACATTTGTGTTTATGTCTACAAATGACTGTTTTGGTCATTAAAGTGACTACTTTTTATTTAGCAGGAGGTAGATGTTATGGAGACTTGCAACTAGCCACACTATTAAGAAAAGTTGGCTGTTGTGGCATAGTAATTTTAATTCTCAGTTTTCAACAGCAAAAAGTAATTAATTAACCATCCATTTCACCCAGTACTCCCCAAGGTCCAGGAGACATTGCAGAACAAGAAACAGAAAGAACTTAAGAGTCAGAGGAAGCAGGTGAGTGTTGTGTAGATATTGTTAACTGAGACTCAGGAAGCTCATGAGGTCTCAAAGATTCACAAAGCCCCTTTCAAGGCTATGTAAGCATTTGGCAATTCCTAAGGGCAGAAGAGACTTTTCAGTGGAGCTGCCTGCCTGCAGTGCAGGGAACCTCAGTGATGTCATTTCATTGCCGTTATCCATGTGGGTGTGGGAACCTCAGTGATGTACCTTCATAGCCATTAACGATGTGTGTGTGGGCTTTTCAGGGATGCAGCTCTCTCAGACTCCCATGTACCATTAGCTTCATATTGCTAGTAACAGCAACAAACTCTTTGGTTCCCTGAGCAAGACTTTTGAGAAACCACTTAATTGATTTTTAGTTAATGCCTAATCTTGAGTGAACAGACATTTGTTTACATCTCCTGGGAAAAGTCCTGCAAGTCAGGATTTGACAATGTTAGGGGGCTCCACTTGGGGTCTACCAAACCTACCAAAGGCTTGAGGCTGGATGTTCACAGGAAATTAAAGGAATAAACGTGTCTTTAGTCAATCCAGGCAATGGTGGTACACACCTTTAATCCTAGCACTCCAGAGCCAGAGACAGGCTGTGAGTTCAAGGCCAGCCTGGTCTACAGAGCAAGTGCCAAGACAGCCGAGGCTACACACAGAAACTCTGTGTGGAAAAAAACAAAACAAAAGTCTTTATTCAAGCAACTTTATTTCCTCAAGAATGAACTAATAAGTACAAATGATTTATCTAACAATTTACGCATATTCTTGTCATACATAATCAACATGGGGTTTGTAGATAACATCAATGAAAAGCACATCGGGAGTTGAAGAGATGGCTCCGAGCTTAACAGCACCAGCTGTTCATCCAGAGGTCCTGAGTTCAGTTCCCAGCAACCACATGGCGGCTCACGACCATCTATAATGAGATCTTGTGCCCTCTTCTGGTGTGTGGGCATGTATGCCAGCAGAACATTGTATGCATAATAAATAATTAAATCTTTAAAAAAAAAGAAAAGAAAAACACATGATAGAATTAACATATTTGGGTTGGTAAAATGGTTCAGTGGGCAAAGTTGCTTGCTGCCATAGCTAAGGACTTGGCTTTGATCCTTGAGACCCACATAGTGAGAAGGAAAAAACTAACCCCTACTGGTTGTCCTCTGAGGTCCATATATAAACCATGGCACAAGTGTGTACATGAATACACACATGCATACACATAAATAATGTAACAAAAATTTTTAAAGGAGCTGAAGAGTTGACTCAGTGGTTAAAAACATGGATTACTCTTGCAGAGGACCTGAATTAAATTCCCCTGTTGGACAGCTCACAACTGCCTGGACCTCCAGCTCCAGGGATTTCTGATATCTCTGACTTGTACAGGCACAGGCACTCACAGGCACTCACAGGCACCCAAATAGACAAATACACACAAATAAAATTTCATTACAGTTTCTTCTCTAATAATTAAAAAACAATTTATAGGGAGAATATACTCAAAATATATTGCATGAAAAGATTTTTCAACAAAAAGGAATTTATATTTTGACTCAGAAAGAGTTGTGGAGTAAAAGGGCCTTCCCAAACATTTGCAATGGTGTTTGCATGATCATCAAATTTTATGTGGGGAAAAGTAAACTAGAGAATTAAATTAATGTCATAAAAATAACTTCAAATTCGTGAAATGTATGGGTGGCACATGCCTTTAATCCCAGCACCCAGGAGGCAAATGAGACAGGTCTCTGTGAATTTGAGGCTAGCTTGGTCTATATAGTGAGTTCCAGCCTAGCCAGGGATACATAGTAGATTCTGTCTCAAAGGGGAAAAAAATGACAGAAACAAAACAAAGAACAAAAACAATAAAACCACTTCAAATGAAAATAGAAAAAAATAATTTATGAGCCATTTCAATGTCCAGAAAAGTGGCCATGGATTAAATTGTCTAACTCATAGTAGAATAATTATAATGAAAACTTGTACATATATGGCACAAAGTTAAATGCCCAAATGGTCAAGGGCATAGCTGAAAACAGGGAAATCAGCCAGCTTTGATCTGAGTATAGCAAGGAGGCTGAGATATTTTAATTCTCTTCTACAGAGACCTATTATACTTTATAAATGTTTATTGGTCTTCTTCTTTTCTTTCTCCTTCTCCTCCCTTCTCCTACTGCAGGCTTTTTCTGTGTAGCCCTGGATGTCCTGGATCTCACTCTGTAGACCAGTCTAGCCTCAAAGTCAGAGATCCACCTGCCTCTAGCTACCAAGTGCTGGGATTAAAGGCGTGTGCCACCACTGTCTGGCTTGTCTTTTGCTTTTTTTTTTAAGTGGTGAACTACAATATGCACACGGGAAAGAACATGACACACACACACACACACACACACACACACACACACACACACACACACACACACCACACAGCCGCACACACACACATCATCTAATAGAAGCTACAAAGTAACAACTTCAGTTCTAAATCACTGCTGTGGGGCAAGAAACACAAAGCCAAGCTGGCTAAATGGTTCAACGGGTAAAGACACCTGCCACTAAGCCTTGTGAGCGGAGATCCGTGTGTCAGGAGGGGAGTTCTGATTCCTTCAGGCTTTCCTTTAGTATAGTAGGGAAGAAACAACACCACTAAAAGTAAAGGCAGTTAACTTCATGATGGTAAACAGCTCTCAGCTTAAAAATGTTTTTACTTCATTTTCATTCTTGGAAACATATTTTCCCTGGGAAAGTTATTTTCTTTCAACTATAGTCAATCATTCCACTATCTTTTGGCTTCCAGGGAAAACAGATGTTAATCCTTTTTGACATCTTTGCTATTCATATTATAGACTTCCTTTGCTTTTGGTATTTTGTTACTTCACTGCTATTTGTCTAAGAATAGACATGTTTTCATTTATTTACTTTTTAGTGTCTCTATGGGGCCAGAGAGAGGGTTCAACAGTTAGCCCGATCCATTTCCAAGTACCCACTTCTGAAGGCTGGCAATTCCAGTTCCAGGAGCATCCGGCACTTGTGGCTTCTGCAGACACTGGCACTCTTGTGCACTACCCCCACACAGATACCCACAGGCACACACAGGGTGGGGAGAGAAAGAGAGAGAGGGAATATAAAATTTTTAAAGATTTATGTATTTATTATGTATACACTGTGTGTCTACATATATGTCTGCATGCCAGAAGAGGGCACCAGATCTCATTATGGTTGGCTGTGAGCCACCACATTCATAGGGTGTTTTTTGTTTGTTTGTTTTTTCCAGGCAGGGTTTCTCTGTGTAACAGTCCTGGCAATCCTGGAATTCGATTTGTAGACCAGGCTGGCCTTGAACTCACAGAGATCCGCCTGCCTCTGCCTCCCAAGTGCTGGGATTAAAGGTGTGCACCCCCACTACCCAGCTCATTGGATTTTATAAAAGAGAAAACTGCACTTAGGTGTCAACTGGAAAAAAAAGGAAAAAACCATAACCATTTTAGAAAGCCCACTGCTTTTGGTGATATGGGTACAAGGAAATCTGAGAAGCCATCGTGTGTTTGCAGCTTTGTGGAAATGCGTGAGCAATAATGTAAGTAATAAAAGGTGGAGTGGCCTCAGTTATACTTTCAGACTCCGTTCCCCACCATATGTGCTCTTGTTCCCCCCTCCTAAGGTAGTCGGCAGATAAATGTACAAGCAATTTAATATCAAAGAACACTTCCAAAGGTCAAAAATAGACTTGAGGTCATGGCTAAAGTTACCCTGGAGGTCTGGGGGTGTGGTGGAGGTGTTCTCAAAAGCTAGATTTCACACAATAGCAGACACTAAATGTAATCACATGTGCTTTCACTAGTAGTAAAAGAAACCCTGATTAATAGAGGCTGGTTCTTACTGATGGGCAGAAACTCTCACTCACGGACTTCGCCGTCTCCATCTGGATCAGCTTCATCAATTATTGCCTGCAGGCCTTAAGTTCCCCCTGACTCCCTGGCCACACACTTTAGATTTTTAAACGACATTTTCTGTTTCATCATCATTGAAGACCTTGAGAACTTTTAGGATTTCCTCTTTGGTGTCTTTCTTGGGCATTTTCTGAACCATCACTGTCAAAAAGTCACTGACGTTCATGTTCCCGGTACCTTCCTCATCAATTCGATTATCATTTTCTGGGTGAGTTCAAAGCCTAGGGCCCCCACTGCCACCTTTAGTTTCTTGATGTCTATAGTTCCAGTCCCATCAGTATCAAAGAGACCAAAGCTTCCCGGATTTCACATTTCTGTTCTTTGACAAGCTCAGGCTTAGCACTCGTTATTTTCCTCTGACTGCAGGGTGCCGTATTAAAATTTGAGGCCATCTCCAAACAGGCTCTGATCTGTTATTATGGCGGTGGTGTACACATGGCCTTGGGGCTGTCCCCATGTCTGACTCTCTTCCCATTCCATGTCAGTCATTTTCACTCTTCGTCTTTTCTGGAAGCCCACTTAAATTTTTAATAAAACTACTTCATGTCTCTTAAATTCACCCACAATTTCCCTTCTAGTTTCTCTATGTTACAGCATCAGTAATTTTTCTGGCCTCTCATTTAGTGATTCTCTCCTCATCTGTGCTGTGGGATAATCCTCTTGTACACTGTAAAGATTTGTCACCCAAATTGGTTTAATAAAATGCTGATTGGCCAGTAGCCAGCAGAAAGTATAGGCAGGGTGACCAACCAGAGGCAGAGGGAGCAGGAGATGAACGTGCCATGCTAATAAACGTACCATCATGTGGCAAAGCATAAACAGGAATATGGGTTAATTTAAATGCAAGAGTTATCGAGTAACAAGCCTGAGCTATTGGCTGAGCATTTATAAATTATATTAAGCCTCTGTGTGGTAATTTGGGAAGTGGCTGTCGGGTATTTGAGAGCTGCTGTGAGACACAGAAACATCCTGTTACACATTTGTTTAATCTACACATAAGTCTAGGAAGATTTCACTCTGACCTGGGCAGTGGTGACACACGCCTTTAATCCTAGCACCTGGTTGGCAGAGGCAAGCACATCTCTTAGTTCGAGGCCAGACTGGTCTATATAGAGAGAGTTCAGGGATAGCTGCACAGAAAAACCCTGTATTGAAAAACAAACAACAACAACGCCCAATAAAATAAACAAATTTCACTCTGGAGCTGGGCATGGTAGCACATGCTTCTAATGCCAGCACTCAGGAGCAGAGGCAGGTGGGTCTCTGAGGGTTTGAGACCAGCTTAGTCTACAGAGAATTCTACCCAAGGTTAAACAGTCTGCCCCCACCTCAATATTTTTTAATGCAAATATTGTTTTTAACTTAAATTTATTTTTCATCATTTGTACCAGGTCTCTGGCACTTTCTTCTTCCCTATAGGTATTTTCAAGTTTGACTTTAAGAAAATATTTATTTTATGTATATGAGTGTTTCCCTTAATGAGTATATATGAACCACATGTAAGGAGGCCAGAAAAGGGGTGGATCCCTTGAAACTGGGTTTACAGGCAGTTCTGAGTTGCCATTTGGGGATTGGGAACTGAATCTGAGTTCTCTGATAGAGCAGTAAATGCTCAAAACCATTGAGCAATCTCTTAAATCCCTGATTTTTCACTTTTTTTAAACATTAAAGGCATAACTGTCTCATTAGATACATCTAATAATTCCAGCACCTGTCTTTATTCATAGCCTGCTGTTGCTTCTAGTACACTCAAGACACCCCAGATCTTTGCTTCTTTGGTTTGTTAGTTTACTTGTTTAAACAATAGAAAGTTTTTCTTCATAATTCTTAAGGCTGGATGTCTGATATCAGTGACAGTAGGGTTGGTAAGGGCTCTCCTCTTTCTGGTCCATAGAGAACTGATATCCTGTTGTGTGTTGCCATGGCTTTTTCCTGATATATGCAGAGACACAGCGGGAGTAACCTTTTTGCTCTCTATTTATGGAGTCACTCTGTAATCCTCTTGGACGATGGCCCCACTCCATGAGTTCACCTAATTTTAATTATATCCCTAAACTAATTATGCTGGAATTAGTGACTTTCTATGAATTCTGGGTGATCGCAAGCACTTGGTTTACAGCTCTTGGGCAAGGCAGTACCATGAGTGGTTTTTTCAGCCCCACATGGCCATTTAAGAATGGAGGCTCACATTAAACCCAGCACTCGGGAGGCAGAGGCTGACGTATCTCTGTGAGTTTGAGACCAGCCTGGTCTACAAGAGCTAGTTCCAGGACAGCTTCCAAAGCCACAGAGAAACCTTGCCTCAAAACCCGCCTGCCCCAGAATAAAAAAGAATGGACCTTGAGGGAGGTATGGAGAGATGGCTCAGTGATTAAGAGCACTGGCTGCTCTTCCAGAGGACCTGTTTATTTCCTATCACCCACATGGTAGCTAACAACTGTCTGTGACTCCACAGATATACATGCAGACAAGACACCCATACACATAAAATTAAAAATAAAAAAGGAATGGACTCTGGACCTGGAATACAGGGATTGTTCTCAGGTTATCACTTTGTGCCAGAATATCCTGTCCAGGGTTAGCTCCTTTATTCTGCTTATATATGTTTGTTTCATGACCCTTGGGTAAATCCAACATCTGCCTTCCACAAGGTGGGTACAGAGCAAGTTTACCCCAGCAGGACAAGAACAGGGTACACAGCCAGTTGCCCTGCATTTGCTTGTGGTGGGATCTGCTGAACAACAGGGACCAACACATGCTCCAGAAGTGAAGTCTCTTCCTTTTCTGTGTAGGTGAATTATTGTTTCATTTAGTGCTCAGCCACTGCCGCTTATGACTCTGATTTTAAGAACAGAGGGCAGAAGTGTTTAGTATCCTCCTCTAGGACTGGCAAGTGGCATATAATATTCTGCTTAACAATAAGAAACACTCCAGTTTGGGCATGTTGACACACTCCTGTAATCCCAGCACTTGGGAGGTAGGGACAGGAGAATCCGGAGTTCACTGTCATCCTTGGGTACATAGTATGTTAGAAGCCAGGCTGGGAACCAAGAGGGCCTGTTTCGAAAAACCCAAAGTAAATAAAATTTAAAAGTAAGCAACATGATTGTATATCATGCTTCAGATTAAGTACTGAGATTAAAGGAATGTACCACCATGCCTAGTAACCTGTAACCTGAGGCTTTTAGGTGCCCTGCCTGGCCCCTCAGCCACTTATAAAATAATCACTCAATGGCTTAATATCCATTATAATTGTTTGGCTGATGGCTCAGGCCTATTACTGGCTAGCTCTTACATTTAAATTCATCCATTTCTATTAATCTGTGTATTGCCATGTGGCTGTGGCATTGACTCATTTTCTACATGTCTTGCTTTCTTGGCAGCTAGCTCAACCCCGCCTTCTCTGTCCCTGTCTTCAGTTTGGCTTTCCCACCTAGCTATATTCTGCCCTGCCACAGGCCAAAGCAGGTTTATTAATTAACCAATAGAAGCAACACATATTCACAGCTTACAGAAGGACATCTCACTTCACTTTTGACTTCATTATCCTTGAATTATGTAAAGGATTTCCATGACGGCTAAGGAAAAGTGCATTGCTCAGGAGAAATCTTGTGTTTCGTTTTCTCAATGCCTATGTTTCCCATTTGCTTAAAACTTGTGTTTTAAAAAATAATCTAAGTAATATGAATTTGGGTTGCAAATCTAATCAAGATCAGACAAGAGTAACTTCTAGCAATACCACCAGGAGGCTTCATAGTTGCCAGGTTCAGACTTACTTGCACTTTACCTTCTTGTTGCTCTTGTAGCCTTTTGGAGCCGTAGATTTATGGGAAAGTTGTTCTTCCACTATGTGGTCACTTCGAACCCATTAGTCCTATACTGCTATTTAGATACATGTTTACTATAAACAAAATGCAACAAAGCCTAGCTTTAAATTTTTAAAAATTATTTTCCTACTATGAATTTTTTGCCTGAACATATGTGTACCGATTCATGCCTGATGCCTCATACAGGACAAGTGTTGAATCCACTGGAACTAGAGTTACAGTCAGTTGCTGAGAATAAAACTCAGGTCCTCTGGAAGAGCAGCCAAGGACTCTGAACTGCTGAGCCATCTCTCCAGCACCCTAAAACGAGCTCTTGTCCTCAAGGTAAGAGCAGTTTTTGAATTTTGTTTTTTTCACTCCGAGTTCCTATCACCCAAATACTATGCCTATGTCCTTTCTGTCTTGTTATCTCTTTGATAGGATGTATTTTAACGATGTCAATCAGCATTTCTGGATGTTTTCAGCAGAAAGTTGGGTTAGACAATTTGCGTACTTCCTCCAATTGCTTTTATTCTTTTAAATTCCCAAGATTTCATTATTCACTCATTTTAACACATTCTTATTGAATGAATATGTCCACAACACAGCTGCTGCTGTCTGCTGTAGTACTTACTGAGAAATAGTGGGGACATGGTAGTTGACTGAGTCAACTTGATTGGGCAACGCTACACATATATTTGATTACACATTTTTTACGACAGGGGCTGGTGTCTATAATCCCAGTACTTGGCAGGCTGAGGCAGGATTATCCTGACTCTGAGGTCAGCCTGGCCTATAGAGTGAGACCTATCTCACAAAAATCAACTCCACAACCAAAACAACAACAAAAGGAATTTTGTGGGAGGGCCTCAGACAGCAACTCTTTTCATCTCCAGCCTGCCACTAGAGCCTACTGATTTCAGATATGCAATTTCTTCTCTCTCTCTCTCTTTCTCCCTCCCTCCCTCCCTCCCTCCCTCCCTCCCTCCTCCTCTCTTCCTTCCTTCCTTCCTTCCTTCCTTCCTTCCTTCCTTCCTTCCTTCCTTCCTGTTTTTTGAGACAGAGTTTCTCAGTGTAACAGTCCTGGCTCTCCTGGAACTTGTTGACCAGGCTGGCTTCAAACTCACAGATCTGCCTGCCTCTGGCTCCCAATTGCTGGGATTAAAGGCTTGGGGCACTACACCTGAATTTTAAATCCTTTTCTTTGTATCTATACACACATTCTGATGGTTTATTTCTTCTGAGCAAGATAGATTTTAACAGGTCTCGGAGGAACTGAAGTCTGGCTGGGACACTCGCTGTTCTGATAGTCACATTCAAAACCAAAAACTCCTTTTGGAGCCATCATACCTCAGGCTTTACAGATTTAAGCAGTTGAGTCCTGCACTGCAGATCATTGTCACTAACCTGGAACCTCTGGCAGGTTGAGGGGACAGCTGAACAGCAGCTGGTAGGTGAGCAGCAAGTGTGATTAGGGCAAGGGAGCATGCAAAGGATCTCTGCAACCACCATGGCCAGCAGAGTAAGGACCTGCAGCTAGAAGCAAGAAGGCAGTTCGGTTCATCATGACTAAGTAGCTGGTGTTGGTTCTGACCCTGAGTAGTTTATTTAGGCATATCGCAGGCACAGCACAATTTGGTGAAAAAAATTCCTAGTGATAATGAACTCATTCTCGCGTGTATAATAAAGTTTAAGACTTGTGTCTTTGTAAAGTACGTGTGACATCTTCCGTAAAGATGAGTTCTATAGATTGACAAGCTCATAAGGGTCCGGTGTGGTCTGAGCCACACAGATAGCGCAAAGGTCACCAGGCTGTTAACCACTCCTGCTCCTCTGAAGGAACAACGCTGTGTGTTTAACATTCTTGGTTCCCCTAGTGCTCATCTGAGAGCACGAGGACCTCCGTGTCTCCCATAGGAGGGCATGTCTGTCGGCCAGGGAAATGGCACGGTGAGCACAGTCTGAGAAGGGATTACATCACCCTCTGCACAACCCCGGGGCTCAGCTTCACCTCACTAACGGTTTCACGGACAGTTCTGCTGGGCTGGGTAGAGCCGGGAGGCGGGAGCGACCTCCCTCTGTCTTCACAGCTGTCTGGGAAGTGTTTTGAAGCAGTTTGAATTGAGAAGAAGTTAGTATGCCAGAGCGTCTAGGCCGGGGAGGCACCCACGTCCCCAGCTCCTGCCCCGGGAGCAGCAGCAGGGAACCGGCGGGTGTGGCCCTGAGGCTCATCCGATCCTAACCGGTCGGGCCCCGCCCCTCCAGAGGTTTCCCCGCCCCTTCCTTCTCATCACCCAATCCCGTCACGGGCCTGTGTCTGCCCCGCCCCGCCTCTCTGCTTGCTTCTGCTTCGCTGCTGAAGCAGGTTTGCTGCCGCGCAACTGCCATGGAGACGCTGCTGAAGCGTGAGCTGGGCTGCAGCTCGGTCAAAGCTACGGGCCACTCGGGAGGCGGGTGCATTAGCCAGGGCCAGAGTTACGACACGGACAAAGGACGAGTGTTTGTGAAAGTGAACTCCAAGGCAGAGGTAGGGCCACCGGCGCTGGGTCGGGGTCCGGCTCCTTGGCCCGCAGCGAAAGTGGGGCCTAGAGTGTCCTGGGTGTGTGTGTCGGAGATCCCGAGCTCCAGCTCCGGGTCTAGGGTCGTGGTGGGTAGCGCCGGAGACCCAGCCTGCAGCCATAGGCTCTGTCTGCCCGCCGTCCACGCGTGGCCTCCTACCCCGGCTCCCTGCCTCGGGCCTCCCGGCCTTTGCCCGCCGGCTCTGGCCGCATTGGCCACGCGGGTGCTGCCCGTGGTATCCTGAGACTGCAGCGCCTACTTCTTTGAGGAAAGCCTTTCTGTTGGGCGAGTTTTGAGAAACGTCAGGGTACACGCATTTTTAATCTGGAGCTTATTTCAACTCGCAGACACTGAAGCTCACAGATCAAAGATCTTGAAGTATCAAACATAATGCACGCACCCCTCCACGTTCTGCATGTGCGTGAACTTTTTCTGAAGCGTAGGGCGAGCTCCACGGCTTCAGTTGTGTTCCTGGTTGCTGCTGTCCCTCTGTCATTTTAAGCTGTTCACTCCAGGTCTTGGTTGGAAGGGAGGTGATGGCTTCTGAAGGACCTGCATGTCTTTTTTGAATAAGACTGAAGGTGTTTATTTTCTTGCCAAGCCCTACACATCACACACCCTCAAAGGGCTTTTGAGTGCTGGGGTTACAGGCTTTAGCCGCAAGCCTGGCTTGCATTTGTGTTCATTTTTCTTTCAAGAAAGGAATCCTGCCTTTCACATGTGTGTTAGCCTTTGAAATTATTTTCTCAAGACATGCCTCCAACCCCTATCTACAGACATCAGTTGAACTCTGTCAACTGTCCTTGAAGTCACTCTTGCACAATAACTTATCCTCAGCACCGGTACTTAGTGTGATAGTGATGTCATATTCTACAGGCTGGCCTCAAACTTAGAGATGTGCTTTGCAGAGGACCTGAGTTCAATTCCTAGCTGTGAACTTGCATTCTCTGTCTTTCAGAAAGTGTGTGTGTGTGTGTGTGTGTGTGTGTGTGTGTGTGTGTGTGTGTGTGTTTTGTTTCATAGGCACAGTTCACTCTGTAAGTAGCCCAGGCTAGTCTGGAACTTACTATGGAAGTCCTCAGCCTCTCAAGTGGTAGCTAGCCAGCATATACTGCTGAGTTCTTTTTTTAAGACATACTAATTTATTCAGTTTTAAAGATGTTATCAGTGTGTGTATATGTTGTGTGGGATGTAAGTGTGGTGCCCATGGAAACCAGAGGCATCAGATCTTCCTAAAGCTGGAATTGCAGGTGGCTATGACCTACCTGATGTGGGAGCTAGGAATTGAACTCAGGACCTCTGCAAGAGCAGTATGCACTTCTAACCAACAAGCTATCTCTCCAGCCCCCTCCCTCCTGGGTTATTTCCACTTCAAAGTCAATTTTCAATTTTCCAATCTTCTTCCTTTGATAATTGGTTTTTGTTTTTGTTTGCTTGATTGCCCTCCCCCGCCATGAGACAGGGTTTCTCTGTTTTAACAGTCCTGACTGTTGGTGGTGGTGGTGGTAGTGGTGGTGGTGGTGGTGGTGGTGGTGGTGGTGGTGGTGGTGGTGCATGCCTTTAACCCCAACACTTGGGGTGCAGAGGCAGGTGGATCTGTACAAGTTCGAGGGAAGCCTGGTCTATGGTGTGAGTTCCAGGACAGGTTCCAAAGCTACACAGAGAAGCCCTGTCTCGAAAGACAAAAAAACAAAACAAAACAAAACAGTCTTGGCTCTCCTTGAACTCACTCTGTAGACCAGGCTGGCCTTGAACTCACTGAGATCTGCCTGCCTCAGCCTCCTGAGTGCTGGGATGAAAGGCAAGGCCTTCTTGCTTGCTCTGGAATATATGGTATGAATGATGCAGGTACATGGGCCATCAGATAAACATCAGATAAACATTGTAAATATAACTTGTATTGGAAATCCAACTCGTCCATGCTTCACTTTCTATGATTTAAGATTTTTACAACTCCCTTCCTGCTCTTGTGTTTTCTTTCTTTTGCCTTTCTAGGATCCACCTGGCCTATGATTGTTCGTATGTGACGATTGTGAACTTACATGACTGGTTTATCTCATTTTTAGATTGTTTCCCAGTTTTGTTTTGTTTTCACAATGGTCCAAATGAGGCTTAATTTTCCTATAGGTCTATTCACGAGTAGCTAGCTACTTTTGTAGCTTGGAGTCTTCAGACCACATAAGCAGTCAATTACGTCTGTAAAGGAGCCCTGCCTCTTAATGGCTTCAAAGCCCCTTTTAAATCCTCTCCTGAATTTTTTTTTTCAATGCTGTATCTTAAAGTAGTCTCTATCACCAGGACTTTTTCAAGAGTTTAGTTTCTCCTTCATATTCTAAAGAGACTTCTCTGAAGGTTCTGTCTAGGACATAGTTCCTATCTTCCTTCTCAGAAACTTGGGCCCTGTTAGTGAGTAATCCTAACATTTGTAGTGCTCAGAATGGGCTGTGTGTTAGCTGCTAATACAGTTAATCATAACCCAAGCCTAAGAAGTTTAGTATTCTTTCATTTTATAGGTGAGGAAACTGAAGCAAAGACAGCTTAAATAACTGGCCCAAGATCATAGAGTAAGTAGAATTTCCATGACAGAACTGTTCAGTAGGATGGTATGTTCACACTATGAAATAGTGAGCATGATGAAGGTATAACAAATACATCAGAGCCCATATGACTCTGTAAAGTGATCAAGCAGCACTCAGGAGGATGAGGCAGGAGGATTGTGAGTTTGAGGCCAGCATAGACTAACATAGCAAAACCCTGTCAAATAAAAACAACAACAGCAAACCCACCAACACAAAAGGAATGGCCAAACTGGCAGAATAGCTCTTTGATGGTAGAAGCCAGGGTAGAGACAGCTGTCCTCAGGGTGGGCAATGGCTGTGGGTGAGAAAAAGTGGAATTTCTGTTGGTATTTGGATTCTTAATCTTGTGATGGTGATGCTTCAAAATTGATTGATTGGCTTGAACGTGGGAGGCAAAAACAGGCGGTTCTCTATGAGTTCAAGGCCAGCTTGGTCTACAAGCCAGTTCCAAGACAGCCAAGGCTACACAGATACTCTGTCTCAAAAACCAAAAAAAAAAAAAAAACAAACAAACAAACAAAAAAAACCAAACAGCTAAATAAAATGCAGTCGCAGTTGGGTGGTGGTGGTACAGCACTCAGGAGGCAGAGGCAGGTGAATCTCTGAGTTTCAGGCCAGCCTGGTCTACAGGGTGAGTTCCAGGACAGCCAGGGCTATGCAGAGAAACTCTGTCTCAAAAACAAACAAACAAAATGCAGTCTCAACCTGGGAAGTACAAGCTTGCTTATACCTGTGAGACTTTGGCACTTATAGCCTATTCTTCCAATGAGTACCCTGAAAGCACTGTCCGTTTCTTGAGTCCTCTTGTCTAGGATAAATGTGATTTGCAATTGTAATGCCAGAAGAAAGCAGTCTAAATAGTCTTTCTCTGGTGACCTTGGTCATCTCCATTGTTTTACTGACAGGCAAGAAGAATGTTTGAAGGTGAGATGGCAAGTTTAATGGCCATTATGAAGACAGACACAGTGAAAGTACCCAAGCCCATCAAGGTTCTGGATGCCCCAGGAGGTGGGAGCGTGCTAGTGATGGAGCATTTGGACATGCGGTATCTGAGCAGGTCTGTCCTGACACCGTCCTTTCTGGTTGAAAGCAAAGGCTTTATTTTTCTCCTGTGTGGTTCTCTTATATTGGAATCTTGTATTTGGGGGCATGATTTGGAGGTGTGGTGTAAAGAGCCCGTGACTACACAGACGACGGCTCTATAGCATGAGTGGCATGTCCTCTCTGCCAACTAAAAGAGGGCTCTCTCCAGAGACTCAGTTGCCAAGTCTAAGAAGACTAGGAAAGGTGGTCAAACAATGGGAACCCTGTGTTTTGATTTTGTTTATGTTTGAAACAGGGTCTCATTCGGCTGTGTCTTGGTCCTCCGACCTCTTCTTGCTATTGTGCCACCTCACCTAGTTTTCTTCTTATTTCAGTAGAATGAACATAAAAAAAGGTTTATTTATTTTATTTTATGTGTATGGGTATTTTGCCTGTGTGCACAGCACAGGTACGTGCACCACATGCATGCCTGGTGTGGTAGAACCCTGGAACCATATCCATTTGGACAGCAGTGAGCTGCCATGTGGGTCCTCGAGAGGAACAACCGTGCTCTTGACTACTGAGTCATCTCTCCAGCCTCCAGTAGAATGGACTTTCTGCTCGGTGCAGGACCTGCTTTATGTGCCTTGAGATCTTTCAGAGGGATCTGCTGTTTGTGTGTCATCTGTTTAGTTCCTGCATTTTGGTTTTAGTCATGCCGCCAAGCTTGGGTCCCAGCTTGCAGATCTACACCTCGAGAACAAGAAGCTTGGAGAAGGGCTACTCAAGGAGGCTGGCACCGTGGGTAAGGGACTGTGTGAGCCCTCAGGGACCCTGTCTGGAGAAGGGCCTTCAGCCAGCATGGGCTCAGGGATGGGGTAATGCTGTATGCCAAAGCATGAATGGTCACCCTAAGGCTGCACATTTGCAGTGTGGTGAACACCATGGATACGATTGGCATAATGTGTCTTAGAAATACTGAAAAACAGGAAATATCACTGGACTTGAAGCCATGTGATATTATGGTTGCTTTATGCCCGAGTCTCCAGAAGGGAGTCTAATCTAAGTTGTTTTGGCTTTCAATATAAAGTGATTCCTTTAAACACTTTTGTCTTCTCTTCCATGTACACATCATTCTTGAGGCTCAGAATGGCAGCCCTAACACCGCCCATCTAGAACAAAGTCTGATGTTAGCGCTGAGAGAACTTTCCAGTATTTTTAGGCTGACAGTTGATAATTCATGTGTCCCTCATGTGCTGACTCTGTTAGGCAGAATAGCTGACAGTCAGAAAGCAGATAATCCAGAATCTACCGTGTAAAGTTCCATTGGTGGGTCCTGGCAGTCGGCCCATCCTGTGAAGATATGCTGGTAGTGCCACCAGCCTGCCTCCTTGTCCTGTGAGGATCTACTAATAGGCCTTGTAACTGGCTTTCCTTTGCTTCCAGGCTGCATGAATTCATTTAACTGAGACTTTCTTGAGTTTGGGAAGACACATGAGGTTGAGGCCATTTCAAAGTATAATAGGTTTTTGTTCATTTGCTTTTTGTTTTGTGAGACATGGTTTCTTTGTGTAGCTTTGGCTGTCCTGGAACTGGTTCTGTAGAGCAGGCCAGCTTCGTACTAACAGAGATCTGCCTGCCTCAGACTCCCTAGTGCTAGGATTCAAGGTGTGCCCACTACCCAGCAAGAAAAATAGTTTTATCTGTCAAAAATGCAACTATATTGACCACTGAAAAACCTCTTTTCCTGATGGATGGTTTGGTAGATTATTTCTCCTCTTTAAACAAATTCGCATTTTATTTATTTATTTTTTGACAGAGTTATGTATTCCTCCATCCCATGCATCCTCTGATACTTGGTTCTGCTTCTGGAGTAGCTAGTGTCCTTGGTTATTAGGTCTGCTAAAGCAGATGCTGTTCTGAGTAATTCAAGGTCTTGCTTATCTCTGGGTATAGGCATGAGGTGGTAATGGCATACTGACTGAAAAGCAACCACTCTGAGCTCCCAGTGTGGGCTGAGGGTCTCTTGGGACAAACTAGTCACCTTTTTTTGTTGTTGTTGTTTCTTTTTGTATGAAAGGGAAAGGAAGTGGACAGGCAGAGCGGCTCTTTGTGGACCAGTTTGGATTTGATGTGGTGACATGTTGTGGATACCTTCCCCAGGTGGGTGCCTCAGAACTTACTTCTATTTCACAGTCAAACACAATGGGGAAATTACCCTGTTCCTTTTCTGTGAGATTTTGTAAGTCTTTGGACCCTTTCCCTAATAATTTTTTTTGGGGGGGTTTCAAGACAGGGTTTCTGTGTATAGTTTGGGAGCCTGTCCTGGAACTCACTCTGTAGACCAGGCTGGCCTCGAACTCACAGAGATCTATCTGCCTCTGCCTCCTGAGTGCTGGGATTAAAGGTGTGCACCACCACTGCCCGGCTTCCCTGATGATTTTTAAGAAGTTGACATGAAGTAAACTCACATGTTAGATTAAGAGAGAAAACGAGACAGAAGGAACAGCAAGTTAGGATGTTGGATTTCAAGGAGGGGTTAAAAATTAGAAAATTTGTGACTTTTATTTTGCTTATTTTTTATAATTTATTTATTTTTTTGTTTTGAGTCAGGGTCTTACTATATACCCCTGGATGGCCTGGAACTCACTGTGTAGACTAGATGTGGTCTCGAACTCATAGACATCTGTCTGTTTCTGCCTCTTAATTCTTGGGATTAAAGGTGTATGCTGCTATGCCTAACTTATTTTTAAAGGTAGGTGTGTGTGTGTGTGTGTGTGTGTGTGTGTGTGTGTGTGTGTGTGTGTGTGTGTGTACCTGCTAAGGCAGAAGAAGGAGTTAGATCTTTTAGAACTGTAGTCATAGGTGGTTGTGAGTAGCCTGACATGGGTGCTTCTAACTGGAACTTTTCTGTATCCCGCCTGTGATCACTCAGAGGCATAATATTATTTACAAACTGTTTGGCCTATTAGCTCAGACTTATTATTAACTAGCTCTTACAACTTAAATTAACCCATTTTTATTAGTCTATATTTGATCACAAGGCTCGTGGCTGGTTACCTTACATCTTGCTTCTCTGGAGGCTCCCGGACTCCACCCTTCTTCACCCTGTATCTCTGCTTGGATTTCCCACCCGGCTCTATTCTGCTTGGCTATTGACCATATCAGCTTCTTTATTAACCAATGATAATAAGATATATTCACAGCATACAGAGAGACATCCCACATCAGGTGCTGGAACCTGAACTCTGGTTCTCTACAAGAGCAGCAAGTACTCTTAACTGCTAAGCCATATCAGCAGTTAGGTATTATAAGTAATGAGGAGGTGATTTAAGTATATGGCAGGAAGTGTGTGGGTTCTGTGCAAAGTACATTGTTTTATTTAAGAACCCGGACATCTGAGGACTTTACTATGAGTAGAGGTCTTGGGTCCACTCCCCTGTGGATCCAAGTGTCAAACTATCAAAAACTCTACATGTGAATAGCTGTTTTTTAGTTCCTGCCTGCCTTGACCTTCCTGAAATGATGGAATATAATCTGGAATTGTAAGATAAAAAAAGCAAGCAAACAAGAAATACCCCTAGGTTGATTTTACCAGGGTATTTTACCACAGTAACACAAAGGAAACTAGGAAAGCTCTTTGCCAAGAGGAGTATATGCAGAATCTAGAAACTTCTAGATGTTTTATGGTGGGCACAGAGACCATAGATTGAGAAATGTGTACGAGGTCATATGTAAGCCTGTCTTGTATGGGGTTTTCAGGGTCTACATGTCTAGGGTGTGTGTCTTCTGGCATTGGTCCTTCCTCTCTGGCCTGAAACTCATGATGCACGTGTGTTCATGTGCAGATATGTGCATATATGTGCATAACCCTATATGTGTGATTATGTGTGTGGTGTTTTGTCCTTCTGTGTCATGTCCTTCTCTGAGCTGATTGACTCTCTCTTACCTAACTTAACTTCCCTCCTGGGTGGTAAGCACCTGTGCCGGGACATTCTTCTTCGGAAGTTCTTCTGAAAGAGGCTCCATATGACTTTTCTCATCTCTCTTAGGACAAGGTAAAATGTGGCCAGGTAGGTGTTGGAAGACGGTCAGAAACAAGCCATGAGATCCAGAGGGTCATCTAGCTCTGGCCTTTGTTCCATAGTTGTTATAATTAAATTGTTTTAGTTGATCTTTAGGCTTTGAAGGCTGCAACTGGTCACCTGACATACCCCGCTTACCATTCCCCCACAGACACTGGACCTCCAGTCTCAGCCTATGTCTAGGCTTCATGTGCCAGGTCTTCCCTCAGCCTCCTGTGGCTGCTGTTCCTCTTCATGCTTCCTGTAGCCCATTCTACTTTGGGATTTCAGAACTTCAGTCCTGAAGTTTTCTGTAAAGGCTGGTTTTGTGTGTCAACTTGACACAAGCTAGAGTCATCAGAGGAAGGAGCCTCAGCTGAGAAAGGCCTCCATGAGATCCAGCTGTAAGGCATTTTCTCATTTGTGATCAATGGGGGACGGCCCAGCCCATGGTGGGTAATGCCATCCCTAGACTGGTCCTGGATTCTGTAAGAGGTGGGTCCAGCAAGCCAAGGGAAGCAAGCCAGTGAGCAGCACCCCTCCATGGCCTCTGCATCAGCTCCTCTCTGGGATCCTGCCCTGTTTGAGTTCCTGTCCTGACTTCCTTCAGTAATGAACAGCAATGCTGAGGTGTAAGCAAAACAAACCCTTTCCTCCCCAATTTGCATTTAGGTCATGGTGTTTTGCTGAAGCAATAGAAACACTGACTAAGACAGTCTGCTATCTCCTTTAATGTCTCCTGTGCAGGTAAATGACTGGCAGAATGATTGGGTCACATTCTATGCCAGGCAGCGCATTCAGCCCCAGATGGATATGGTAGAGAAGAGGTCTGGAGACCGGGAAGCTCTTGAGCTGTGGTCTGCTCTGCAGGTGAGCAGGACCTCTGCTATATGCCCAGTGCCAACAGTATGAGCCCGGATAAAGGGGAGGCACCAAGGCAGGGGTAGCATCAAGTCTGCTTCTTACAACAGTGTCCCGTCTACTCCCTCTAAGTTAGGCACCCCTGAGTAACTGCTCAGATAGATACATGAAACGGCACTTAGGAAAACATCTGCACCTCCATATTCATTGACCACTTTAAGGCTCCATCTTCTTCCTTGCAGTTGAAGATTCCTGACCTATTCCATGATCTGGAAATTGTGCCCTCTTTACTTCACGGAGACCTCTGGGGAGGGAACGTAGCAGAAGATTCCTCTGGGCCCATCATTTTTGATCCAGCTTCCTTCTACGGCCACTCAGAATATGAGCTGGCAATAGCCGGCATGTTTGGGGGCTTCAGTAGCTCCTTTTACTCTGCCTATCATAGTAAAATCCCTAAAACCCCAGGATTTGAGAAACGCTTGCAGTTGTATCAGCTCTTTCACTATCTGAACCACTGGAATCATTTTGGATCTGGGTACAGAGGGTCCTCTCTAAACATAATGCGGAATCTCAGCAAATGAACTGGCCGGAGGGCAGAGTCTCTTGAGTGTGCTGAATCTTCTCACAAGAGGACTCCATGTCTACACCAAGTCTACCCGTCATAGCATCACTGTGAACTGAGGGAAGGGCCTGGAGTCAGTTGACCAGATTCCAGTTATATGGTCAAGGAGCTCCTGATGCTCCATGGTCCTTCTCCTCGTGGATTCTCCCCGTTTACCCCATGACTGGACTTGCTTAAGATTCCTTTGCGTCTTATTTCTAAGCTTTGTAAAGTAAGGGTTATTTCAGAAGAAAGGTTGTATAATTCTGAAGTTGTGTACGTTGTAAGACTTTCTGGCTAGATTAGGCCTTGCTGGGGGTGTGAACAGAGACCTATGAAGTTAGGGATAGTGGCCACACAGGTAGAGGAATGGGAGTGCCTATGTTGGTGTGCGGAGGGTGCCCACTGTGCAGGGAAGTGGCCAGTGCGTCCCCCTCCCAACACTTCCTTGTCCATTGTCAACATTTCTGAACTATTCACAGTGATCCTTTGTCATGACTAGGCTTGATCTACACATGGAGTCATCTCGTTATAAGATCTGAGTAAAGACCAATTCTAAAATCAGTGATATTCCCTTTGGTTGTGTAGTGCTTCTGAGCCCTGCTACAAGCTGAGATGGTCTGGAGATTGGCTTGAGGACTGACCAAGCTAGCAACCTTAGGGTAACTTGGTTCAGTTTAGGAGCCTGGAAATATTCCTGTTATGCCAGCTTTGTGCTGTTTTCTTTTTCTTTTGTTTTGTTTTGTTTTTGAGACAGGGTTTCTCTGTGTAGCCTTGGCTGTCCTGGAACTCACTGTGCAGGTTAGATCTGCCTGCCTCTGCCTCCTAAGTGCTGGGATTAAAGGTGTGCACCACCACAGCTAAAGCTGTCATTTCATTGCAACATACGAGCATTTATATTAATATTTTTCTGTCTTTCAATATTGTAGAAATGGGAAATTCCATGAATGACATTGATAAATCTTTTTGCTTAAAAATTTGAATAAAATTGCAAATGTTTCAGTGATGCCTAAGACTTATTTCCACATTTATGTACTAAACATTTATTTTAGCTGTTTGCCAGAAAATATTGTAATTCTATATTGTGACAATAAATAGGTACAATTTTTGTTCCTGTTTTGAAAGGGGACTGTATTAGTTATTTCTCTATTGGTGTGATAAAACATCATGGCCAAGGCAATTTATAGAGGAAAGAGTTGACTTAGGCTTACAATTAAAGAGGGTTGGGTCCCTAATGGAGGGAATCAAACGGCAGCAGGTGACAGACTTGGTGACTCGAGCTGGGAGCTGAGAGCTGAGAACTTACACCTCAAACTGCAAACAGAAGACAGAGAGCGAACCTGGAAAGACCTGCGGCTTTCAAACCTCCAAGCCACCCCCAGTGACTTACTTCCTCCAGCAAGACCACACCTCCAAACCTACCCAAGTAGCACTACCAACTGGGGACTAAATATTTAAACATCTGAGCAAAGGAGGACATTTTCATTCAAACCACCACAGGGTCTCATGTAGCCTAGGCTAGCCTTGAATTCCTGGTTCTCCTCAGCTGGTGGGGAATGTCCTTCTCTATATATGTTTCTTTCATTGGTTGATGAATAAAACACTGTTTGGCCAATAGAGGGAGGAAGATAGGCAGGACTAGGATGAGGAGAATTCTGGGAAAGGGAGGCAGAGAGAGCCCACCAAAGACAGTCGTCATATAGTTGACAAAGGAGTAGAGGGTCCAGACATTCTCTGGTAAGCCAGGACCACATGGAAATACATAGATTAATAGACATGGGTTAATAATTAAGACAGAGCTAGCCAATAAGAAGTCCTAGTCATCAGCCAATAGTTTTATAATTAATATAGCATCCTGTGTGCTTATTTGGGGCTGACACAGTGGCAGGACCTGGTGGACAAGAGATAAACCTCTGTAACACTCAGCCCTTTGCTAACCTCCTCTCCAGTTTGCTTTTTGCTTTTGTTTACAATATTGTCTTTCACACCATGAAATTAACCCTACTACTATCTTAAGAGACTTAGTATCCCAACTATCTTGCCTCTGAATTGTTAGTGGCTCTTATTAGCCCACCCCCAATTGTGTCCTGTTCTCACAGGTTCTTTCTGTGTGCCTCTCATGTAATTATCGTCAGTCATGACCTGTGTGAAGGAAAGCTCAAGGGGCTGTGAGACGATGATGGGCTCTCCTTCTGAGATAACCTAGTAGTCTGTCCAGAGATTGCTGACAGATTCACCTGAAACACATCCCTGGGATTTTAGACACAGTTACACAGAATAGCCTAGAAACCTCCAGAGAGAGGACAGAGCCTATGAAGAATCAAAATGCCTCCAACCTCCCAATACTTAAAGACGGTGGTAAGCAATGGTGCCTTCTTTGTCTGAAAGAGAATGGTCTGACTGACCTGAAATTCCATACACAGTCAATTTGTCAGCCAATAACAAAAAAGTTTTTGGTTGTACTGGTCTCAATGCTTTATGTCAAGGTGCAGTGGTAGGACGGGCCTCAAATAGAGGCACCAGTTAGGTTTCCTATGGATGGCTGTTCTACCTGTTTTTTGTAGTGTCAAGTCCACTTACTTGGTATGGCCTTGAAGGATCACAGCCAGTAGTGTGGGGAGCAGAGAAGGGTTTGTTTTTCACATGAGCCCGCAAGATCAACACCCTTTCCTCCGGGAGAAGCTCACAGAATGAGAAGGCTTTCCTATGGACTGAGTGTGAATGTAGATAGTGCATGCAGAAATATCTGCCATAGCTTTTTCCTCTCAGATATTTACTGCTTGAAGACCGTGCCCCTACAGAGACTGCTCCCACTGAGGCTAGTTAGGCCTGCCACCTTGATTTAACTCTATACCACAAACCCTGTCCACTTGTTCTGCCATAATAGTGAACTTACTGAGATTCTGGGATGCTGAAGCTTCTTCACCAGAGAGCCCAGCCACTTTATTCCAGCTTTTCTGTGTGTCCATATGCTTGTCTTTTCTTCATTTCCTCAACACCCCAATTAGGTCAGTCCCTGGAGCCGTGTAAGACCCGGCACAGAGGGAAGATAGGGAAATGGTGCTTGGCTTTAGAACCAGGTTAGAGAAGGCCCTTGGGGGTGGAACCCTGGCTCTAGAGATGCCCACGCTGGCCTCCATGATTGGGAATGATCAAGCCACATTGGGAGGCCATATCAATGTGCTTTGGTTGATAGTGTCCCATCATCCCACATAGGTGCCAGATACAGGAATTATTAAAGCACCTCAGGGAACCCAGTCTCAGTTTTGAGCCAGGGACAGACCACAGGACTACAGGGATAACCGGGACTGACAGGTTTTGCCCCTCTGAGGCCTGCTGGAGCTCCAAAGATAGGCTTGTTGATTGCAGCCTCATACACAATATATCTTCTGTGCTTTGGGCTTCATCTTCAAAGTTGCTTCACCATTAATATGAGGGTGTCTGATAGGGCAACAGTGTTGCAGAGCTGTCAGCTGGCAGGTCAAGAGGGAAACACTGAGCTGCATGGTGTAGTCAGGCTTTCTATGGGAAGTCTTGTCGCACTACGGACCTGAGACTAGGATTCAGAGGCTGGGACCCAAAGCCGGATTCAGTTTCACATACTCTGAGCTATGTCCCTGCACTGGGTCTGGTGCAAGTTAGCTCCTCTATGCTTCAGTTTCTTCGTAGCGAAGATGGGATCTAATTATAGGATCCTCTCATCAAATAGTTGTGAACTTTGCTGACATTCGTTTGTGCCCTAGCACATACTGAAAGCTCAGCAATGGGTCATTCACCCCACTAATCTTCCTAGTCCCTTTACAGTCAGCTGAGACATTACAGTACAGGAGGGGCACCAGCAGCTCATGGTGGGGTCTGGGATTTGAGGCAACCTCTCCTGAAACACTTGATGGTTACCTCAGCACACACTGTCCCCTACCCCAGTCTGTGAATGTGTTCTTGTATACATATGTGTGTGCCCATGTACACACAAGCATTTATGTCTTGAAACTCCTTTCCTAGTCATGGCTGTCCAGAGTCCCACCTACCCTGGGTGGGGCAGGCTGCTGCTATCACAACCCCCAGAGCAGCTTTTATCTTTTATCACCTAGCCCTGTGGCATTAAAGGTGCCACCAGGGCCTAGCTAGGGCAACCCCTCCCCATCCCCCGGCTATGATGCCACCCTAATCTGGACAGTGAGAGCCGAGCTAAGCATATAACCTCTCTACAGGATGGCTGAGTCTTTAGGGTGTGCCTTGTCTTGCAAGGATAAAGGAGCCCTGGCCCAAATCTTTCTGGGGGCACTCCTGATCCGCCCAGTTGGGCAGTGAGCACAGGGCTTAGGGTGGACCCCAGATGTGTGCTGATGTGCTGGGACATCACATGTGTGCTGTGAGGACACGAAGACACTTCTTTCTGTGTCCCAGGCTTTACAGAACATCAGGACCAGGTCTGGGGTCCTGTTCCTCCAGGGTGAGTCAAGCTGGCATAGAAATTCCCGAATGAGTCTAGTAGAAGAGCTTCGAGAGCCTTTGCATCCCCGCTACCCCCGGTAGAGATTGTCTTGGATAGAGAAATAGCTGTCTGGTCCAATTCCCCCTTACTCCCCTTCCCATCCCAGCCCTGGTGCACTAGGAGCCTGCAGGGATAGTGCGCACCCAAGTGGCTGCTAAGAGCCAGTAGGCCACACGTCACTGAGTCCAAACCTTGTTGTGGCAGCCCAGCAGCGCCCCCCCCCCCCACCGCCCCCGAACTGCGTGTTTCCTTCTGGTATCCAGGTCCCCTCCTCTGTGTCATCTCCCGGCATTCTGGTCCTCGAGTCTCCATGGAGCAGCTGTTGCGCGCCGAGCTGCGCACCAAGACACTGCGGGCCTTTGGGAGCTCCGGGGCCGGCTGCATCAGCGAAGGCCGTGCCTATGACACCGACACTGGTCCGGTGTTTGTCAAGGTCAACCGCAGGACGCAGGTGCGCTGAGGGGTGTGCAAGGATGAAGTCCGGGAAGTGGTGGGGGAACAAGACCTGGTGTCCCTACCCTCTGCAGAGGGATCAGCACCTACAGGCAGGCTTCCTCTTGGGACCGAGGATTTGTCTTTGCTACATGATCACTTTCTTGCTCCCAGCACCCCCTCCCCGCCCCCCCCCCACGGGCTTTACATTTCTGTAGTCACTGACCATGGAGGAGATGCGTCTTAGTTGTAAGCTGCATCTGCCCATGTCTGGTCCTGCAGTCTCCCAACAGACGGGGAAAGACAGGATTCCCGGGGCCAGGGTAGCACTATCCTCCTCACAAGCTCTGATGTTACTAGGACCCTTAAGATATTCCCGTTTAAGAATGTATGGAGCCAGGAATATTGTCACCCATTTATAAGCATAAAACTTAGGAGGCTGAGGATGGTGAGTTTCAAGCCAGCCTGGGCTACATGAGGAGACCCTGACTCAAAACAAAAACAAAATAAAACTAACAACAACAAAAGAATGCATGGAAAACTCTAAGACAGATGGAGAGTGTTAGCTAAAGGCCAGGAGAGAAAGCTGTTGATGGAACAGCCTGGTGCTCCCCCTGCTCTGGGGGTTTCCAGAGGTCCTGTGATCTGCAGGGAGGAGTAGTGGACAGTGGTTCTAGTAAGTATGCTGACTGTGGGGAAAAGAGAATTCCAGAGCAGCCCTTTCATTAGAGATGGTGTCAGGAGTAGGATTATCCTGCATTCTCTGTAGTGTGGGCATCGTTTGGAGGCTTACCCTGGAAGCATGGCTGAGGTTTGCATATGACCTCCAATCAGGATACTCAGCACACACCTTTTAGTCCCAAGCGCAGGCTGGCAATCTGAGGACACCTGTCTGACTTTCCCCTTGGAAATTTGAATATAAGGGGAAGAATTCTTTTCATGTGTGATAATAAGTGTTTTGGCTTCAAGTTTTTTAATTAAAAATATTAAATTATTTTGTGTATATGCATGTGTATGTATGTGCGTGAGAGCTCTAGCTTGCACATACCATGACATATATAGAAGTCAGTGAACTACTGTTTGGGAGTTGGTTTTCCCTTTCTGCCTTGTTTTGTGGCAAGGCTTCTCTTGTTTCTGCCCCCACACAGAATGTTCCAGGCTAGGTGGCCTCAAAGATTCTAGGTGACTATCCTGTCTCTGCATCCTATTATGTAATGGGAAGGCTTGGGTTACAGATGCACACTATCACACCTGGCTTTTTATGTGGGCTCTGGGGATAAAAGTTGGGTCATCAGGCTTGTGTGATAAATGATTTCACCCATACAGTCTTCTACTTTTAATTTTTAAAGACCTATTATTCTAGCTGGGTGGTGATGGTGCACGCCTTTGATCTCAGTACTCGGGAGGCAGAGGCAGGCAGATCTCTGTGAGTTGAGGCCAACCTGGTTTACAGAGTGAGTTCTAGGATAGCCAAGACTACACAGAGAAACCCTGTCTCAAAAAAACCAAACCAAACACAAACAACCCCCGAATGATTCTATTTATAGAAGTATTCACAAACCCCATGAATAAATGCATTGTGTGTGAGAGAGAGGATTTCACTCAGTAGCAGAACATTTTTCTCGTATGCACAATCTCCTAGGCCCAGTCCCCAGTACCAAGAATAAATAAGTAAATAAATAACATGCATGATTTCACCATGGTCTAGTGAACAATATGAAAGTTTGCCTAAAAATAAATGGGGTATTTGTAGAAATAGTTTAGGACCCAGAAAGCCTCTGGGTGCCAGCGAAGGCCTTGGTGGGCAAGCTGGGTTTATGAATCTAGTCCCTGCTAGAACTGAGCCACGCCCTACTGACCTCACCACTCTGCCTTCTCTGACCCAAATATGAGCCCAGGTAATTTCTACCATGTCCAAGACTGCCTGTCCTCACTCAGAGGCAGGAAAGAAAGCAACACCACGGAGGACTCTGGCCGAGTCTCAGACTTTTTGCTGACTCACACTGGACTTGTGCCCATTTACCTTATCACCTCTGGCATCCCCTTTGGGGCACCTTCCACAGCAAGGCTCTGCTGTATGGGTCTTCCCATAGACCCCTTGAATTCTGTCCTCAGGCTTATCCTTTTAGCTCCTTCTTACCCGAAGGGGTCTCTTTTGCACCCTGGCCTTGAGGGGTGGATGTGAGATTGTTTTTTAGGAATTGAAGGCACTTGGCCTTGTGGCTTGTATCAAGGGCCATGAGTCCCTCCATCTGGCTAGTAAGGCCCCTGTTGGAGTCCAGGTTTGCAGAGCTGACAGGGTTCTTGGCATTTGGATGCAGGCCCGGCAGATGTTTGAGGGAGAGATGGCAAGCCTGGAGGCCCTCCGCAGCACTGGCTTGGTTCGAGTACCAAAACCCATGAAGGTGATTGATCTGCCAGGAGGTGGGGCTGCCTTTGTGATGGAATATTTGAAGATGAAGAGCCTGAGCAGGTGAGTACATTTGTGTGTATGGGGAGAGGGAGGGCCATGTTCACACACAAAGGCACACAGCAGGAAGAGAAGAAAATAGGGGAAGACAGACATAAACACAGAGAGACAGGTACAGAAAGGGGGGGGGAAGAGACACACACAGAAAGAGGCAGGGACAGACAGAAACAGACACAAGATACAGAGAAGCAGAAGTAGAGAAGGCAGACGAAACAGGTGGAGAGAGACAGAAGTGGGCGGGGGACACTAGGGACCAGTCTCAGCTGAGACAGAAATTGACTGAGAGAAAGAGAAAGAAAGAACACTAGGGAACAGCCTCTGCTGAGCTTACATAACTCAGTCTAGGTGCCAGAGTCTTTTTTTTTTTTTTTTTAAAGGTGTCACTATGTATCCCTGACTGGCCTTGGAACTCACTATGTAAACCAGGCTGGCCCCTCTGCCTTCCAAGTGCTGGGATTAAAGGCCATGTGTCACCAGGCCTGGCTGGCTGTCAGAGTCCATGCTTAAAAGATTTATTTTTAATATATATAATATGTATATGTTTGTCTACAAGTATGTGCACCAAGTGCATGTCTGGTGACTACAGAGGCTAGACAGAGTGTTGGATTTCCTGGAACTGGAACTAAAGATGTTTTTGAGTTGCCATGCAGGTCTGATGCAGGTCTAGGAACCTGGGTCTGATGCAAGTGCTCTGAACCGACGAGCCGCCTCTTCAGCTCCAGTGCCTGGAGTCCAACCATTACTTATTTGGTTTTCTCTTATTGGACTTGAGATCTTGAAAGCTTCTATCAATTCATCAACTTTCATAAGAGTAGCAAAGCCAACTCGTCTTTCTCTATTAAATTAAAAAAAAAAAACTTATGTGTTGTGGTGTTTTGTCTGCATGTATGTCAGTGCACCACATTTGTATACTGCCCTCAGAAGTCAGAAGAGGGGTTTGAATCCCCTCAACCTGGAGTTACAGAAGGTGTGAGCCACCATGTGGGTCTGGGAATTGAACCCAGTTCCTCTGGAAGAGCAGAAGGTGCTCTTAACTGCTGAGCCATCTCTCAAAGCCCCCATCCTCAATCCATTCTTAATCAAGACAAAGATAATTGCTGTTTTTGTTTGCTTTATTTCGGTTAGTTTAGCTTCAGTGAGGCTGCGTAAAATAAGTGTATTCAAACAAGTCCCTTGCTTTGTGCTATAGTATGTTATTCCAGTTTGGACTGAGATTATCTGGATTATTATCAATTGTCTGGCATCTTAATTTTTCCCTCTGTTGCAGCCATGCATGTTCACTGTATAAAATGTGTGAAGGACAAACTCTGGGAAAGAAAGCATCATTTTATCAACAGGGTGTTACCACAGTTCATATCTCAGCATGCGACTGTGGCCCCAGGGTTTGTCTATATTTAGTTTACATTTCTAAAAATTTAAATTTAGAGCTGAGTATTTTTTACTTACTGATTGAGGCTTTGTGCCTGATGGCCAGGCCAGTGTCTGCTGAGATACTACAGAAATTATCACAAGGGCTGTTATGGTACTTTTTTTAATTTTAGAAAGGGTTAACTTTTCTCAAAGCAGAACATACTAAGTAACGTTATTCATTTGCCATTTTAAGTGCTGTCTTTCTTCTTTCTTTAGTCAGGCATCAAAGCTTGGGGACCAGATGGCAGACTTGCACCTTTACAACCAGAAGCTCAGGGAGAAGTCCAAGGCCCGGGAGAATACAGTGGGTAAGTTCATTAAAAACAAACAAACAAACAAACAAAAACCCCAAACACAACTTGGGCCTAGTCCATCAACTATGTACTCATGGGGCTTCTTGGTAGCATTTCAGTAGTGGGTTGAGTGGTATACCATCTCCCTTTATAGTTCATCAAACAACTTTTTTTTTATCCGTGTGTGTGTGTGTGTGTGTGTGTGTGTGTGTGTGTGTGTGTGTGTAACAGAGAGAGACAGAGACGGAGACAGAGACAGAGACAGAGAGAGGTATAGGTACTTGCTGGGGCTAGACATCTGATCCTCTGGAGGTAGAGTTGCAGCTAGTTGTACATTGTTTAACCTGTGTGCTGGGAAAAGCAGCAAGTGCTCTTAACTTTGGGGTCATCTCTCCAGCCCCAAGTACATTGTGAAAATGAGATGATTAAGTAATTTTAATGAAGCTGGTAAATGAGTCGAATTGACTTCTGACCAACCAGTCCAGCAGTCTGGCCATTGGTCTGGGGTAGAAAAGTCCTGGCAAATCTATGTGCTGGCTAGTCACTTCCATGTGTAGTGAGTGCTCAGACTACCAGTGCTTGAACCATTTGTGTGTATGCAGCCAGGCCTGCAGGGAATTCTTCTCCTAAGGTCTGGTTCCCATGAAAGATTAGTAGCTTAATGAGACCAAGATTTCTGTTGACAGGCTATGGGGCTGAGGGTGCTGAGCCCCAGGGTGTGACCAAGTTCGGCTTCAACACAGTGACATGCTGTGGCTTCATCCCACAGGTGAGTGTCTGAGTGAGGGCATCCCTACTTGGTGATGGTCATTCCTGAGGCTCCAGTGCTTGGCTGATAGCCTTTCCTAAAGTGCCAGTGCTGGCCATTGACCCCTTGTGTGCAACAATGCCACTTCTCCAGACACCAGAACACTCAACATTATTTTCAAAGGCAGAGTGTAGGCGGTGACACCTGTGATGGAAAGCAGATGGAAAGCCTACCTGAGGCAAGCTTGGAGACAGTAGACACTACAGTCAGCTGATTGGCATTCCAGGTTTGGGTAACAAATGACATGTTGTAGGAGGGTCCCTGATTAGTTTAAGAGTCTAAAGAGGGTAGACTGGACAAGGCAAAAGATGAAGCCCTTACCATTCAGGTCCTTTTAAATTATTGTATTTATTGAGATGTAATTCATGCAACACAAAACTTTGTTTTTTGTTTCTTTGTTTGACTTTCCAAGACAGGGTTTCTCTGTATAACAGCCCTGACCGCCCTGGGACTTGCTCTGAAGACCAGGCTGGCCTCAAACTCACAAAGATCCACTGCCTCCACTATGTCCAGTAAAACTCTCCATTTGAAAACTCTCCATCATTCAGTGGTTTTTAGTACAATCACAGTGTTAATGCAATTATCACTGCTATCTTGTATCCGAGTTCTGACCAGGCCCTATTGCTTAGCCTCTGAGGTCAGATGAGGTCAGCTATGTTCAGGTGGTATGGCTGTAGATTCATTATCATGTCTCATTCTAGAGTATTTTCATCACTCAATAGCAACTCCTGCCCTTAGCCCTAGCCATCACAAATCTACTGTAGAACTCTATGGTTTTGCTGTTCTAGACATTTTATGTTTGTAGCATTATATAGCATGTGACCTGTGTCCAGCTTCTTTTACTTACCAGTGTTTTCAAGGTTAACCTACTCTGTAGCATGTGCGAGAGTGTCGTGTTTCACTGTATGGTTGGATGTAGCATGAACTCTAGTTGGCATTAATCATAAAAACCCAGAGACAGGCTGGGCAGTGGTGGCGCACACCTTTAATCCCAGCACTCGGGAGGCAGAGGCAGGTGGATCTCTGTGAGTTCGAGACCAGCCTGGTCTACAAGTGCTAGCTCCAGGACAGCCTCCAAAGCCACAGAGAAACCCTGTCTCGAAAAACCAAAAACCAAACCAAACCAAAACAAAAAACCCAGAGACAGATATTGGGGTTAAAGCTGAAGATCTGAGAAGCAAAGCAGCCAGCCACTAGAGAGTTCTCACCTCTACCAATGCTCAGACCAAAAGGGTGATTCTGTTCTCAGATTGCATCTCCAGACTGCATCTGCCTCCACCAAACCACAGACTGCCCTATGCTCCTGTCCCGTCTTATATTCCTTTAGTGCTGGGATTAAAGGCATGGGATCCCAAGTGCCGAGATCACCTTTGTGTGAACTCTGTTTCTTATTTAGACAGATTCAATCTTGTATAGCCCAGGGAAGCCTTGAACTAAGAGAGATCCATCTACCTCTGTCTCCTGAGTGCTGGGATTAAAGGTGTGTACCACCACTGCCTGGCCTCTATGGCTATCTAGTGTGGCTAGCTTTGCACTCTGATCTTCAGGCAAACTTTGTTAGATCATAAACAAAATATCATCATAGTTGGATCATATTTTGGACTGGAACTCATAATTTTCCTGACATAGTCTCTCAATTATTATTATTATAGATGTGAGCCATCATTCCTGGTTCCATCTATTTTAAAAAATATATTTTTATTCATGTGGTGTGTGAGCGAGAGAATGTATGCCACATGTACAAGAGGCCAGAGGATAGTGTCTGATTGCTTGGAATTGGAGTTACAGGTTGTTGTGAACCACCTGATGTGGACGATATGAACCAAACTCTGAGAACTTTTGAGAGAGCAGCAAATTCTGTTATCAGCTGAGCCATGTCTCCAGTCTCCATTCCTTATTATGATGGCTGAATAACATTGTGGCCCCTTGAATGTTAGGCTTCTCTCCTGCCCTACACCCACCTCAGAGAAGCCACTATTAGGCCATATTTTGCTTTATTAAGGACAGGGTAGCTCTTGTATAAGAGCCATTCCAATTTAAGCCTGTTAATGCTTGAAGGACCAACATTTTCAAACTTTTCTCTTCCTTGAAGCCTTCTCTGACTAGTTGGGCTACTGTAGACAATAGCCAAGCTCCCCCCTGACATGGGTTTGAGGTGAGTCTCTTAGTCGGAGATGACTTGTGGCGGCAAGATCCTACCCAATAGACAGCTGTGAGTCCAGGTCCCAACAACTGCAGACAGAAGGCTTGTCAAGACTCCCCAATCTCAGCCAAATCTGAATTTCCTGGTGTTATACACCTTGCTGGAGCCAGGGACTAGCATGGCCTCTGTTATCACAGACAAGCATGGTCTGTTGTCATGATTTACATGTTGAGTTTAACAGACTTGGCTGATGAAGCAGTGTTTTCTCAAATGTTCATGAGTTGAGAGATGAAATACTCTCTAGGTCTTGTGTATAAAGCAGATGAGAATGGATATGGTCAATCAGAGAAACAGAGGGTCTCTGAGTTCCCTTCAGACTCTAGGATCATAAGGCAACCGTGGTCTTGTCAGAAGGGCATCGGAGTCCAAGCCCACCTACTTTGAGTAACAACAATATTATTTTTTATGTAGTGCCTCCAACCAGACCCAAGCTCCTAGGCATCCTATTCCCTAGCTGGACTGAGTGGGTCCTTGAGAGGTGTTACAGTTATGGTGGAAACCACTGACGGTGAACTTCTTAGACACGAGAGAAGTCAGTTCCATTGGAACCGATAGTCCAGTTGGCCTGGGAATTTATGGGTTGTTTTCCCTGCTAAGAACCTAGCAGCATTCCAAACATTGTGTGTGACTCAGCTTACTGAAGGTAACAATGAGTACACCGAACCTCCCCCACATCCTTTACAGCCTCTTCCTGGAACCCATCCCTGTTCCTGGGCCCCTGCAGGGCTACTTTCTGTCACTGCAGATTTGCTTGTGGTTTGTGACACTTAGTATAAATATAATCATACAGTATGTCCCCCTTCAATTTTTTCCAATCTGACATATTTTGCTTCATATAATCACTTTGATATATGTCCGTGTCAAGTCTTTTGATATTTATACATGAAATCCATTCATGTCACATGTGTCAAAAGTTGATTCCACTGTATGGATAAACCATGATCTCTGTTCATTTATCCATTCAACTGTTGATGGATGTCTGGGTTGTTCCTACTGTGTTTTTGCAAACAAAGCTGCTATGAACCTTTGTGTACAAGTCATTGTGTCATCTTAGGTGAATACATGAGACCCAAGACAGGAAAGCTTGAGTTGCACAGTAGGTTCTTACTTAAGTTTTATGAAACTACCACATGGGGCTGAGAGTTGGCTAGGGGCACATACTACTCTTGCGGAGGGCCTGAGTTTGGTTCACAGCCACCCACCAGTCGCTTCAGCTTCAGGGGGTCTGATGCCCTCTTTTGGCGTTTGCAGGTGGCATACTCTCACAGAGATACATACACAGAAAATTAAAAAAATATTTAAAACAACCATAAAAAGAAACTGCCCGTGCGCCCAAAGAGGTTGTACCAGTTTGCATTCCCATCAGCTCATATAAGAGTTCTATTTTTTTTTCTACTCTTACCTATACTGGGTATTTTCTGAAGTCATTTTTAGTTGAAGCTATCCCAGCTGGAGAAAAGTGTTCACTCTGAGATTCCATCTTGTATGTCTATTATGACTGATGATGTGAATGAAGCATATGTAACATACACATTTGCTAACGGTATGTATTCTTTTCCTTTCTCTCCTTTTTTCCCCTTTTTGAGACAGGGTCTTGATGGGGAAAGTCCTTCTGTGTATGTTTATCTTATTGGTTGTTGAATAAAGTACTATTGGCCAATAGGGAAGCAAGATAGGTGGGACTAAGAGTCGAGGAGGATTCTGGGAAATGTAGTAAAGAGTAGTCTTGTGATCCAGGCAGGAAGTGACATAGCAGGCAGACTCAGAATAAAAGCAGGGACAAGCAGGAAATTGCTCTCTTCCTCTTCCTCTTGCTGTCTGCTCAGGAGCTGCCATGTGATCGCTGGCAAGAGGGGACACATATGGCTGGTGTCCTCAATAAGATAAGTCTTATAAAATATATAGATTAATAATTATGGTTGATATTAAGACTGAGCTAGCAGATAAGAAATACAAGTCATTGGCCAGCAGCATTGTACCTAATATTAATATCTCTGTGTTATTTCGGGCACCCATGTGGCAGCGGGGCTTGGGCGGCTTGTCTGAAAGACTTATCATTACAGGGTCTCACTATATAATCCTGTTTGACTTGAAAGTTGAAATGTAGACTCCTACCTGAGTCTCCCAAGTGCTGAGGTTACAGGTATCACTATGCCTGGCAAAAGCCAATTATTATTATTATTATTATTATTATTATTATTATTATTATTATTATGTTGAGCCAGATATGCTATATGCCTGTAATCCCAGAACTTTGGGAGATGGAGGCAGAAGAATTAGGCAATTCATAGGTATCCTTGGCTACATAGTAACTTCAAAGTTCAATCCTTGCCCCCAAATACCTCTTTTTAGGGGCTGGAGAAATGGTTTGATTGATCAAGTTCTTGTCATACAGGCATGAGGACATGGGTTCAGATACCTAGCACTACTGTAAAAATGCTGGGCACAGTGTCATGTGCCTGCACTTGCATTTACTGTAGTCACAATACTGGCCTCTTCTCTTGCTGCTCAGGTGAATGAATGGCAGGATGACTGGCCAACCTTTTTCACTCAACACCGGCTCCAGGCACAGCTGAACCTCATTGAAAAGGACTATGCTGACCGAGAGACACAAGAACTATGGTCAAGACTACAGGTGGGCATACACTTCCCTCAAAAGAGGCTGTCTCTCATGAGCCTACCACATGGATGTAGGGTCTCTTCAGACTGAGTCAGAGTAGGGAACGCTGATGGTAGAGCAGGATGGCCAAGTTGTAGCTACCACTTCCTTACCCTGTAGGTGGGTGGAGGGAAGGGACAGACCCTGGGTGGAGGGAAGGGACAGACCCCTGGGTGGAGGGAAGGGACAGACCCTGGGTGGAGGGAAGGGACAGACCCTGGGTGGAGGGAAGGGACAGACCCCTGGGTGGAGGGAAGGGACAGACCCCTGGGTGGAGGGAAGGGACAGACCCTGGGTGGAGGGAAGGGACAGACCCTGGGTGGAGGGAAGGGACAGACCCCTGGGTGGAGGGAAGGGACAGACCCTGGGTGGAGGGAAGGGACAGACCCTGGGTGGAGGGAAGGGACAGACCCTGGGTGGAGGGAAGGGACAGACCCCTGGGTGGAGGGAAGGGACAGACCCTGGGTGGAGGGAAGGGACAGACCCTGGGTGGAGGGAAGGGACAGACCCCTGGGTGGAGGGAAGGGACAGACCCTGGGTGGAGGGAAGGGACAGACCCCTGGGTGGAGGGAAGGGACAGACCCCTGGGTGGAGGGAAGGGACAGACCCTGGGTGGAGGGAAGGGACAGACCCTGGGTGGAGGGAAGGGACAGACCCCTGGGTGGAGGGAAGGGACAGACCCTGGGTGGAGGGAAGGGACAGACCCCTGGGTGGAGGGAAGGGACAGACCCCTGGGTGGAGGGAAGGGACAGACCCTGGGTGGAGGGAAGGGACAGACCCTGGGTGGAGGGAAGGGACAGACCCCTGGGTGGAGGGAAGGGACAGACCCTGGGTGGAGGGAAGGGACAGACCCCTGGGTGGAGGGAAGGGACAGACCCCTGGGTGGAGGGAAGGGACAGACCCTGGGTGGAGGGAAGGGACAGACCCCTGGGTGGAGGGAAGGGACAGACCCCTGGGTGGAGGGAAGGGACAGACCCCTGGGTGGAGGGAAGGGACAGACCCTGGGTGGAGGGAAGGGACAGACCCTGGGTGGAGGGAAGGGACAGACCCTGGGTGGAGGGAAGGGACAGACCCCTGGGTGGAGGGAAGGGACAGACCCTGGGTGGAGGGAAGGGACAGACCCTGGGTGGAGGGAAGGGACAGACCCTGGGTGGAGGGAAGGGACAGACCCCTGGGTGGAGGGAAGGGACAGACCCTGGGTGGAGGGAAGGGACAGACCCTGGGTGGAGGGAAGGGACAGACCCTGGGTGGAGGGAAGGGACAGACCCCTGGGTGGAGGGAAGGGACAGACCCCTGGGTGGAGGGAAGGGACAGACCCTGGGTGGAGGGAAGGGACAGACCCTGGGTGGAGGGAAGGGACAGACCCTGGGTGGAGGGAAGGGACAGACCCCTGGGTGGAGGGAAGGGACAGACCCTGGGTGGAGGGAAGGGACAGACCCCTGGGTGGAGGGAAGGGACAGACCCCTGGGTGGAGGGAAGGGACAGACCCCTGGGTGGAGGGAAGGGACAGACCCTGGGTGGAGGGAAGGGACAGACCCCTGGGTGGAGGGAAGGAACAGACCCTGGGTGGAGAGATGGGACACACCCCTGCTGACTCACGGACTTCACTCATTTCATTTGTCCACTCTTAACCTCATCCCCCCCCCCCGACAAAGACCCTATGTGCCACCCTTAGTGAATATGTGTGTTCCTGAATGACTTGTTTCAAAACATAACTCCAAAATATCAGCAATACAATTCATCTATCAGTCTAGGGCAATGGTTCTCACCCTGTGGGTCTTGACTCCTGGGAATCAAATAACCCTTTCACAGGGGTCATGTATCATGTATCTTGTATATCAGTTATATACAACTCGTAACAGTAGTAAAATTACTGTTATGAAGTAGCAACAAAATAATTTTATGTTTGGCAGTCACCACAATATGAGGAACTGTATTAAAGGATTGAAGCATTAGGAAGGTTGAGAACTTCTGGTCTAGGGTGAACATGCATCAAAGAAATGTTATTTAACAGAAGGATGCAGGTACATATGTCCAATAATACAAAAACACAGTTCAGAGGATAGGCACCAGACTAGTTCATATATTCTACAGCATAGAACTAACCTCTGAGATTTTTCCATAAAGCTTTTGGATTCACTTGGCAGTGCTCAGAAAGCTAGGCAAAGTTGCTAGGAATTGGGTGAGCCTTTTCACTGGACGTGACAGATTATTTGGTTGGACTCTGGATGAATCCATGGTTCTCTAAACTATTTCCAATCTCTGAGTAATGAGCCCATGGGTCTTTTTGTTTTGTTTTGTTTTTCAAGACAGTTTCTTTGTGTAGCCCCCTAGCTGTCCTGGAACTAGCTCTGTCGACCAGGCTGGCTTTGAACTCTCAGAGATCCACCTGCCTCTGCCTCCTGAGTGCTGGGATTGAAGGTGTGCACCATCAACGCCCTGCAAGCCCATGGGTCTTTGAGTATCATTTTTGCAATAATTTCTCTTCTAGGTGAAGATCCCGGATCTGTTTTCTGGTATAGAGATTGTCCCTGCCCTGCTCCATGGAGACCTCTGGTCTGGAAATGTGGCTGAGGATGACCAGGGACCCATTATTTATGATCCAGCTTCCTTCTATGGTCATTCTGAGTTTGAACTGGCAATTGCATTGATGTTTGGGGGGTTCCCCAGATCCTTCTTCACTGCTTACCACCAGAAGATCCCAAAGGCTCCGGGGTTTGACAAGCGTCTAATGCTGTACCAGCTCTTTAACTACCTAAACCATTGGAACCATTTCGGTAGGGAGTATAGAAGTCCTTCCCTGGGAATGATGAGGAAGTTGCTCAGGTAGCAGAGGGCTGGTATCTAACAGAAAGTCACTTTGGGTCCTTAACTGAACTAATTTTGAGCTGGCCTCCATCAAGTTCATCAAGAGGCTGGAGGCTGTGGCAGTGCTGACACTTGAGGGAGCTATGTATGTAGCTCAGGCTGATAACACCACAGCATCACTGTTCATGGCAAGTTCCCACCTCAGCAGCTGCAGCCCCAAATACCACAGTTGGGAAGGGAAGGAAGGCCCACCCTCCCATGGTGTTAGTAGTCAGGCATCTGTACTGGCCTGTCCTTGGGGTTCTGACAGGATACGCCCTCAGGTGCAGCCACTAAGCACCACCTGTGCACATTCACTAAGTTCCTTTAAAAAGGGCCCTGCCCACCTCCCATCCTCTTTCTCTCCCTCCCTCTTTCTCTTCCACCACTCTGTCCTCCCCTCTGCCTCTTCGAATAAACCTCCCATGTGAGTCCTGTTGTGTGGAGTGACTTCTCTTCGTGGTGCTTTTAAAATCGCAACACATGGCTCTGGCCATTCAGTTGCAATCGCCACCAGACCCTCTCTAGCACCTCACTTTTTTATTTTTTATACATATTTTGTGTGTATGTGTGTTCAAATGTGTGTGTATAGGTTATAAGATGTGTGGTTTTCTTCTTCCACCATAGGGGAACCAAACTTGTTGGTTATTCACAACATATCTGAGAAGACTGCTCTGACATGGATTTAAGCCAACAGAAAGTCTTTATTAGTGACTATAGTGGGTGTTTGGGATCCCAGTGTAGCATTGTGTCTTTCTCAGGGTGAGATTTTAAGCACAAAAACATATCCTGGGTTGACATATTTCAATTAACAAGAACAATCAGTCAAAAGTGGAACTACAGAAGCCCAAAAGCAAGATTAGTACAATTTGGAGACTTTCCTGGAACTGTGGATTTTGATGGATTAGGTATTTGTTTTCAGTTCGGCTGGTGGGTGCTGTCTACATGCTGAGTTTTATAGCCTGAAAGAATGGAGCTTCCATCTTGGAATCAGTTGTGCTAAGGTGTGTGTGTGTGTGTGTGTGTGTGTGTGTGTGTGTGTGCTACGAAAGTTTGGGGCTCTGTTACACACTCAAGTCCTGAGACTTAGTGCAGGAGACTTTACCCACCAAGCTATCTCATCGCTCCAGCACCCCACTTTCTAGTGAGGTGTGTTATGTTGGTGAGCGCAGGGCCAGCAGTGTGCTGCCCACATCTCTTGTCCGGGCTGCTTTGGGTGGCCAGCAAACCCCCATTGCCTCCTACACGCTTACCGTCACCCCTGCAGGAGCTCAGACAAGGTCACCACATTCTCACCCCAAAACTCGAACCCGCCCCCGCCCCCGCTCCCGCCCCCGCCCCCCCGCCGAGTTCAGACACCGCCCCCACCCTCCGGTCCTTTCTCCTTAGTTTTCCTGCACTGTCCACGCTATCTCAACTCCCACCCGGGTTCTGCCCCAATCTTAAATTGAGCCCCTTCCTAACCTCCTTGTCCGGACGCTCCCATCAAATCCATTCCTCGGGCCGCACTCTCCACGGCCCCACCCCTGCCGGGCTCCGCCCACTCCCGGTTGAGGCTGGAGAACGCTGGTGCCTTTGTTTATCCTGGTGCCGCCTTGCGCTCGCGCTCTCGGTGTGCGCACTGAGCCGGCTTCGCGTGAGCTGTTTTGTCGGCTGGCGCGCCCTGTAGTGGGGGTCGAAGGTCTCGGGGCGGGGCTGGCGGCTCTCGGGGCTCCTCCTTTCTCTCCCGGCGGCCGGTATGGTTCTGACGGAAGGTGCTGGCGGGATGGTCCTGAGCGATGAGCCGGCTGCGAGCGCCGCCGAGGAGGAGATGGAGGATGACGCGCTCTCCAGCGGCGCCGCCCTGGAAGCGTTCGGCGAGAGTGCGGAGACCCGCGCGCTGCTCGGCAGCCTGCCCGCGGTGCACGGCGAGCGCGCGGCCCGGGAGGTGGCGGAGGAGCGATTCCGCGGTGCGGGCGCGGCCCCCGAGCTGCTAGCCTGCAGTGGTTGCAGCTGGGAGGAGGGGATCCGGGAGCCCTCCCTCCTGCCTGCCCCGGGGCTTCCCTGGCAGTCGGGAGGGAAGCGCGGGATTGCTGACAGCGATCCCGCTCTTGCCGCTCGCTCGTGGCAAGCGGAGAGGGCCGGTCTGGCTGGGGCGTGTGCTGCTGTGGGCTCCGCTACGAGGCGGTTGGCTCTTCAGCCTCAGGGCGCCAGGTTTAACTAGGATCCGGCTGCAGGCGGGGCAGGAGGGCGGACGGTGCCACCGGGCTCCTCTGGGGGTTCTGAGTTTAGGTAGGCCTTGACAGTGGTTTGTAATGAATACAGTCTGTCACGGCTTTCGTCAGCTTGACACAAAACTAGACTACCTCGCAAGAAATCACGTCATTGCCACCAACACACTGGCTGGTAGGCATGTCTGTGCAGTGAAGGAGGGCACGGCCCGACGTGGGCTGTACCACCCCCGGGCCTGAGGGTCTGGGGTGGCTGAACTTGATTGAGCCTGGGATCAAGTCAGAAAGCAACGCTCCTATAGTTCCTGCTTCTACTGCTTAAGTTCATTCCTTAGCTTCCCGCAGTGGCCGACTGTGCAAACCAAATTAACCCCTTCCTTCTCAAGTTGGTTTTGGTCAGTTTTATCATAGAAAGCAAACTAGGCAGTGGCCAAATGAACCGTTTGATAATTAAAGTTTTGTACTTGAGCAGAATCATCTTTGTGGATTCCTTAGCTAAGGGAATTCTCCCCACAATGTCTTTCTTGGTTTGGAGTGATGGGGCTCTGGTTTTAGGGAAAGTCAGGGGTGGTGGCATAGTGGAACGGCAGGTGACAATCGCAGAGGCAGAGAAATCACAGGATTGAGGAGAAGCAGATTAGGGTGCTGGTAGGGGTGGGAAGCAGGTGGCCAGGGTAGGGAGGTTGTGCAGTCATTGGTTTGGAGATTGGTGGAACAGGAGGACACCATGCTCAGCAGGGGAGCATTAAAGGTGTGGAAGGGCGTCTGTCCAACAAGGGGAGGTGGAGTTGTGGAGAGTGAAGAAAGGTGTGGGGAAGAAAACCAGTTAGGATATCAGAAGAGGTATGAGAAGAGGATCCAAGAGGAAGGTGTGGTCACTCTGGTCCTCAGGAACCTGGCAGATGTTGGGTGGCTGAATAGCATCTGTCGGGTGTATCCTTGGGCGTTACAAAGGCTGGGAAGAGGGGAGCTGTCTCATAGTTACTGAGGCAATAGTTACTGAGTTTTATAAGGCCATCTGATTTGATTTTCATGTTACTTTCCTTTTAGTAATTATGGACAAATACCAGGAGCAGCCTCACCTCCTGGACCCACACCTTGGTAAGCATAGAAGCTGGTGATTTTGATGGTTCAATAAATCAGACCACCATAAAGGTCTTGTGTGTCCTGCTGGCACCTCTGTGTGTTACCCACAGAAGGTGTGAGATGAAGTGTCTCTAGAGCTGTCTTTTTTTTTTCTCTGCCATTTGGCTTTATGGACCTGTGATATGAATAGCTGGAAGTTCAGCTATCAATCTAGACTATGTGCAGATGGGTCTAAGCTACTTTCTACTTGTTGCTATTTAAAGAATACGTCTTTTCTTCTTATGCGTGTTTTAGTTTGTTATGTGAACAGCTGTTATCTTCCTGGTAACTGTCCTGTAGGATCAAAGGTTCCATTTTATCCACACAGCAGTTGATGAGGTCATCTTTCAGCTCCATTTTACAGATAGAGACACTGAGGCTTGGTCTCATGTCTTTAGTATAAGGAGAGTGTTACACAGGGTTATCCTCTGAGCCAGACAGCCACCATCTGTGGAGCTCAGCTGTGTACACTTGCAAGAGATTATCCCAGCTGGGCTTGTTGAGTGTTTACACCCCCTCATATGGAGGCAGGAGGTGTTAATAGACCCTTATCTGAGTACCCTGGCTCTCTACCACCTGTTGCATACTACGCTACCATAATTGCAGGTGGCCTTGGGGAGGGCCTAAACTCTAGGTTCTGAACATGTGGGTCTCAACCCCCATAGGAGTCACATATTAGATACCCTGAAGATCAGATAATTATATTATGATTCATAACAATAAAATTACAGTTATGAAGTAACAATGAAATGATTTAATGGTTGGGGTCACCACAACATAGGAACTGTATTAAAGGGTTGCAGCATTAGGAAGGTTGAGTACCACTGTTTTCTAATATATATATATTAGAAAAAAATATATGTTAGAGTATATATAACATATTATTCTCTATATATTATATACTGTTCTCTCTATATATGTATACTCTAGGCCCTAGACTAGGGGAGGGAGACTCCCATCTATGTGGCTATGTGAAAGCCATTGTCCCTGTTAGGTAAAGACTTTTTTGGGGAGGCACCCTCACTCCAGTAAGTAACGCCTCATCCATGCTCTGTAAAAAAGCCTATACTCATAGGTTCCCTAGAGTGAACTTTGATGGACTAGTACCTTGGTCTGTTCTTGAGATCTTACAGGAGGGGTAGATATTGCTTGCATCTACCCCTAGGAAGGAAATTTTGTTTGCTTTTCATTGCTTTCATTATATTTGAACCTATTTTATATTAATTACATTTTTGTTTGGATCTTTTCTTCTGTTTTGAGACAGAGTATTGTATTGTAGCCCTGGCCTGCCTTAAATTCATGGCAGTTCTCCAGCCTAGACCTCCCAAGTGCTGGGATTACAGATATTACTACTCCTGGTTTGGTTTTTCTTTTTTTGAGGTTGGGTCTTGTGTATATTGCCTGGGCTGGCTTCAAGTACTCTTGGTAATTTATTTTTTATTTTTTGTCCTGTTCTTTTTTTTTTTTTCTGTGTGTGTGTGTGTGTGTGTGTGTGTGTGTGTAAGAATGTGTGTGATCCAACTGATTTGATAATTGTAGTAACCACACAGTCCCCATGGAAGGTCATTTATCCTAAGCTACTCTATACGAATGGAGAAATTGAAGCACAGGTCTGAGGGGTTAATTAACTTGTTCCATGCTGCACGGTTGATGAGACTGTAGGCAGGATTTAAACACCTCTTTCCCTGAGCCTCTTGAAGATGGGTCTTTGAAGGGACCAGTTGGAGGCAAGTGGTTGATGTCAGACTGAAGGGCTGGCTATGCTGAGAGTGGCAGAATAGTGGGTGTTCTAGGCCTCATCTGATATTTTTGGATTCCTAGTTGTCCCCATGGAACAGATGTGGGCACTGTCCAAGACATGAAAGGAACGGTTTGGCCTCTTCTGGTGATAGCTTTGAACCTCTGCCCTTATTGACAGTCCCTCTATGCTGTGGAGCCCAGAGTGTGATCATCCATTCATCCAGCCAGCCAGCTCTGGCTGTCCTGGAACTCACTCTGTAGAACAGGCTGGCCTGGAACTCACAGAGATTCACCTGCCTCTGTCTCCCAAGTGCTGGGATTTTAATTCACCACCGTCTGGTGCCATCTAGTGCTTAATGACTTTTATTGTTCATTGTCTTCTGGGAAATAGAAATAGGTCCCTTTTTGATAAAGATGATGCTTGCTTGCTTGTGTTGATTCTTTCCTGTGCAGGGCACATTTTGTGACTCCATTTTTGCCTTTCAATGTTATGTGTCGTGTGTTATCTATTGAAGTTTAATATATTTGAGTTCGAATGTTATCAGTCTCTTCTTTTTCTTCTTTTTGTCTTTCTTTCTTTCATTTTTTGTCTTTTGTTTCTGAGGCAGGGTTTCATTGTATGGCCTAGACTGGCTTTGAACTTATGATCTTCCTGGCTTAGCCTGCTGCTATGCTGTAGGCCTCTGCTACCAAGCTCAGTCTCTTCCTTTGTGTTTGATCTTTGCTAGTAAGCCCAGAATCTAACTCTTTTTAACTGATGATGTGAGCCTTATTAACTGAGTGATTTAGCAGCCCTTACCCCTTGTGAAATATGTTTTTTAATATAATTTTTATTTCTATGTACATGTGCATGTGTCAGTTCTTGGAGTTGCAGGCAGTCGTTAGCTATCCAATGTGGATTCTGGGAACCAAACTTGGGTCCTCTGCAAGAGCAGCAAGCTATAGCATGATTTCTAATTGGTATTAATAATAAAAACCCAGAGACAGATATTGGGGTTAAAGCTTAAGATCAGAGAAGCAAAGAGGCCAGCTACTACAGAGTTCTCACCTCTGCCAATGCTCAGACTAAAAGGGTGGTCCTGTCCTCAGACTGCATCTGTCTCCACCAACCCTCAAACTGCCCTATTCTCCTGTCCCCTGTCTTATATTCCTTTAGTGCTGGGATTAAAGGCATGAGATCACCTTTGTATGAGCTCTGTTTCTCTTGTAGACTGGATCAATTTCATGTAGCTCAGGGTGTCCTTGAAATAACTGAGATCCATTTGCCTCTGTCTCCTGAGTGCTGGGATTAAAGGTGTGTGCCACCACTGCCTGACCTCTATGGCTAGCTAGTGTGGCTAGCTTTGCATTCTGATCTTCAGGCAAGCTTTATTTATTAGATCATAAACAAAATATCACCACAGCAAACACTCTTAACTCTTAGCCAACTCTCCAGCTCTGAAATACCATTTTAAGTCTGTATTTAGTACTCATACATACTCGCTTGTATTTTAGACTTATGTTCTGTTTCATTTGTCCCTGTATATACTTTTTTTCCCCCTGTGTCATTTGTTTTTGTTAGTTGCTTTTATGGTGTACTTTGTCTAGCATCATTTCTATTTATTTTACTATTTCTAGTCCTTTCATTAGTGCAGATAAACTTCACCATTTGTTCAATTCACAGATTCATACAGATATTTTTTTTAATGAGATTCTGATTGATTAGGCTGCTATGAATAATGTTGCTTTAAACTTGCATGTACCATCTTTGGGCAGACATGTTTTTGTTTTTCTTAGGTGACTTTTCTTTTTTTTAAGCGAAATCTCAGTTATGTTTATAAACTTTAGCTGCTGTTTGCAAGTTGTCTAAAAATCAGTGCCATCTGCAAATGGGCTAGAGAATCAGCAGCCTTTGAGAATGGCTGCTTGCATATTGCTGCTCACATGTATTAGGTGACTTTCTTAAGAGTGGAATTTCTGGGTTGTATAGTAAATGTGTGTCTTGTAATAAAATGTCATACTATTCTATAAAAGGTAGTCATTATGCATCCTCACCAGCAATGTATGAGGATCCCTGATGTTTTAGCCTCTCTAGTCAGCCTGTCTGGTTTCAGTGGGAAATAGTCTCACCCACTGTGCATTTGTTAGGTGCAGTCTTTTTTTATTAAGAATATGACACAGCTTATAGTCTGCTTTGTTGAATCTTCCATTATATTTGAAAAAAAAGTTTGTTATACTGCTAGTTGGACTAAGGTGAATGATAGTGTTGTTAGTATCCTTAATGATTTTCTATTTCTGCTTTTTGTTTTTGCTTTATTTTGGTGTTCTGGGATTTGTTGTATCACTCACTGAATCATTTAGTCTTTACTGAATTGATCTTTGTAATTAGAAATGTCCTCTAGAAGCTGGGAAGTGGTGGCGCACACCTTTAATCCCAGCACTCCGGAGGCAGAGGCAGGTGGATCTCTGTGATTTTGAGACCAACCTGGTCTACAAAGCGAGTTCCAGGACAGCCTCCAAAGCCACAGAGAAACCCTGTCTCAAAAAAACCAAAAAAGAAAGAAAAAAGAAAAAAGTCCTCTAGGTTTTGTAATGCTATTGGTTCTTAAGTCTCTCCTGATAGCAAATGCTCTGTGTGTGTCTTCTTTTTTGTCTGGATTTAGCCTTCAAGTACTTGTCTTCCAATAGCCATTAGGGTATTTTTATTTGGTAATGCTGACACATGACTAGGTTTAATCAACTCTGTCGAGACTTACTTTCTCTTAATCCCATTTCCTTTTGGGTTCTTTCTTCCTTTTTTATTTTTACTCTATTGCTTTATTTTGTATCAATTTAATAGCTTTTGGTGTTTATTTATTTTGAGACAGGGTCTCACTTTGTAGTCTTGGCCTTTTTGGAACTTGTTATGTAGACCAGGCTGGCCTTAAACTCACAGAGATCCACTTGCTTCTGCCTTTGAGTGCTGGGATTAAAAGGCTCCTGTCACTGTCTTGATGTTTTATTTTATCTTCAGTATGTGCTCAGTAGTTTTTCTTTTTTTTTCTTTTTTTCCAGGATTTATCATATGTACCCTGAACTTACCTCAGTGTGCCCTCAAATAGTACACATTTCATGCATGGTGGGGAAACTTTCAGAAGAGTCTGTGTTTCTTCCTCCTGTTGTTTGTCACACAACTTGCTACCGTTGTCACACAACTTGCTTTCATACTTGTTACAAGTTTTACCTTAAACACTTAATTTTTAAATAAAAGATTTATTTTTATTTTATGTGCATGGAGTTTTGCTTGCAAGTATGTCTGTGTACCCATGTGTGCAGCGCTTTTGTAGGTATGAAGAGGGCATTGGACTCCTTGCAGCTGCAGTTACAGATGGGGTGAGCCACCACGTTGGTGCTGGGAATCAAACCCTGATCTTTTGGAAGAGCAGTAGGCAGTGCTTCTAACTGCTGGGTCATCTCTTTAGGCCCTGAATTTTTTTTTTTTTTTTAAGATTTTACTTTTAATTATGTGTATATATGTGAATATGTGCAGGTGCCTGTGGAGGCTTGAAAGACTGGAGCTAGAGTTGCAGGGGAACTAAATCCTAGTCTCTGAAAAATCAGTAAGTGCTCTTAACTGCCATCTCTCAAAATGACACTCAAATGTTTTTTTAAAGAAATAAAAAATGGGGCCGGGCATGGTAGTGCACCCCTTTAGTCCAAGTACTAGGGAGGCAGAGGAAGGCAGATCTCTGTGAGTTCAAGGACAGTGTGATCTATACAGGGAATTTCAGACCAGCTAGCACTATATGGTGAGATCATGTCTTCAAAAAACCAACCAACCAACAAACAAACTCTAACCAAACAACCAAAAAAAAAAAAAAAAAAAAAAAAAAAAAGAAAGAAAAAACCCACAAAACATACAACAACAAAAAGAAATAGAAAGTGAGGAACACTATAATCTTTGTGTATTTATCCTTTAAAATATGGCCTTTATAAAGCAAAGAGTATGCCTTTTAATTCATGATGACAGTGCTAGGTCTCCAAGACCACCTCACGTCCATGGTGCCCTAGAAAGACTTGACAGGACACAACACAGTCTTGCTTGTGCTGAGGATGTGGTTGGTGGTGTGTAAGGGTCTATTTTGTCACTGGATTGGTAGGGAGGCCAGTAGAGTGGTCAGTGGAGTATGGCTGGAACTCTTATGTTACACACTGTCAGCTAACAGCCTGTTAGAGTCTTTTCTCCTTCTCTCTGTGCCCTGCCTTGTATTAACCTCTCCTTGTACTGGGTTCTGGCCTTTGTACAGACAGGAGAAGGCTGTACCCTGAGTGACCCTTATCTTCCTCTTTTTTTTCTGTCTCACTGCATTAGTTCAACCTATACTGCTGCTAAATCAGAGCAGTTTTAACAGGTGTCATCTGTAAAACATGGTATCAGATACCAATTTTAGATATTTTCCCTGTATTTTAAAAATAGGAGTGAGTGTTAAGGTGTGTACTTTTTTTTTTTTTTTCAGAGATGGCTGAGATGGACATGCACTTCTTTGCTGTATTGATACTTGGTTAAATAGGCTTGCTAAACGGAAGCATTTTTATGTCCTAAAGAAAACCGTTTTCATTTCCCTGTTGATGTTTAATTTATGGCAAGTATTTCATATCTGTTTTTCCCTAGAGTGGATGATGAACTCATTGTTGGACCTAGTACAGGATGAGGCATCTCCGCCTGCCCTCGTGCATCTGGCTTTTAAATTTCTCTATATCATCACCAAGGTAACATTTGTACAGCACTATAGAGTGGACAGATACTTTCTCATCTAATTGCTTTAGAAGTTAACCCCTTAAGTGTTATTTCTTGGGGAACATGGTTCTTCAGCACAAGTTGTGGGTTTTCATTTCCTATTTAGTATGTTTTGGGTCTTGGGTCTTAGTGATCTTGGGTTCTTTAGCTAGAATAAGGAAAAAGCAGAAAAGCTCGATGGAAATAGAGAAGTAGAAGTGCCCTCCCCCCAGTCCTTCCCCTGCAACAGGGTCTCAACTATGTAGCTCTGACTGTCCTGGAACTCACTATGTAGACCAGACTGGCCTTGAACTCAGAGATTCATCTGCCTCTGCCTCCTGAGTGCTGAGATTAAAGGTGTGCTTACCACACCCAGCAATAGAAGTTCTTGTATGCCGCAGTATGGCAATGGACTTACTGGGGAGTCTTATGCTGCACCTCTGGGGAAGAAGGTCTAGGGCTGATGATATGCTTTCTCTGCAAGTTCTCTGGTGATGCCCATGTTCTGGCCACAGACTTAGAGACCAGGGAGTGACTTGGAGTCATTTCTATGGGAAGTTTGTGAGAATCAGGGAACATGTTCGAGCATTATTCCTGTGTAGTAGGATGAGGCCTTTGGTTGTTGGGATAGCGCTGCATGTCTTACGGAAGTGTTGGTGGGGCCATTTGAGGTGCATAGGAACTTCGTTTTCATAAATGTCAAAGAGTAATCTCTGAACAGGGTAGAAGCAGAAGTTTTCAGTTTGTAACATACTTACATCTCTGATGTACTCAGTATGATTTGTTAGCCAAATTGGAACAGAGCATATTGAATAAAGAAAGAAGAAGGAAAGCAAGAAAGAAACCTTTCTAGTCCCTTTGATCTTGTGGAGTTGCATCACTGCGGTGTGACACAATTCAATCTTCAGGGGGCAGAGACGATAGTTTTTGATGAAAGCATCAAGGCAACTTTGCTGTTCTTTCTGTTTTCTGATTATATAGTGTAGTCTACATTCTTTATATTCTGATGTCTTTTTATTTGGCAGGTTCGTGGATATAAAGTATTTCTGCGTCTATTTCCTCATGAAGTAGCTGATGTTCAGCCTGTGTTAGATATGTTCACAGGTCAGAATCCTAAAGACCATGAGGTGAGTTCTTCTCAAGCCCTCCCTGCCGCCTCATTGTCACTGGCAACTCTACCTTTCAACTTTTATTGGTTTTATCTTAGGCTATTTTTTAAAAAAAATCTTTTGCTGCTTCTTTAGCTTCTACACATGTTGCTTTAAGATACTCTCTTAGAATTTATTCTTTATAAAGCAAAGAGTATGCCTTTTAACTCAGTGTGACTGTGCTAGGTCTCCAAGACTATCACAGGTTCATAGTGCCCTAGGAAGACTTAAAGGCATAGCACAGTGTGCTGTTTATAGTGAGAGTGGGGCTGATGGTGTCTGAGGGCCTGTGGTGTACATTGGGTTGGTGGGAAGCAATAGGATGGCCAGGGAGTGTGGTTGGATGTTGTTCTCTGTCTCTTGAATTATTATTTGGGATTATTATAGATTCTTGTTATGTAGCCCAGACTAACCTAGAACTTACTTTACGGTATGGGCTGGCTTTGAACTTGAGATCCTCATGACTCAGCCTCCTGAATGCTGGGATTACATTTGAGTGGGTGCCAATATGCCGGGCAGCTTTTTCTTTTCTTTACTTTCCTTTTTGAGATCAGGTGTTACTGTTTAGCCCTGGCCTTCGAGTCTTGTATACTGGAATCATTCTGACTGTGATTTAACTCTTTAGACATGGGAAACGAGATACATGCTTTTATTGTGGCTCTCTGTGACCTGCTTGATCCCTTTTGATTTTTCACGCCTTGATGGGAATCTCCCCACTCAACCTGGAGAAACACGAATACCCATAATGGACCGCATTCTGCAAATAGCAAAGGTGATTATGATGACACAGACCTTTAACAATTAATTGTGCTCTTGTTCATGCTTATGTTGTCTGAAATTAGTTTAGCTAGTTAAACTTTTGATGTATATATTTATATTTGCTTTGACTAACATTACTGCTGTCAGTGATAACTCAGCTTACTTTGGGTAAAATTCCACCTCAGCTTACTTTGAAATTGTGATAAACTGTGTAGAGATTAGATGCCTGGCTTCTATGGCTTGTAGCTGACTTTGCTTTCTCAGGAAAGCTTTAATAAATCATAGATTATATATCACTAAAATGTTAGGGAAACTATTCATTTTGCACTTAATTTTGAATATTGTATAAGTACTACATAATTGTAAGAAATCTAGAAAATAAAGAAAAGAATACTAAATTGGAATTTGTCAAATTCTTGCAGTCCTATTTGGTGGTCAGTGACAAGGCTCGAGATGCAGCTGCTGTCCTTGTGTCCAAGTAAGTCTTGTTGGCTGTGTGGGGCTGTTGACTGAGATGTGCCTGAGATGTGAGTTTGAGGTCAGCCTGGCCTACAGAGCAAATTCCAAGACAAGCTTCAAAGCTACACAGCGAAACCCTGTCTCAAAAAAAAAAAAAAAAAAAAAAAAAAAAAAAAAAAAAAGATCACTAGCTGCTCTTCCAGAGAACCTGGGTTCAATTCCCAGCACCCACATGGTGGCTCACAAGTGTGTGTAGCTCCAATTCCAGAGGATCTGATACCCTCACACAGACATACATGCAGGCAAAACACTATAAAAAAGAAATAAAAATTTAAAAACCATTAGAAAATATTATTCTTGGAGAATTTCATACAATGGATTTTGATCATATTTATTCCTTTATTTATTTATTTTATTATTTATTTGTTTTTTCGAGACAGGGTTTCTCTGTATTGCTTTGGAACCTGTAGACCAGGCTGGCCTTGAACTCACAGAGATCCGCCGGCTCTGCCTCCTGAGTGCTGGGATTAAAGGCGTGCGCCACCAACGCCTGGGTTGATCATATTTACTCCTTAATACTCTCCCTAAGTTCTCCCAACTTCACACATTCCTTCCTACTCTTATGCAACACTCTTCCTGGAGAGACCTGAACCAGTGTCTACTCACTTGTTAATAATGACGATCAAAGTATGGATGACACCGAAGTCCAGCTTGTTAACTAGTGAGTTTTATTGTGGTTACTTACAGGTACATGGGTGAGGGTTTATTTACAGGAACAGAAACAACTCAAACACAGCTTCGCCACCAAAGCTCACTCCAGTGTAGTTGACAGCTTAAGAAACTTGGAGCACACTACATAATCTGTAGGCTGCTCAACAGGTTAGAAACTGTGTTTTCCAGGAAACTCAGTTACCCGAGCCCTTCCACGCAGCTTGTTTGTCTAAGAATGTCTTCTATGTGCTTGGGGAGGGAGGACCCCAGTGAATGTGGTCAGGGTTAGGACTTGCTGAGCTAAGGAGTGTTATGTAGGGTGGAGTACTCACCTTCCTTTAGAACATCTTGTTTCACTTCCTTAACATTTTGTGCCCTTTTCTTGTTTTAGATTTAATTCTTTTTCTTAAAATATGGTTTATTTAATTGGTATTTTATGTGTATAGGTGTTTTGCATGCATCTGTGTCTTTATACCTTGTGTGTGCATTGTTTGGTGGTCAGAAGGAGGTGTTGAATTCTGTGGAATTAGAGTTACATATGGCTGATCCACCGTGTGGGCCCTGGGAATGCAACCCTTGGTTCTTTGAAGAGCAGCCAGAGCTCTTAACCTCTGAGCCATCTCTCCAGCTCCAGCATCATTCTGTGTCTTGATATATATGGATTTATCTGGGAGGAAATTAATACACAAAACCTACTCTCCCACAGTTTGTATCCTTTTTTTTTTTTTTTTTAAAAAAAAACAAAAACAAATAAAAACCTATGGAGGCCAATTTGTGTGTTGCCCATATATCCATGGGTATGGGGTTATCCACTGGCGCTTGGTCAACCTTCCAGGGTCCACACCCTTAAAGAGGACTGATTTTTCCCTCCTCCAGAAGCCATCAACTGTCTATATAGCTCCTCAGTTAGGTGCTGGTACTCATGAGCCCCTTCCCTCTTCATGGTATAGTGTTGACTAGCTTGATTGTGCACGCTGTGTGCAGGCAGCTAAATAGCTACTGTGAGTTCATGAGTGGTCATGTCATGTCCAGAAGACATGCACGTTCGAGTACGTGTGCGTGTGCGTGTGCGTGTGCGTGTGCGTGTGTGTGTGTGTGTGTGTGTTATAGCTATCCCATCTGTGACTGAGCAGTCCATTGGTGCTTATTCTCTGCACTTTGACAGCTTTGAGTTTCTGTATTAACTACCATCCACTGCACGGAGGTCTGAGAGCTGCCCTAAAATATGGGCAAAGAGATATGAATTTAGAGGACAGTTTGATAATATGTATACTTAGCAGGATAATATAGTAGGTTCATCCTTGGGCCCTGTGAACTCCCCAGCCATCAGTTCTTCACATTTACAGTAGCAGGCATGTGTTTCGTCTTAATGGATTGGGTCTTGGATCCAATCAGAAAGCAGTCCGTTATAACTCATGTCACTATTGTACCTCTGGGCATGTCTTGCTATTCTGCTCAGTGTTATAGTTTACTATGGTGATACTTTGTTTATGATCAGAGTGCAAAGCTAGCCATACTAGTTAGCCATAGAGGCCAGGGCAGTGGTGGCGCACACCTTTAGTCTTAGCACTTGGGAGACAGAGGCAGGACAGATCTCTGTTAGTTCAAGGCCAGCCTGAGCTGTATGAAATTGATCAGTCTAAAAGAGAAACAGCTCACACAAAGGTGATCCCAGCACTTGGAGTGACATGCCCTTAATCCCAACACTCAGGAGGTGGAGACAGGAGTGATATGGCTGGGCGGAGAGAGGAATATAAGGCAGGAGGAGATGAGAAGAATGCAGTCTGAGCAGAAGTGCAATCTGAGGACCAGTTCAGTCTCAGGAGTCTGAGGAGGCAGTCTGAAGTCAGGGTCGCCGCTTTGGACTGAGCATTGGTAGAGGCGAGAACTCTCTAGAGGCTGAATGGTTTGCTTCTCTGATCTTCAGCTTTAACCCCAATAGTCGACTCTGAGTTACTGTTATTAAGAACAGTTAGAATTCGTGCTACAGTTTATAGGGTTCAAGGCTGGGTAAGATTGTTGGTGACTCTCCCACCAATCCTCAGCCACCTACATAGTAACTTTGAGTACTATAGAAGCTAGTCAGCAGTGAGGAAACTTCCTGGTCAGTATAATCTTAATTTCTCCATGTCCTGTGACCATTGTGTGTGGTGTCTTCAGCAATAGGATCTTACCATCAAAGTTATGTGGGCAACCAAGACTAATGACAATGCCTGTGTTGCTTTTAGGATCTCTGATCAACAATGTGAATAACTGTATTGAAGAGTCACAGCATTAGGAAGGTTGAGAATCACTGTTCTGAATGTTGTTTAAAGGCATATTTACAACACCTGGAAGTTGGTACTAGGAATTTTATTTAGTAAAGTGTGACTTCTGGTAGATGTTAGGATTCCTAATGATGTGATTTTAAATACGTGCATTGTTACCTAAGTTAGAAATTTCAACATTTTCCCTCTTGAATTGTTGAAAGTTGTTTGTAAAGTCTTGTGGTTGTTTTAATTCGATAATGGTTGGTGCCTCAAATAAGGGATGACTGTATCTTTAAGGTATTCACCTCTGTAAAGTGGGAAGAGACACTTTTTTTTTGGTAGTTGACAACCTTGGATGTCATGTTAGAAGGCATGACCAATAATGAGGTATGGGTCCCAAGAAGGCAAGAGAGGAGAGGAATACTTTAGTCCCCTGGAATTGGCAAGGCCTCTTTGTGAGACAGTTTTGCTATGTAACTCTGGCTGTCCTGGAACTCAGGCTGGGATTAAATGTATGTGCCACTATTCCCAGCTGAGGCCTCTTAGAGGCTCCTCACATTGGAGGGAAAATCTCTGTCCTTTATCAAGGTCTGAAAAGATGACAACTTTATAATTTTAAAAGTGTTAACCTTTCATTGCTGTGGAAAGATGCCTGAGAAGAGTCAAAGGAGGAAAGGCTTCTTTAGGCTCATAGTTTTATAGGTCTTTAGTACATGGTACATCTATCTTAGTCATTGGTCTACCTCTGTGAAGGAGGAAAAGAACTTTGGGCCTGTGCCGTGTCTGTCAGAATTTAACAGAGAGGAGAGTTGCTGACCTCATGGTATCTGGGTAGTAGAGAGGGATGGACATACTGACAGGCCGGCCAGGGACAAAATATAACCCTCTCAGGGAATATCTGATGTATTTTCTCCAACTAGGCTGGCATGTACTATCAATAATGCCATCAAATTATGAACCCACTAGGGGATTAGTTTCTGCTGAGTTTAGAGCATTCCTGATCCAGTCAGTCACTTCTGAGAAGCCCCATCAGCCAGGATCCTTCAGGCTATTTTTGTTTTTGTTTTTGTTTTTTTGTTTTTTGAGACAGGTTTTCTCTATTGTTTTGTAGCCTATCCTGGCACTTGCTCAGGAGACCAGGCTGGCTTCGAACTCACAGAGATCCGCCTGTCTCTGCCTCCCGAGTGCTGGGATTAAAGGTGTGCGCTGCCAACGCCCAGCCTCCTTCAGGCTATTTCAGATTCAAACCGAAATAAAAGGAATCCATACATTTTGAAGACTGTAAGCCATGTCTTCTTTCTTGCTCTGGGAGGTGTAGCTGTTTGTATTCTGGAGCATGTCTGGTGTTCACATGTTCTCTTTGAGACACTGGACCCGAATACCCCTGGGACTTTAATATCTACGTCTTTTCCTGACGTAGATATTATAGCTGGACATGTAGATGGCCTTCTTCCTATTTGGTTACCAAGATTAACATGGCCATTCCTGAATATTCCACCTAAACACTTTATACTATTCTCTTCTGATTGATTTCATTGAATGAATTCCTGTAAGTGGGGTGGTTTTTTTTTGGGGGGGGTAAGTTTAAAATACAGTCACTGTAAATTGAAGGCTCCCTTTTCAGTTATTTGCCAGCTGGGTGAGACTTTGTGAATGTTTTTTTAACTTTGTTAAATGAAAACTATTGTCTTTTTAAAAAATTAAAAAAAATACATTTAGTAAAAATATTACATTTAATTATTTACTGCACATGTGTGTACGTGTGTGTACTTTTATCTACTGAGCCATTTCGCCAGCCTTATTGTCTACCCTGTATTTCTTATTACTAAACACACTGATGGTGGTAGATTTATGCCAAGCTTTACTCCATGGAGTATCTGTGGGCCACAGAAGGTAAAACTCAAAACCTTTTGTTCACTTCTTGGGATCCTACAGGAAAGGCCACAGCCTGGAGCACCAGGACCTCAGTGCCATTTAGTGCTGATGTGAACAGAATGACTGATTGATTTGGTGGGGCTGGCATCCACCTTGGAGAGGCTATTGCCAGATTTGTATACTCATGTGCAGTGCAGCCACTGGCCTGAGCGTGTGTGAGTACCCAGGGTGTTTGAGTACAGCAGCATGGTCACTGGGAGTGGCCCCAGAGGTGCTCAGTGAATTTGTTTACTTGGTTCCGAGTCACCCCTATTCCATAGTTATCTTTTTGGTGGGGTAAAGAGTAGGCCTATGCACAGTAATGTGCTGTTTGAAATGCTGTCTGCCCGGCTACACTAGCTGCCAGCAGAATTTTGTGCTCTTTGCCTGTGGCTCCCGAGCTGCACCTGCTTCCTTTAGTAGCTGAACTTTTAAGGTGGATCTTCCTGTAACCTTTTGTCTTCAGGTTCTTGAGACAATTCTCCTCATTAGCCAAGGCTGGCCTGTGGTTCACTATGAGGCGCAATTTGGTTTAAAAAAATGCTTATAATCTTCTTGCCTCAGCCTCCCAATTTCTGGAATTACAAGTGTGAGCTACCATGCTTGACCGTTTCCTGTAACTTTTTGTTTTTCCTAATTATTATTTTACTTTTAAAGTTTATTTTTACTTTTATTTAAAATTTTATCTGTTATTCATAATTTTCATACACGAACACAATGCATTTATTTAGATGCTGTCTAGATACTGGACCCTCATTCCCACCTCCAGATTCTCTGGGAAACTCCCCCCTGCCCAACCAGTTCCCTGCCCAGCTTCGAGTCTTTTTGTTGTTGTTGTTGTTCCTAATCCACTGGTCTTTGGGTATAAAGCTAAGTGTTTAGAAGCTGTCTTATTTCTGTGTTCCTTTGGCGAAATAATACTAGTAGGGCCTGTGATCTCCCCACCCATGGATTAGAGACTAGGTATTTGGTACTAGGCATGAGGGTCTGTCTTGCCAGGCCAGTCAGTCATTACTGTAGCTTACAGGATTCACATCTGGGTCAGACAGTTGATGGCTTTTCTCCCTCAGTAGCCTGTAAAACAACTTTTGGCATTATGAAAGCTAGCCAGCAAAGAGGAAGCTTCCTGGTGAGTACAGCTTCTTAGATTTCTCCATCTTATGATTAAAGTGTGTGTCTTCAGCAATAGAGTCTTACTAGGAAGTTCTGTAAAGAAAGTTAAGGGAGTGAGGCATGGTGACTTGTGATTTAATCCCAGCACTCAGAATAGATAGATCTCTGTGAGTTTAAGGCCAACCTGGTCGAAAAAGTGAGTTCTAGACTAACTAGAGCTACACTGTTGAACTCTGTTTTGACAAAACAAAACAACAAAAAAAGACGAGGATAGAGCTTTACTTTTTAAATTTTTTTCATAAAGTGCATAAAAATGAACACAGTGTTTTATGTAATAGGCATGTTGTCTGCATGTGTGTCTGTGCACCAGGTGTGCACAGTGCCCTTGGAGGCCAGAAGGGTTCACTGGATCCCTGGGACTGGAGTTACCTACGGTTGTGAGCCACCATGTGGGTGCCGGAAATTGAACCTGGGTTTTCTGGAAGGACTGCCAGTGCTCTTAATCATGGAGCTAACTCTTCAGCTCCCAGCTTTACTCTTGATGGTATCATCTTGAAAAAGTAGCTACTCTTTTCTGCTTATATATGCAAGGGACACTGACCATGATGGCCCTGTAGTGTCTGTACTTGAAAGGGCAAAGCAGGACGATCACATGAGCTTTGGAGGCCATCCTAGGCTGCATCATGATGCTCTCTCTAAAGAAAAAAAATAGCAAAGAAAGAGATGAAGCAAGGCATATTTCATGAAGAAAAAGAAATTTGGAACAGAAAAATTTGAAAAATCCTACATATGGATTCTAGTGACACATACTATATTTTTGTCTTTTTTAGTGCTATTATTATTATTATTATTATTATTAGATTTTTCAAGACATCGTTTTTTCTGTGTAACAGCTCTGGATATCCTGGAGTTTACTCTGTAGACCAGGCTGGCCTTGAACTCACAGAGATCCATCTGCCTCCCCAGTGCTGGGATTAAAGGTGTGTGCCACCATTGCCTGACTTTCAATGCTATTATTAAATTGAACACGTGTAGCACACTCAACCTAGTTTTCCATTGCTTTTTTGTAACCAGTGGCTGACTTTGTGTATGCCATGTGTCAGGCATGTGATTGCCTCTGTCATCTCTGTCATTATGAAAGCATGACAGAATACTGTTTCAGCATTGGGATTGTTTTCTGAGGATAGACAATAAGAGGTGCAAATCTTGGACCCTAGTGCTCTGCTGTGCAGTGCCTCTCTTAGGTGTGCCAAGCAGCCTGGAGAATACCCTGCTTTGAGCTGGTCTGAGTTTGTCTTGTTCATTTAAAACATTTAGTTGGTTCCTGTATTAGTTACATCACATTTCTGTGACTAGAATACTTGACAAGAAATCTCATTGTGCAGAAGATACCTAGTAGTGGTGGGGACATATATTGGGAAGGTTGTTTATAAGTAGAGCACCCTGAATAACTTTTAAATGGCTGCTCTTCTGTTCTTAGTGACCTGTTTCTGTGAGCTAGGCCTCCTAAAGGCTCTACATCATCTTTCCCCAATAGTTTGTCAGCTTGGGAACAAGCATTCCAAATGTCAGCATGTGGGGACATCTGATATTCAAAACATAAAAATAACCAATTGCTTATAAGTTTCCCCACTTTTTTGTGTTTCAAGTATCATGTGCTCTCTGTAACATGACCTCTTTATAGTTGTGGGATTCTTGGGGCTGTTTTTTTTCCCCCATTAGCATGAACAGTTCTGTGGAATGGATTTCTCAGGTGATTGTTGGCCTTTTATGTTTTGGATTAAAGTTTTCTTCCTCTGTTTCCATTTCTCCCTCCCCATTTCTTCTCTTCCTCCAGTCTTTCTTTGTTGTTGTTTTTGGTTTTTGAAGACAGGGTTTCTTTGCATAGTCCTAGCTGTCCTGAAATTCACTCTGTAGACCAGGTTGGCCTCAAACTTAAGAGATCCACCTGTCTCTGGCTCCCGAGTGCTAGGATTAAAGACATGCACCATCACTGCCCCAGCTTCAAAGGGAAATTCTTAACAATCTACCATCACAATAGAGAATTTAAATTAGAATGTTTTTAGAAAAGAATAGAAAGCCTTTTTTTTTTTTCAGAAATGAGAAAAAGAACAAAACAAAACATGAAGCCCCTGGAACAGGAGCTTAAGACAGGTGCTAGGACCCTGTTGTGTAAATTAGATGGAGACAGTTGTTTCTAAAACTTTCTTCTCACTAACAGCTGCCTCCAGTCTTTGGAACCTTTCCTTTCTCCACTGTTTTTGTTTCCTGTTCCTTCAGGACCTTCTTCTGTAGCCCAGACTAGACTTGAACTTGCTAGGTAGTTCAGGCTAACCCTAAACCTACAATGATTCTTGCCTACCTCCTTGTTTTGGGATGCACAGGTTTTGCCACCATGCTCAGCTGAACTTGGTTGTGTTTAATTTTATTTATGTGTATGAATGTTTTACCTGCATGAATGTCTGTATGTGCACGATGCCCATGGAGGCCAGAAGAGGCATCAGATCCTATGGAACTGGACTTACAGATGGTTGTGAGCAGCCCTGTGGGTGCTGCGACTCGAATCCCAGGTCCTCTGGAAGAGTGGCCACTGTTCTTAACCACTGAACCATCTCTCCAACCCTAAACTAAAGTTTTAGACTTTATTTTTATTTTTTATGTTTATATTTTAATTTTCCCACTTTTGTTAAAAGTAGATTTTTTTTTTCTCATACACTATATCCTGATTACAGTTTCCCCTCCCTCTGCTTCTCTTAGTTCCTCTCCACCTCTCCTCCCAGGCAGGTCTACTCCCTTTCTGTCTCTTAGAGACAATAAGGCGTAACAAAATAAAAGTCAATAAAGTAAAACAAAGCCCATCACATTGAAGTCGGACAGAAGGAAAAGAGCCCAAGAGCAGACACAAGAATCAGAGACCCATTTGTTCACACACTCAGGAGTCTCATGAACGTTACCTGGTGCAGGTTGTCCAGGCCCTGTGCTTGCTGCTTCCGTCTCTGTGAGTTCATATGAACCTTGTTCTCCTGGTGACCTCCACCCCTCCAGCTCTTTCATCTTCTCCACATCCTCTTGCTTGGGGTTCTCTTAGCTCTGGGGTGAGGGATGTGATGGAGACATGCCATTTAGATGTATCCTGAGGTTTCTCTCTCTGAACAATGTCTGGCTGTGGGTCTCTGTATTTGTTTTCAGTCTGCTGCGGGAAGAAGTTGCTCTGATGGTGGCTGAGTAAGGCACTGATCTATGAGTTTAGCAGAATATTATAAGAGTATTTTATTTTGCTTTATTATTATTATTTTTAAAGACCAGTAGTGTTTGTTTTTACCTTGGATCTCTGGACTACCTTATAGTAGGTAATTACCAGTACGGAGTCAGGTAGAAATATAAGGGTATTTAATAGGGAAAAGCCTTACTTACAGAGCGAACCAGCCAGCCGGTGGTAGTCTGTACAGCAAGAAGCAAAGAGAAACCGAAACCGAAAACGCAGTCCCCCTACTCACTCTGACCACGCCCTCACAAGCCCTCAGGTACTCTTGTAGCCAGCCCCTAAGAAGGCGTGGCTACAGCTTCCCCTACAATTCCCCTTTTAGTCTAAAAGAGGATTAAAACTTAACAGTATAAAGGTAAAATATAAGAAGATAACTATCTATTTTAACTAAACCCTAAAGTCATAAACAATAGGAAGCTATTCCTAACTAGGTATATACACTATCCTAAGTGACAACAATGGGGAAAGGGGGCGTAGCATTCTCCAAGTTACTTCCTGCTGAAATGGGACGTTGATAGTCATATGGGGTCCTGTAGAAAGAAAATGTTAGTATGTTAGATGGGATTCACTTGATTGAAGGTCTCGCTTGAAATCCTCAACTTGATTGAAGTCAGTACCCGAACCTCTGGCCGGAGTGTCAGTTGAAATGGAGCAAGTTGGATCCAGTGCAGTCGAGGAGATGTGGCCCATTTTCTTTCCAGGGTGTCCAGGGATTGCTGTCAGGCAGGTCTTCATTGGCTGTGTGGGACTCAAACATAAACAGTTAGCAGAGAAATGTTTGCTTGTGTATGTACACATGCTAGGGAATGCAACCATGAGAGCATAACAATTATGAAAGGGTGTACACCTTGAGAGAAAGATCCAAGAAAAGACAAAGACAGTCCCCAAATTCTTCTTTTATTCTGTATTACATCAATTGGCTTCTTGATACAATACAGAAACACTAAAGCTTAGTTAAATAATGTGCTTGGATTTTAGAGGAGGAAAGCCAAATCCACCTCTAAGTCCAGCATTGGTTTAATTGAATAGGGACTAGGAAATAAAGAGAAATAGAGTTTTTTGAGAGACAGCTGTAAAGTTTACCGTATGGCACATTCCTTCTATTTGATGGTTATAGCTACCTTGTCTTCTTAAGTATCTACCCATGCAGTGTCCTTTGCCTTCTGAAGATGAGTTTTCCTGTGAAGATAAAAGCAAAACACTTCCCTTTCCTTTGGGAGGCTTCTATTTAGTTTATAAGATATACCTTAGTAGAATACCTGTCATTTGTCCTTGTTGAGAGGTTTTTCCTTTTCCAGTCGAATCTTGATCAACTTTGATGGTATCCAAAGTTTTTCTTCTCCTGTAGAAACCAATGCAAAACCCCTACCCCAACGTAATACATGTCCTGGTTTCCATGCAGAGGTTAGTACATCTTTGAAGTATACTGGCTGATTGAGTTCAGCAGTTTTTTCCGTAGTCCAGTGTCTTTCTGCAGCTGTTTGTCCTTTTTCATTGGCATTAAGAAAGTTTAGTGTTAATAAAGCATTATGCAACCTATGTTTGGGGGGTTTAGTCTTCCAAGCTTGTTTGTTGAGCATCTCCTTAAGTGTTCTATTAGATCTCTCAACCACTGCTTGTCCTGTAGGATTGTGTGGTATACCAGTAACATGCTTTATGTTATAATATTTGAAAAATTGTTCCAATTTCGTAGAGACATATGCTGGAGCATTGTCAGTTTTTATTTGTGCAGGTATACCCATAACTGCCATCACCTCTAGCAGGTGTATAATAACAGAATCAGCTTTTTCAGAGTTAAGAGCAGTAGCCCATTGGAACCCTGAGAATGTGTCTATGGTATGATGCACATATTTCAAATTTCCAAACTCTGCAAAGTGAAAGACATCCATCTGCCAAACCTCATTTCTCCGAATGCCCTTAGGATTACAACCTGCTGGCAATGGAGTTTGATTATAAAAGGAACAAGTAGGACAGTTTTTCACTATCTCCTTGGCTTGTTGCCAAGTGATAGAGAAGTCCTTTTTCAAACCTTTGCTATTTACATGATGTTTCTTATGAAATTCTGAGGCTTCTAGCACACTTCCAATTAATAAACGATCAATCTCATCATTGCCTTGTGCTAGTGGGCCAGGCAGACCCGTATGGGATCTGATATGTGTAATATACATAGGATTACTTCTGTTTCTGATAGTTTCCTGTAATTGTAAAAACAGAGAAGTTAATTCTGTATTATCAGGAACAAATTCTGCAGTCTCAATATGTAACACGACTCTCTCTGCATACTGAGAATCAGTAACTATATTAAGAGGTTCTGTAAAATCCTTAAGTACCATGAGAATTGCATATAATTCTGCCTTCTGTACAGATGTATATGGACTTTGAACTACTTTACTTACCTCACCTGCTTTATAACCTGCCTTACCTGATTTGTTGGCATCAGTGTAGAAGGTAAGAACTCCAGAAATGGGAGTTTGTCTTACAATACGTGGAAGAATCCAGACTGTCTTTTTTATGAATTTAATTCTGTCAGTTTTGGGATAGTTGTTGCTAATTGTTCCCAAAAAGTCAGTAAGAGCTATTTGCCAATATTCATTATCTTTCCATAAGGAAGAAATTTCTTCATTAGTTAAAGGTACTATAATTTCTGCTGGATCTTTTCCAGTCAGCTGGCGAAGTCTTAATTTACCCTTTAAAATCAAATCAGAAATCTTTTCTATATATGTCTTTAACTTTTTATTCTGTTTATGTGGCAGAAATATCCATTCCAATATAGTGTCTTCCCTCTGCATCAGAATTCCAGAAGGGTATTCTCTGGATGGCAAGATAACCAGAATACAGTCTAAATTAAGGTTTATCCGATCTACATGTGCATTCAATATTCTGTTTTCTACCCATTGTAACTCTTTTTCTGCCTCATCAGATAATATTCTAGGACTGTTTAGGTCCTTATCACCTTTAAGGGCCATTTTTAAATGCTTTAAGTCATGTCCTTCTACACCAATAATTGTCTGTAATTGAGAAATTTCCCCTAATAATTTCTGAAGAGAATTAAGAGTTTGATACCGATCTCTCCTAATTTGTACCTTTTGAGGTCTGATTCTCTGTAAGTCTATCTTGTAACCTAAATAGTTAATAGAATTTCCTCTTTGTATCTTTTCTGGTGCAATCTGTAATCCCCAACGAGGCAGAACTTCCTTCACCATTTCAAACATACGTTCCAAAGTTTCCTTATTAGAATCTGATAAAAGAATATCATCCATGTAATGATAAACAAGAGATTGTGGAAATTTCTTACGAATTATTCCCAAAGGTTGCTGTACAAAGTGTTGACACAAAGTAGGGCTATTTAGCATTCCTTGTGGCAAAACCCTCCATTGATATCTCCTAACTGGCTGTGAATTATTAAGAGTTGGTACAGTAAATGCAAATTTTTCTCTATCATTTTCCTGTAACGGTATTGTGAAAAAACAGTCTTTTAGATCAATGACTATGATAGGCCATCCTTTAGGTATTAAGGAAGGTAATGGCATTCCAGGTTGCAGAGAGCCCATTGGTTGAATTACCTTATTTATAGCTCTCAGGTCTGTCAGCATTCTCCACTTACCTGACTTCTTTTTGATGACAAATACAGGAGAATTCCAAGGACTGGTAGATTCCTCTATATGTCCAGCATCTAGCTGTTCCTGTACTAACTTTTCTAAAGCCTCTAGCTTCTCAGAGGTCATAGGCCATTGTCCTACCCAAACTGGTTCATCTGTAAGCCACTTCAATGGCAGGGCCTTTGGCTCCTCTGAAGGTCCATCATTTGTACCTAGTTTCTGTACAGCATGGATGGTTGGTAACCGTTTTCCATAGCGTCTTACCAGATCTTTTTCATAATTTGTATCTGACACTGGAGGAATATTAATCTGAGTATTCCATTGCTGTAAGAGATCACGACCCCAGAGATTTATAGCTATATCTGCCACGTATGGTTTCAGTATCCCTTTCTGTCCTTCCGGTCCAATGCAGACCACTGAGTTAACACTCTGTCGAACTCTAGATAGAGTTCCAATTCCTAAAAATTGTACATTTGCCTCTCTAAGAGGCCATTTCTGAGGCCAAGACTTTTGAGTAATAATAGTTACATCCGCCCCAGTGTCCACTAAGCCAGAAATAACTTTATTATTAATTTTAACTTTTAACTGAGGCCTTTTATCATTAATAGAAGCTTGCCAAAATATGCGTTTCTCATTTTGTCCATTCACACTTGATTCTTCATCACTATTCAAACTACCATCTAGAGCAATCTTTTTTCACAATATGCAAAGTACTATCTATTGTTCCTGTGAGAGATTGTCTTCCACTGCTGTTGGAAATGACCTGACCTTTCTCGATGTGGGGGACTTCTTGAGGCCCCCCTCGGGGTTTCTGGACCTTAAGGGGTTTCCTTGTATGTCCCTGGTCGATCTACATTCATTGGTCCAGTGTCTGCCCTTACCACACCTTCTACACAATCCAGAAGGCAGTGGCCTTCCATATGAGGCATTGTTAGAATTCATTTGTCTACAATTTCTCTTAGTATGTCCCATTTTACCACAGTTGAAACATCTAGGTTCCTGGAGCCTTCGTGGTCTCCAGGGGAAGGCTCTTCCTACCCAAGGTTCTGGTTCATAGTAGTAGTAACCTCTAGCCTCTTGGTATCTATGTTGACCTCTGTAAGGTGCTTCTCCTTGCCAAGCCCTTACATCCTCACCTCTAGACCTTTTAATTTCCTGTTGCCGTTTTAAACCTTTGGAGATGGCTTCTCCTACCCAAGCTCCAGTATCTTGCACATTATAGTCAATGTTGGCTGCATACAAAACCCATTCTTCTAACGGAGCTGATCTGATCTTTAAAGGCAAAAGTATTCTTTTGCATATAGGGTTTGCATTTTCATAAGCTATTGTATATATAATTGATTGTCTTGTTTCTGGATCTGATACCTGTAATTCTACTGCCCTAGTTAACCTTTGTAAGAAGTCCCGGAACTGTTCTGTAGGTCCCTGTTCTATTCTGGTATAAGCTTCTAGACTTTCTCCTGGCTCATGAACCTTATCCCAGGCATTTAATGTTGCTTTCCTGCAAAGAGACAGTATATCGTCATCATATTCAGCCTGAACCTGTGGGTCAGCATAAATACCCTGACCAAGAAGCTTATCTAGAGGGGCTTTAAAACCTTCCTTTATGCCCTGACGTTCAAGGAGCTTTGCCTCTTCCCTTACCAATGCCTTCCACTGGATTTGGCATGAATTCTCAAGTACAGCTGTTACCAATCGTTCCCAATCTGTGGGTGTCACCCTGTTAAAGGTTGCCCATGAATGTAATAGCTGTTTTACGTATGGGCTATGGAGACCATATGAGACAACTGATTCTTTAATATTCTTAAGATCCTTCGGCTGTATAGGTTGCCATTCATAAGCCATCCGTCCATGAGGGTGTTTCTTAGAAGCTGGCTTTTCTACCATGGTAGCTGGGTACACTAATGGTGTATGAGTAACAACCTTAGAAGAATAGTCACGATACCTGGGTGGAGTAGGTGCCTGGGATTGGAGTGATTCTGCTTCTGAGGCATCCCACTGATCTTTAAGCCTAGCAATGATATCCTTTTGAAAAGTTTCAATCTCCTTAATCATAAAAGATTCCAAGCACGTTAGTGAATCTGTAAATTGCTCTAACTGCTCATCTACACGTTTTTCTAGGTCTTTCATACGATCATCCTTAGACAGCATCTGGATGGCATGGAAACTGCCTTCTAGGTATTGGAGTCTAGATTCCAGGTCATGATTTGCTGATTTTGAGTCCTCAGCAATCGACCGTATGGACCTATGTAATCTGTCAGCCCTGTACTGTAAATTATCTTCCAAACATTCAAATCTAGACTCAAATTTCTGATCTGCTACCTTGGATGCTTCAATAACTGATTGAATGGCATTGTCCAATTCTTCAACCCTATGCTGGGTATTTTGCACCGTTGCATCTAGTTGATGAGTAACATTGCCTATCTGAGTTTCTAGCTGGCTACAGATATTCTTTAGCTGGTCATGGTCTTCTGACAGCCTAGCCTCTAAGGCCTCAGACATGGAGGATCTCTCTGTGTTTATCTTATCATAAATACGCTGTATCTCATCAGACAGCTCTGTCTTTAGTGTATTGGACACAGAGCCAAGCTTATCATCCAATTTCTGTTCCATTTGCTGCACAATTGTGGTCTGACCTAATCGTAAAGCTGTTATTTCCTGTAAGCAGGTGGTGAGGTTATCCTTATCTCTATTCCTGAGTCCTCTGGCTAGTAATACTATTTGTACCAGCAAGCTAACTGCCATGACAGCATATAGGCCAATAATTGGCAAATTAGCATCCTCCTCAAACAGTGAATTCACGTAATAAGCAAAAACATTACCAATTTCAGCAAATGATAAATATTCCGCCATGATTTTACCTGATTTCTACTCCAGATGCAGTAAATATATTTGACCAGCAGGTAGCACAGGCCTTCAGTTATTCCGAGGCATTTGGCAGCAGTCGGTCAGCAGTGGAGAGCGGTCACAAAAGCGCCTGCGCTTATCTCTAGGCAGCTAGAAACTGGGTGGATGACTGAGCAGCACAGCTGCTGTGGATCAGCTGCTAGCCGGCAACGCCTGTGGAAAGAGGGTGCTTTCCCGGCCTAGGCGGCGGGCCCGATGGAACCCACAGCCTGTCCCAAATGGGGTGTGGGTTTCCAATATCCCGCTTCTGACAACCAGATATAGTAGGTAATTACCAATACGGAGTCAGGTAGAAATATAAGGGTATTTAATAGGGAAAAGCCTTACTTACAGAGCGAACCAGCCAGCCGGTGGTAGTCTGTACAGCAAGAAGCAAAGAGAAACCGAAACCAAAAACGCAGTCCCCCTACTCACTCTGACCACACCCTCACAAGCCCTCAGGTACTCTTGTAGCCAGCCCCTAAGAAGGCGTGGCTACAGCTTCCCCTACACTACCTAGTATCTGGTTCTTGGTCACCCAAGCAGTGTCAGGTATGGATTCCATCTCGTGGAATGGGCCTAAGTCAGATTAGACATTGGTTCTTCCACAAGCTTTGTGCCACCATTGCCCTAGCATATTTTGCAGACAGGAAAGATTGTCAGTCAAAGGCTTTGTGGCCAGGTGGTATTTGTGTTTCTCTTTTAATAGCCTGCAGAGTACCTTCTCATACCATAGACCCTAGAACATAGGGGTGAAGATTCTGTGTAGGCATCAGCTTAACCTTTTCATGTTCTATGAGTTGGTGGCTGTTGTCTTCAGCAATGGGGCCTTGCTGTCAGATTGTGGAGAGCAACCTATTGTCTTGGCAACAGCCTGGGTTTTTTGGGGCATTTCAATGGGACCTCTTTGACCAGTGGTTCAATTGGATATAACCCACTCCTGGTACTGGCAGCTTCGTTTGATGGCAAGAGATGCCCAGATGGAACTCTGTCTCTTTCATTAATTGGAGACTTCATTAGGATTGCCTTCGTATATTTTAGGAGGTTTCCACTGCACTAGGTTTCCATAACACCCTTCAGATGCCACTCAATTCTAGCTGTTTTTCCCCTCAATCCCAACTTCTCTGGATCTACAGACTATAGCTTAGTTATCATTTATTTAATGATTAATATCCACATATAAGTTTAATATACACCATACTTATTTTTCTGGGTCTGGGTTATTTCATTCAGTTTGATTTTTTTTTTTTCTGGTTTATCCATTTGCCTGCAAAGTTCATGATGTCATTTTTTTTTTTTTTAAACAGCTGGGTAATACTCCATTGTGTAAATGTACCAAATTTTCTTTATCCATTCTTCTGTTGAGGGCCATCTATGTTGTTTCCAGTTTCTGGCTGTTATGATCAGAACAGCAATGAATATGAGTGAGTAAGTGTCCTTATGGTGGGATGAAACATCCTTTGGGTATATGCCCAAGACCACCACACTGATTTCCAAGTGCTATACAAGTTTGCACTCCCACCAGCAATGGATGAGTGTCCCCTTATTCCAAAACCTTTCCCGCATGAGGTGTCACTTGTGGTATTGATCTTAGCCATTCTGACAGGTGTAAGACGGAATCTCAAAAGAAGTTTTGATTTGCATTTCCTCGATGCCTAAGGATGTTGAACATTTCTTTGTTTCTCAGCCATTTGCATTTCCTCTGTTGAGAATTTTCTGTTTAGCTCTGTACCCTATTTTTAATTGGATTATTTGATGTTTTGATACCTGGTTTCTTGAGTTCTTTATATATTTTGGATATTAGTTCTTTGTCAGATGTGGAGTTGGTAAGAAACTTTTCCCATTCTGTAGGCTTCCGCTTGTCTGAGTGACAGTGTCCTTTGCCTTTTCAGTTTCATGAGGTCCCATTATTAATTGTTGATCTTAGTGCTTGTGCTACTGGTGTTCTGTTCAGGAAGCCTTCTCCTGTGCCAGTGAGTTGAAGGCTAAAGCCCATTTTTTCTTCTATCAGATTCAGTGAATCTGGTTTTGTGTTGAGGTCTTTGATCCAATTGGAGTTGAGTTTGTGCAGGGTGATAAATATGCTTCTGTTTGGATTCTTTAACATACAGCCATCCAGTTTGATCAGAACCACTTATTGAAGATGCCCTCCCCCCATCTATATTTCTGGCTCTTTATAAAAATTCATGTGTCCTTAGGTGTGTAGATTTATGTCAGGATCTTCATTTCGATTCCATTGATCAACAGTCTGTTTATGCCAATATCATGCAGTTTTCATTACTATAGCTTTGTAGCACAACTGGCTTTGGGAATGGTGAGATCTCCATCAGTTCTTCTTCTTCTTCTTTTTTAAATTTATTTTTGAGACAGGGTTTCTCTGTGTATCTGTGTTGCTTTGGAGACCAGGCTGGCCTCAAACTCAGAAATGTGCTTGCCTCTGCCTCCCCAGTGCTGGGATTAAAGGTGTGAGCCACCACTGCTCAGGTCCTCCAGCAGTTCTTTTATTGTTCAGGATTGTTTTAGGTATCCTGGAGTTTTTGTTGTTCCATGTGAGGTTGTGAATTGTCCTTTCCAGGTCTGGGAAGAGTTGCATTGGAATTGTGATGGGGATTGCATTGAATCTCCAGATTGCTTTTGGTAGGATGGCAGTGTTTATTGTGTTAAATTTTATTATGGACCCTAGTGATCCAAGAGCATGGGAGATCTTTCCATCTTCTGATGTCTTCTTCAATTTCTTTCTTCAAAGTTTTTATCATACAAGTTCTTACTTGCTTGGTTAGTTACCCCCAGATATTTTATTTTATTTGAGGCTATTGTGGAAGATGTTGTTTCCCTGATTTCTTTCTCAGTCCATTTGTCATTTGTATATTGGAGGGCTACTGCTTTTTGTGAGTTAATCTTGTATCCAGGAACTTTGCTGAAAGTGTTTCATCAGCTGTAGAGGTTCCCTGGTGGAATTTTTAGGCTTACTTATGTATACTATCATTTCATTTGCAGAAACGATACTTTGACATCTTCCATTCCTTGAGTTTCACCTTGATCTCCTTCAGTTGTCTTACTGCTCTTGCTAAGACTTCAAGTACTTTACTGAGTAGGTGTGGATTGAGTGGACAACTCTGTCTTGTTCTGATTTTAGTGGAATTGCTTTGAATTTCACTCCATTAATTTGATGTTGGCTATGGGCTTGCTGTAAACTGCCTTTATTATCTTTAGGTATGTCACTAGGTTTCACTCTGAGGCTGTGTTCAAGTCAATCCAATGACTAGGATTCCTAGTTAGTTGTCTGGGGCTCCCTTTGCTTAGGTAGAATGCACAGGTAGGCGATGAAACACTTTAGTGCTGGTCTTTACATCTTTTGTGTTTGTTAGCATTTGATAGCATCAAATTGCAGGAATAAGCAGGCAGAAACATCAGCAGGTGGGGTCCTCTAGTGTTAGGAATCTTGTGCAAGCTTCTGAGAGTGGTGTCCTTAGTTCTACAAGTGTTACAGTTTTTGAGACAGCCAAAGGTGCTAGGACCCTTGGTTTTATGAGTATTCCTCATCCCTTGGCAGCAGCTGTTGTGAAGATGTAGGTATTGGGATTCCTAAGTGCTTAGTAATGTTCAGTGTTAACAGCTGTCTGGCCTGGTATTTTGAAGCCCTAGGACTTAAAGCCTTGATGGTTTTCATGAACAGCAGGGCCTGTAGTTTTTTTTTTTTTATTTTAATTACAAACAAGATTGAATTACATGACAATCTCAGTTTCTTTCTCTCTTCCTTCTTCCCCTACCACCCCCTAACTAAAACCCTACCTATCACATGTCCTTTCTTCTAATCTACACCTGACCTAACCTTTCTGCTCCCTCATGACCTCTGCATCCTTCCTCTTTTTCCCTTCTCATTCTCGTAGCTCCCTCCCCCCTCTTCCCATGCTCTCAATTTGCTCAGGGGATGGTGACCCTTTCCCCTTCTCCAGGGGACAAAGTTTGTCTCTTTTAGGGTCCTCTTTGTTTACTAGTTTCTCAGGTGCTGTAGTTTTTGATCTGGTTTTTCATAGCCTGTCTTATAGTCTCAATTTTCTACTGTCTCTTGTCTTTTCTCTACTTTTGCAGTTATTATTTCTCCTGCCATGGCTGCTGTCTTGACCTGTTCAGCTGCCACTTACTGTACTATGGCCACTGTCAGAGTTGTTGTTGTTCAAAGGCAGCTGCTGTTTGTTGCTTCTAATTTCTGCTGCTGGTAACTACCAGTCTTATGGCTCTACCTCTTTTGTAGTTGTCAATCCAGCTGGATGCTCTGCTGCTTTTGCAGCTTGGCCTGTTAGTGGCTCAACTTTGCTTTTTCTTTATTTGTCAAATTGGTAGCTTGTAATATAGCAAGTGACTTTATGTTTTTCTATTGACTTTACATTTTTCTAAAGTTTAAAGGTATACGTTGCCATGGGAATAAATTTGTGCATATGACCCATGACAGGATGAAGGCAGAGGACAAATAATAGACTGTGTAGGTGCTGCTTAGGCCAAAGCTTTGGTTATCTGCCACATAGATTGAACAGGAGGACCACTGAGGCTAGGCAAGTATTGGACCATGGTGTTTGGAAATAGGGAACCTAAATCCTTGAGCATGTCCTGTGAGGTGGTACCCTCAGGAGGTGGGTCTTTGCCACTCATGGGATGATGAAGAGTGCCAGCTGTCCACTTGTGCTTGCCTGGACATGTTCTGGGAGGGGCTGGATCATAGTACTACCAGTGTATGCTGAGAGGGTTTGTTACCAAGAGAGTAGATGTAGCTCTAACTGGCCCTCTAGATGAGCTACACAGGTATAGTGGGTTTAGGTCCCAGGTAGGTGGTCAGGACACAAGAGGATGGAGGTTCCAGTTCTGACTCTTCTCAGAACTGTGGACTCACACAAACCACTGGCTGGTGCTTCATGTGGCTCTCTAATGGGCATTGCATAGGGAATACCCCAAAGTGGGCCTCTCTGTCCCCAGGACTCATGGCCTCCTTTCTCTGCAGACAGTTCCACTATTCACTAGAAACTACCTTACGTCTACCAGCTGGCACCTCTGTTTCCATTCTCCTGTCTGAATGTCCTGGGATTGTAGTTAGGACATTCGTCAGACTTGCTGCCTGGCTTGCCTAGGCCCTTTGACCCTGGTCCCTATACTTCTGTGCATCTCCTCTTAGCTTTTTCTCCGATGCAGCACTTTCCCACCTGGCTGGCACCCTTCCTTGTTCAGCCCTCCTTTACAAGTACCCTTGAGGTTGTCTGTGAGCCTTCTTTGGAGAGGCAGCACCTTCTGTTCCTCCCTCTACAACCTTTCTTTCTTTCTTTCTTTCTTTCTTTCTTTCTTTCTTTCTTTCTTTCTTTCTTTCTAAGATTTTATTTATTATGTATACAACATTCTGCTTCCATGTTGTATGGAAGAGGGCACCAGATCTCATAACGGATGGTTGTGAGCCACCATGTGGTTGCTGGGAATTGAACTCAGGACCTCTGGAAGAGCAGCCAGTGCTCTTAACCTCTGAGCCATCTCTCCAGCCCTCTTCCTTCCTTCCTTCCTTCCTTCCTTCCTTCCTTCCTTCCTTCTTTCTTTCCTTCCTTCCTTCCTTTCTCCCTCCCTCCCTCTCTCCCTCTCTCTCTTTCTCTCCCTCCCTCCCTCTCTCCCTCTCTCTCTCTCTTTCCTTCCCTCCCTCCCTCCCTCCCTCCCTCCCTCTTTCTTTCTTTCTTTCTTTCTTTCTTTCTTTCTTTCTTTCTTTCTTTCTTTCTTTCTTTCTTTGTTACTCTTCTGGGTTGCCTTTTCTTTTGGCGTCAGCCCTGAGTGGGCAGAACTTGGCTTGTTTTTCAGTTACAGAACCTCTATAGAGTCACCTGGCCAGTGGTCTGAGCTTACATTGTCAGCTGGATTTTGGGTGGAAGGAAACAGGCCCTGCATCATGAGGTGGGAGTTGTATGATCCATAGAGATTGTGGTAGAGAGGTCCTTGGGTTGGGATTGCCTATTGGACTAGGTTGTTGGGGATGTATCCTGAGGTTAAGGGATACTCTTAGAAGGAGTTGGAGCTGAGAAGTAGGAAGATGTTCCCTGGCTGTGGTGGGGATAAAGGTATCTGTCGATTTGTGAAGCTGTTGGATGATTTGCGCCCCAGGAGGGAAGGAGGGAAGGTGGAGAGGCCTGTGAATAACTTCATGAGATATCAACTGCTCGACCATGATGGTCAGGGCCTTGGATTCTTGGAGAGAGGGCCATGTATGTAGGCAGCAGCTCTGCTTAGGGGCTGGGAGGAAATGTGTTTGGTGGAATGTGGGTGGGTTCTCAACATTGGAGTCTTGTTGAGCATCTCCTGTGTTTGTATTCCCCTCAGGTTTATCGTAAGACCTGATGTCAAGCAGAGAAAGATGGCTAGCTTTCTGGACTGGAGCCTGTGTACCTTGGCCCACTCTTCTTTCCAGACCATTGAGGGTGTCATTGCAATGGATGGGATGCTGCAAGCCCTGGTAAGTACCAGGGACAGCTTGTGGATCTGTGGGACTGTAGGCCTTTGCACTGTTTCCAAACTGATGGGTCATCCCCAAACTGTTGGTTCCATTCACTCTGTGTTCCAGTGACTGGAACATAGTGGGATTTGTTTGCATCACAGAATTGTGGTTTCATTTTCTACTGACTACTGTGTGCTTAGTGTATAAGGCTGGCCTGAAGTGGTGGCTCACAGGAGAAAGCTGATGATATATGCATCACCACTAGGGGACAGTGGTGCCTGCAGAACTGCAGCCATGTCCCTGGGAGTTTAGTTTTGTTGTAAAGCAGTGAAGCTAGCCCTAGTGAAAGAGGCAGAGGGCTTGAAATCTGATCCTGTTTGGATTAATGTGTTACAAAGTTTTTAGTATCTAAGTTTAAATACAGGCTCTAGGAACTGTGTAGAGAAGCCCATTGTGCCCAATCTACCTATTGCTGGTGGTCTTTGCCTGTCTGTTGTATGGCATTTTAGTACTGGCAAGAAGAAAAACTCTAGTGTGAAATCACAGAGAGGGTATGACCTTATGAATGAGGCTAGGAAGCTCTGGACCAGTATTGGTGAGGTCACAGATAGACTCCTAAGGCTTTGTTTGGCTTTGATGTACACTGTTACGTCGTGCCTCTCCAATGCTGTTTCTAGGGTTAATGTTTACAAGGTCACAGAAGCTTTCTGAGGCCATTGAGGTATTGAGAGTGAGCATTCAGGAGGAGGGCATAGATAGTTCTATAAGGCCATGGTCTCTAGGGTTTCACATTCTGGAGGGTTATAGATGTCCTTCTGGGACTGTAGGCTCTAGGGTCAGAAACATCTTCTTGATTTTCTTTTATTACACTGGGTGAGATTTGAGAGTAGTTCTTGTCCATATTTTGGAAGCAAAGGAAACTTCTAGGTCACTCAGAAGCAGGATCCTTTGGAGAAGTTTGAAGGCAACCAGTCATACTGCCATCTTGGGTTTGGCTGTCTGCGCACCTTTACACAGGTTCTGAGACTGGGTGGGCAATGTCAGGGCCAGGTGCCGGTAACCCTGGGAAGGGCACATGGGACTTGGGGATAGGAAGGTAAGTAGAGGCTCTTTGGACTTACTGCTTTTGATTCTGCAGTTGTGTTTTAACGCTGCTATGTTAACAGCAGTTTAAAAGCAAGACATGATTTGCTTGCTATGAGGACTGTCCCTTCAGTGGGGTGGTTTCTTCATTTTGTTATGTCCACAAAGTCACCATCGTCTCCCTTCAGTGTGTCTCTCCACATACCACACAGTGACTGTAGCGCCAGTGGTCACTGACCTCCATTCTCTGTGTGGAGGTGACCTTTATGAGCATTTTGCATATTTAGACTCACGTAGGACAGGCTGCTTTCACTGAGCACAGTGTCCTTAAGGTCGTCCCACCCTGTGGCATGTGCCAGTTCTTCGATCCTTTTTATGGTCACAAAATGTGTCACTGTGTGACTGGTTTTGATTAATTAGTCTGCTGATTAATGCTACTGGGAACATAGAAGTGTTTTTTTATTTATATTTACAATTCTCTGGGGTATGTAGCAGTAATTTTTTCTAATGTGTATGATAATAGATATTTAGCTCAGCTAATAGTGTTTCTGCTCATAGTGTTTTTTTCTTTCTCTCTGGTAATGCTGGGGGTGTCACGCTTAAACATGCTTGGCAAGCCAGCCCCTGATAGGTTATTTTTTGAAAACATCGTATTTTGTTTTTGAAGCCTTTTTTAAAAATTATGGTTGTGGGACTCAAGAGATGGCTCACTTGCTGCCTTCCTGGAGGACCCTGGTTCAGTTTCCAGTGCCCATGCTGGGAGGGACACAACTCCCTGAACTAGTTCCAGGAGATACGATGCCATCTTTCAGCTTCTGTGAGCAATTGTACACATGTGTGCGTGCACACAGATGCACATATGTGTGCCCATAAATAGACATAAAATCTTTAGAAAAATTATGGTTGTCTTCACATGTCAGTTATAGTGTGCACACATGCACACATGTATTTTTTATAAAATAAATGTAAAAATGTGGCTGTTTTGTCATATTGATGAAATGTGAGGTTCTGCCTGTGGCAGACATCTTTGGGATTTGGGAGTGTAGATGTACAGTCCATTCCGTGGAGGCTTTGTCCAGCTGTGTGGAGAGGAGGCTAAAGAGGGTTTTATTATGATTTTCATTTTGGTTGCAGCAGTAGATGTTGGTACAACAGTGACTTACCCTGAAGGATAGTGTGAGGAGGGAAGTGGGCAGATGTCACAGCTGTGTACCCACCGTGCTTTATAAATCACGGTAGGTATTATACATTTGTGTTTCAGGTCTCTGGTGAAGATGTAGACAGAAATGGTTAGTTCTTGATATTTTGGCATGAGTATTTAAAGGAGTTTATTTTTAGATTTGTTTGCTGTCTGTGTGCACAAGTACATGTGCCAGAGTGCATTGTGTTGATTCATGGGCTTTTAATTGTTGAGCCATCTTTCAAGTCCAGCAACCATAAAAAATTAATAATAAATAGTAATAATAAAAGACTTTAGAACAAGTCTTTGTGTTCTTTGTGTCTACCACATATTTCCAGGGTTTGTAGTTTTCAGGTTTGATGGCCAACCGAGCCATCTCTCTGCCTCCCTGCCCTACTCCAATTCCCATCCTGCTTTATTTATTCATTCATTTATTTATTTATTTATTTTTGTTTGTTTTTGGAAACAGGGTTTCTCTGTGTAGCCTTGGCTATCCTAGAACTTGCTCTGTAGACCAGGCTGGTATGTGCCATCACCACCCAGCTAATTTTTGAGACAGGGTTTCTCTGTGTAGCCCTCACTGTCCTGAAAGATCAGGCTGGGCTCAAACTCAGAGATCTGCCTGCCTCTTCCTCTTCCAGAGTAATGGGATTAAAGGTGTGTACCACCATGCCTGACTTTCTACACTTTTTAAAAACGAGGCATGTCTTACTTTGTAGCCATGGCTTAGCTTACCTGGAATTTGTAGACCATGCTAGCTTTGAACTTGCGTTGATACTCCTGACTCTTCCTCCTGAGTGCTAGGATTCCAGATGTGTGCAAACACCTGTGGCTTGGTTTGAATCTTGCTGAAAATGTTTAGATCAGGAGAATATGGGAAGGTCTGACAAAATGTAGCTAGAGTCTGTTTATCTATGGTAGAGTTTGAGGGGAGGGTCTTGGACCTATCTAGCACATGTATGTGGTACACGGGAGACTCAGGCATGATTCATTTCAGGGGATTGATTTTAGATTGGTTTTGTTTAGCTGTCTGCATTCTTTCTGGGGTTAGGTGAGAAGAACCTTGCTTTACAGCTCAGGTTAGCTTCTGTCTTGTAAACCCAATGGTTATGTGTGTGTGTATCACTGTACCTAGTTAGCAATCTATATTTTTGAGGGGCTTTAGGGTCTACAGCTAGCTACTTGCCAGCCTGGCTCAGGAGTTTCTCTGATTTGCGCTGTGCTGCCCATGGCAACAGAGATGTGGCTGGCAGGGTAAGCAGGCTTCCTGCCTAGGGGGAGTAGACTCCTATGGGAGGTGGGATAACCTGCTGGGCGTTAACTGAAGAGGTCCTGGGTGGAGAGCCTGGGGGCTTATCCATTAGGGTGTCAGGGAAGACTACTTTTTGTCTAGTTTTACATATTTTGCTCATAGCCTTTTGGTTCGTTTTGATCACCTGTTTCTTGTCTCTCTGTGTGGTTCCCAAGTTTTCTGTTTTTCTTTTCTTATTTGGGAGGTGTGGAGAGCACAGATTGTGCTCAGATACTGGAGGATAGTTGCTGTTCCATTCCTTGCCAGTTATGCCAGTGGGTTGAGATTCCTTTTAGTGACTTAAGCCAGCTAGACATGTGTGCCTTTTATTTGGACATCTTCAAATTCCAGTGTTGAGGGAGAGAAATTCTCCCTTTTTTCCTTCCTCCTGAGGTGTAAAAAGGGTTCCCAGAGGCTTAGAAAAGTTGACTCCTACCCCCTCAGCTGGGTGTGTTGGCTAGGGAGGGGAGGATGAGACCCAACTCTGCTGTTGGGGCAGAGTGCTTTGGTGGTTTGGCAACAGCACCTCTGCTCTATCTAGAGAGATTTTGCCCTGAGGATGGTGAGCAATTGTCTGACGCAGGCAGCTGAAATCCTGGGAAGTGGATGAATGAAACTGGATCAACAGCTGTGGTGGTCTCATCTCCTTGGGCTCACAGTGCCTGGCTTTGGCCCCCAGAAGCCTGAAGTCCCTGCTGCTTGGGGCAGTGGTGTCTCCTGTCCCCTCCTTTGCCTTCTTTTCTCTTTTGGAGGGTCACTTGGGTCTGGTTTGGCTCCAGGGCAGGAGGAAGTTACGCTTAGTGGGTGGAGCAGTTTCACCATGGGCCTGTCAGACCTGAAGGCAGAGGGCTGGGTGTCCTGTGCATGATGAAACTTGCAGGTGTATTGTGCTTCAGGATTGCATGTTTCCTTTGATGCACTTGGCTTCATTTTTATCCACCTGTTCATTAGTGTGGGTTAGGCGAAACAGGTGAACCCTGAACAAGTCACATCGAAACTAGGATTGATTTTATTTCCCTCGAAGCATAGTCCTCTTGTAGCGTTGATTCTTAACTCTTGTGGGAAGGAAACAAGTGCTTGGCAACTTCATTTTTCTGGAAGGCCCTTTTACTCTTGAGTATCAGTATTAGTGCAAATAGAGGAAATTTGAGAGTGGAAAATATTTTTTTAAATGAAATCATTGTCATGTAAATGTGTTTGTGATTTTTTTCCCCTCAGATTTGAAAGTCCTGATCACCATGGCTTCTCTGTGTTTCCTGCAGTGGCCATGGTAGTGAAGGAACTTCTGTTCTCAAAGATAGGCTGCTGGCAGGGAAGGTACTGCCATTGTTGATTGACGGCAGGAGACCCTCTTTTGTTTACCGTCTGTTCTGTTAGCATTGCATCTCTCCTTCATAGTGAAGTTTTCTTATTTTTCCTATTTTTAAATTTTCAAAAATTTCCAGGCATTGTAGCACATGCCTTTAATTCCAGCACTCAGGAGCTTTTCACAGAGGCAGATGGAGCTCTGAGTTTGACACTGACCTGGTCTACACAGAGAGTTCCAGAATGGCCAGGGCTACACAGAGAAACTGCCTCAAAAAACAAACAAACAAAAAAGAAACAAAAAACCCAAAATTCTAAATTTATTTTCATATTTTCTAAAGGTGTAGGATTCTTACTAAGCTTACAGTTTGGGTATATAGCTCAGGGACAGAGACCACTTGTCTAGCATGCTAAAGCCCTGGGTTTGTTACTCAGCACTGAATAAAACAAAACAAACCACAAAATTCCACCAAAACCCAGAAGCCTCATAAACAATAGTATTAAAACTCACAAAAGTACAGGAGGTAGAGGCAGGTGGATCTCTGTGAGTTCAAGGCCAGCCCCGTCTACAGAGCTACTTCCAGGACAACCAAGGCTACTACTACACAAAGAAACCCTGTCTCAAGAAACCAAACCAAACCAAACCAAAAAACCTCAAGAATGCCAAGGGTACCAATGGGCCATAGACCCATTCCAGACTGCTGCATGGCAACCACCAGTAGACTCATTGGAGTGTCTCTTTCTTAAGTGTGGTTTGAAGGATGAAAGGGGTCAGGTGTCTGGGTACAAGTGACTGCTGACTAGGTTACTCTTGTGGACAGGCATGAGGGACCAGTGTCATGGACTTGGCTCTGCCTGGGCTTTCAGCCACCTGACCAAGATATCCTGGCCTTGGCTTCTAAATAGGCCTTAGCTATACTTGGATTTCATCTCTCCTAGTGGCCTGAGGCATAGGTGTGGTTCTTTGCTCTATCTGGAAGAGAAATGACAAACTTCTCTTGCCTCAGAAGTGTGTGGAGATTGATCAGTGCCAGTCATGCAGTTTAGACAGAGCTTAGCCTATTATGGTCTTGTGGGCTCTGGCCTCTTTTTTTGTGGACCTCCGTGGAACCTGGTGTTTAGAGATACTCAGGCTTAGTGTGTCAAGGGCAGAATGTCTGGATGGTTGTGCCTTGGTGCTCAGGGTAGCTTTTCTTTTCTCTTCTCTTCTGTTCTCTTCTCTTCTTTTCTTTTCATATATATATATATGAATATATACATATACATATATATATTTATATATATATATATATTTTGTGGGGGTGTGGTGTGGTTTGTGCGCCATTGCACTAAGGCGGAGGCAGAAAGAATTCTCTCCTTTCAATATGCGAATCCCAGGAATCAAAACTCAGGTTTGGCAGCAGCAAGTGATTTTTTTCCACTGAGCCATTTTGCTAGCCCCCAAAGTAGGGTTTTGGGTGGGGAAAATGTATGACAGTTTGGGGATCAGGTACTGAATGCTGTGTGTCTGTAAATTTGGGGAAATAAGTTCCTGAGTTAGGATTTGACAGAATGTGAGCTGCTAGCTCTGGCTGTATCTAATTTCATGTAGCTCAGCATTTTACATAGATGAGCCCCATAGGAACATGTCTGTACATGCAGGCAATGCAGGGTTCCACACTTGGCAGGGGAAGGGACTGTGTAGGTCAGAGGCTTCATCCTCCTTGTCCCTTTAAGTAGAAGGAAAGTGTTATCTGCCCACCTGCTGATGTGAACAGGGTTAGTGCTGGAGGCTGAGGAGCTAGTGTGCCCCCCCCCCACTCCCCTTTAGCCTTGGCTTTGTTGAAGGCCACTTGAATACCTCATAGCTCCACCCCCTTCTTCTTCTCTCACCTGGCCCATGGACAGGTGTTGATACCTGGTTGCCCATACTTTCCTTGGCTTTCCTTCTCATATGCTTCCCTCAGGCCTTGGCTGTTGACACCTCATCTCTGATTTGCCCTTGATCTTTGTTTCCTGCTCTCTGTCCTTGTTCTAGAGTCCTCATTCTGTGGGTGTACTTGAGACACCTCTGAAGTTACAGCCTCACCTCATGCCTGTTGTCCTCCTTAGCCCTGTGAATGTGGAAGCCTGACAGTAGGGTGTGTGTGTGTGTGTGTGTGTGTGTGTGTGTGTGTGTGTGAGAGAGAGAGAGAGAGAGAGAGAGAGAGAGACAGACAGACAGACAGACACTAGAGAGTGGGACTGTCTCTGTCTCTGTCTCTGTCTCTGTCTCTGTCTCTGTCTGTGTCCTCTATGCCTACTGTGTTGTTTGGTTCTCTTGTCTCCCTTGTCTTGTTCAGAGCTTCACCCTAGCTTTCCAGCCACCCCTCCACGACCTTCTTTTCCACCCCACAAGTCTTCATCCTATAGGTTGGTTCCTTAATTTTTTGCCCTCACTCAAGCCTTTGCCATGTGCTGTGCTTGATCATTGTCTTCTGATAGGATGACAAGCCATCCTACTCTGAAGTGATACTAAGGGTCCCAGGTACTTACCTGTAGTTGTGTGCTGTTCCATAGTCTAGACAGGGTTCTCTGTATATAGTAAGCTGCCCTTCAAGGAAATAAGGAGTGAGAAGCATCAGAGGGAAGACCTGCCAAGGACAGGTTGGGGTGTCTTCCTGTCATCTGAGTACAGAAGATGGCAGTATGTAATCAGTAGACCAAGTTTTCTAAGGTGGGCACTGTCTTCACGCTTGCATGTTGACTAGGAAGCTCAGCTGATGAAGCTTTGAGCATTTGTGTGGCTAGTGACCAATGTCTGGTCATTGGAGAAGCTGGGCCCTTTGTGGCCAATGGGTTGACCAAACCCCTTATAGGTAATGGGTTGGCCAGCCCCCATAGGTAATGGGTTGACCAGCCCCCATAGGTAATGGGTTGGCCAGTCCCCATAGGTAATGGGTTGACCAGTCCCCTATAGGTAATGGATTGGCTAGCCCCCCATAGGTCATGGGTTGGCCAGCCCCCTTATAGATAATGGGTTGGCCAGCCCCCTATAGGTAATGGGTTGACCAGTCCCCTATAGTAATGAGTTTGCCAGCCGTCTGTGGCTATGAGTCTCACTGTGGGACAACAAAATTTCTGTATCAGTTCCCTGAAATTGTTCCCTCTGTATCCTTTTTCAAAAATTTTGGGCCATTGATATTTTGTTCTGACACTTGGTTCTTTTCACAGATCCTGTAAACTGTGGTCTATGTGTATAGACCATCCTTCCTTTGGACTAGGTCATTCTAGGGGCCTAGCCCTGCCAGGCAAGCCCTCTATCTTGACACCTCCCTACTTTTTTGTGTTATGACAAAGGGCCTGCGACCTGTCCCGAGGAGTCATTGAAGGGCCTTTGTGTTACCCCTCCCCACACCTTGACATAGAGTTCTTGTAACTCCAGCTCTGTAGTGATGGGGTTGTACACTTGTGTCACAATGCCCTTCTTGATCAGTCTGATACCTCTCAGCCAAAGGTGTTGCTGGCTCCTGTGTTTGCTTTATGGAGACAGTGTGTACTTCTGCCCTCCCTTCCATATATCTGTCATTGATGCTGTGCTGAAGACATGAGTTTTTGGTACAGCCTCAACCTTTCATTGCCTCTGCTTCTTTTCTTGCTCCTTTTGTCTCCCTCACTTCCACATGGGGCCAGTACTGACCTTGCTTGCACTGGGGAAATCTGGGCTTTGGTCTCTGACTTCCAGGTGTCTCAGCCATACTGGGCATTCCTCCTCATTCCCAGCTACTTGGTTCTGTATGCATGGCTCCTGCGTTTGAGCCTGGGAAGCTCCATGGGCTGTCTGTGGGAGCAGTGTTACCACACTCTTTCAGATTTGTCAGTTGATGGATGAATGGTTATTTTTACTTAAAAAGCACTAGAAATTGAAATAAGTAGCAGTAACACAGATGTGAGGGCCTGGAGTTATCTGTGCTTAACACTGGTCCATTTCCCTATTGTCTAAGGTCTTTCCTGTTGGGGAGTTTTCTTTTCACACCAACGAGATTGCAGTGAGTGATTGTGCTTTTGTTGCTATGAAGAATTGATTCTCTGTAACTGGTCCATGCTAGTAATCTAGCCCTCAGGAGGTCTAGGCAGGAAGATCATGAGTTGAAGTCATCTGGGAGTCCCTGTCTCATGGTGTTTTAGCTTTCCTTTATATGAAATTCTCCTGTTACTGGGATAATTTCTTTTCATTTATGTGCTGGAAGAGGGAGCTTTGTTTCTTCTAGTAAGGAAACACTTTCTTTCCTGGAAATCTTGCCTCTGGGATATGTCAAACCTGAAACTGCCCAGTGGGTGGTTTATATCCTGAGAATTTGGGCTGATCCCATAGTTCAGAAGTGGTTCAGAGGCACTGCCATCTAGGGAGCCACTCAAACTAGAAATGTTTGGCACATCTGTGGTCATAGAGCCACTCAAAGAGCTGGGGCTATGAGGGAGGCATGGTAAGACATACCATCTCTGATTCTAATGAGCTATCTATCCTAACCATTGACAACTGATTTCAGCAGTGTGCCCGTTGGGCAGGTGATGCCTCTGGCCTGGATGGTGCTCCTGGGGCTGGGTCCTGCCCTGTATCTGAGCACTCCCTCTTTAGAGTCAGCTTACTGCTCTTCTTGGGATAGAAGATGTTTTTCATTTTTATTTTTACAAGTCAGTAGATGTGCTAGGCCTCAATTTTCTAAGCTCTAGTTTGTGGAGTTTCTTTCCCCACAATGCTGGAGGAAGGGGCTTTAGGAGTGACCTGTTCTGGGTGCCTTTGCATTGGTGAAGCAGCAATGAGGGCTGAGTCTCTGGCCTAGGCAAGAATCTGACTCTGGGTGCTCAGCCTGGGGTTGGTTATGTGGGTTTTGGCAATCTTTGCCTAGATTTTGACTTCCTGTGTGATAGTTCTGTCTTCACTGGCTTGCCAAGCTTTTCACAATGGGGAACTTTCTTAGTTTTAGGACAGAGCCAAGGAGAATCGTTTGCCCTGTGCCTTGTCCTGTCTGTGAGGTGGTATGGGTACAGCAGTGTCCTTCTGAGAGCCCAGAACCTGTAGTGAAGTGCTGGACTTTGAGTTTGGTCTAGTGCTGGTCAGTGTTCCCAAGGTTTCAGATTGGTGAGCATTTCAGAGACCCTTGCATTTCTGTGGCAGCCACACCTGAGCTCCAGTGCAGGGACCTTTCTCCAAGGGCCTGGGGTGGAGTTGTTTTTCTTGGCTTGAATTTGGCAGTGCCTTCAGGGAGCCTCAAACCAGCACCTCTTGCTTGGCAGCAGGGTGAACTTGCTTCTGTGTGGCTCTTCAGCCTGTGATTTACAGGGCTTGGAGAGCATGCCCCAGGGAGGGGAAGCTAACTTGGGTGGGGAGCCATAGAAAGGTGCGGTGGTGGTTTAGGGTGATTACTGGGAAACTCGTTTTGTTTGCACCTTGCACTGAGCTAGTTTCTAGAACAACAAAAACAGACACGGTTGCTCCTCCTGTGCTGAGAGGTGTTTTTTTCCAAACAGTTGGTGGTATAATTGCCGTGGTGCTGCCTATGCTTTTCAGAAAAGCAGGTGGCTGTGTTGGTTCCTATTTTATGCATCCTCAAAAGTGGGGTGTGTGTGTGTGAATCAGTGTGAAAGCTCAAGTTTCTCTGAAGCTCAGAGTCCCTCTCCCCAGGGTAGGGCAAGCACTGATCAACATCGGAAAGGCTGAAGACTGTCACTTTTTTCTTTAAAAATAGTGAAGTTTAGCCCGTGCTGGCCGAATACTTGTGCCCTCCTCTTGTGCTCCAGCCTCCTAAGTGTTGTGGGAATGCCTTTTATGTGAAAAATCAAATCAAAGTCCTGTATTCATTTTTTTCCTTTTTCCTGGGTGCTTCATGGATAGTCCTCCCTCCCCCAGGGTTTTACTGAGTGGTCTGGCTGTCCTGGACCTCCATCTGTGTAGTTGGTTATTTTTACTCTTTGCTCTTTGGGAGCCTGCCACCAAACTCCCAAATAAATACATGGAGACTTATTCTTACTTATGAGTACCTGCCTTAGCTTGGCTTGTTTTTAGCCAGCCTTTCCTTTTCTTTTCTTTTCTTTTCTTTTCTTTTCTTTTCTTTTCTTTTCTTTTCTTTTCTTTATTTCTTTCTTTCTATTAGTTCAAGTTAGGGAACAAGCTTGTTTCACATGTAAGTCCCTTCTCCCTCTCCCTCCCCTCCCCTCCATCCTTCCTCCCCCACCCCCAACCTACCCCACAACCCATCCATCCACCACTCCCCAGGCAGGGTAGGGCCCTCAATGGGGGCTCTGCAAATAAAGATTTTATTTATTTATTATGTATACAGTCTTCTGCCTGCACGCCAGCAGAAGGTACCAGATCTCATTCAAGGTGGTTGTGAGCCACCATGTGGTTGCCGGGAATTGAACTCAGGACCTCTGAAAGAGCAATCAGTGCTCCTAACCGCTGAGCCATCTCTCCAGCCCGCCAGCTTTTTCTTAACTGAAATTATCCCATGTACCTTTTCCCTCTGGGGTTTTACCTTTCTCCATTCTATATACCTTTCTTTCCTTCTTACTCCATGACTGGTTGTGTTACTGGGTGGCTGGTCCCTAGCGTCATCCTCTCTTCCTTTTCTCCTCCTCCTCTTCTCCTTCTGTTTATTCTCTCTGCTTGTCAGCCCTGCCTATCCCTTTTCTGCCTAAGTGTTGGCTGTTCATCTCTTTATTAGATCAATCAGGTGTTTTAGACAGGCAAAGTAACACAGCTTCACAGAGGTAAGCAAATGCAATATAAAAGAATGCAGAACATCTTTTCATTATTAAATGGATACTTCACAGCATAAACAAATGCAACACATTTTAAACTAATATTCCACAACAGTTCTGTAAACCAGGCTGGCCTGGAACTCAGAGATTCACCTGCTTATGCCTCTTGAGTGCTGGGATTAAAGGCATAGTAAACTAGTTTAGTCAGCAGACTATACAAGTTTTCACAGAACATTCCAAGTAGATGTATAATAATCAGTATAGATACTAGACTTCATTCTACCTTAACAAGTTAGAGAAGACACAGATTTTTTTCCTCCCAAATAATATTTTCATTAATTATGTGGGAATTCCATACAATGTACCCCAATCACACTTGCCTCCCATTTTTCCCAGGCCCACCCCTTCCAAGACAAAAACCAAACAAACCAAAACCATGAAGAAAACACCAAATCCAATTTCTGTTGCCCATATACTCATTGGCAAACATGGGTAAACTCCCAGTAGATAGTCTCTTAAAGAAAACTGAGACTTGTCTGTTTTCTTTGGGGGTGGGTGGGTCAGGTGTTGTCATAGAGACCTTCAATATCTGTCATCCTCAGTTATGAGTTTGCACTCATCGATGCCACTGCAAAAGGAGCTTCCTTGTCCACAGCAGCTGGTAGTACCATGGATCATGGACTTCTGCAGGGTTCCGTGGGCATCAACCCTGTCCTGGTGGCAGCATGGATCATGGATGTCAGCATGGTCTCTAGCAGCAGCACAGATCACGGATGTTAACAGTTTTCAGTGGCAGCACAGACCATGGTCATCAACGTAGTCTCTAAGGCAACATGAATCATAGACACCAACATGGCTTCTGGTGGCAGGTTGTGCCATGGGAGTCTTTTCAGGAGACTTAATCCAGAAAACGAACCATTCTTCATCTTGGGTATCTTGTTGCTCAGAGTCAGGGCAATCAGTCTGTGGGTAGCTCTGCAGCTCCATGTTCTCCTCCCCTCAGCAGGGTGAGCAGTGTGAGTAGTGGCGGTTGTGGTAGTGGCGGCCGCAGCAGCAGCAGCAGCAGCAGCGTCCATGGCGGTGGCACTGGCCTAGTGATGGGGTGAAGCTGGCCAGTGGTGGCCCAAGCCTCCTGGCTGCCTGAGGACTGGCCCTGCTCTCGTGCACGTGGCTGCTGGTGTGTCTCTTTCTGTTGTTGTCTTTTTGTTCTGCCATCTCTGATTTTATAACTAAACAATGCTACATCAATCAAATTAAATTATTTAATATTACATTTAATATTGAAATATTAAATTATATGTATAAGTTTGTGTGTGAGTTTGTCATGTAAGTACAGTGCTTGTGGAGACCAGAAAAGGCTGCTGGATTTCCCTGGAATTACAGGTGGTCGTAAGCCACCTGATATGGGTGTTGGGATCTGAACTTGGGTCCTCTGGAAGAGCAGTACATACTTTTTACGGCTGAACTCTCTCTCCAGCCTCCATAGCTGCCTTCTATAAGGTTGAGAAGGCTCCTCCTTTATAATTTATTGGGCTTTCATCAGGAAAGTGATCATGTGTTTTTATTTGTTATATGTTAATTTGATATATCACAAAAATGGATTATTGGACACTAAACTAGTCTTTCATTCATTGCAGATGGATAAACCCCATTTGGTTCTGATGTAACGTTCTTATAGTTCGTTGTTAGAGTCAGTTTGTTAATCTCCATTCAGGATTTTTACATCTGTATTATAGATGTTGGTTAGTTTTCTGTTGTAATCTTGGCTGTGTATGGGGGTGGCAGTGACCTCATACAGCCAGCTGGCAAGCATTTTCTCAGAGTTTGTGCAGGGTGGTATTTTTTTCCTTGAATGTTAGCTAGAATTCAGTAGTGAAGTCACTAATTTTTTTAACTAGGATTTTATTTGTGGGAGGATTCTAAACCAGAAATTCCATTTTTCTTTAACTTAATGTAGTTCTACTCAAAGTTCTTATTTATTTTGTTTTCTTAGAAAAATTCAGCTGGGCGGTGGTGGCACACACCTTTAATCCCAGCACTTAGGAGGCAGAGGCAGGCAGGTCTCTGTGAGTTCAAAGCCAGCCTGATCTAAAAAGTTACACAGAGAAACCCTGTCTCAAAAAACCATACCAAACCAAAACAGAACAAAAATTCTGTAGGAGTACTTTGCCTGCTTATCCAGATGTGCACCACATGTATGCGGTACCCATACTTCTGGAGGCCAGAAGAGGGCATTGGATCCTCTGGAACTGGAATTTCAGGTGGTTGTAAGCAACCATGTGGGTGCTGAGAACTGAACTTGGGTCCTCTACAAGAACAGCAAGGCCTCTTAACTACTGAACCATCTCATAAGTCCCAAAGGTTTCTGGTTTTTGGCCTATGCACTGAAGGACATAGAAGTCTTACCTATCCTTTTAAAGGCACCGTCCTTTGGTTTTCTCGTGTTCCTGATTTTGCACATCTGTCTATACACGCTGCTCTTTTTTGTGTGTTTTCTTTCTCTTTCTTCTTTTTTTTTTTTTTCTCCTAGTGTTGGGCCTGTGAACCCAGGTCTTAATTATGCAAGGCGAGTGCATCTACCCCTGAGCTGCACACCCTATGAGCTTCTTTTTAAAGCAGGAAAAGTTCCCCACACACAGCAGTTCTGATTTCAGTATGCTTTGGAAGTAGAGGTGTATTGAGGTCTGTAGTGCTTAAAGCATGGTTGCCATTGCCTGTTCTATGGCTTGTGGTCCGTGCTCCTGGCTGCTTTCTGGACAGGCACAAAGACTCATGTGCACAGCTATGGACCTGTGTGATGCTGTCCTGGCACTGTACAGCTGAGGAGGTGACTCAGGAAAGTGCCTCTGACTTTCTGCCTTCTCTATCTGGTGGCACATTGTTTCATGGTTTTTGAAAAATCAGGAACATTTGTTTTAGCAATTACTTTTTGAGCCAAAGACTAACCAGGGTTTTGAGTATTACTTTGAAAACTGATTGAAATCTGAATGGTTTTAATAAAAAATATGAAGCCTCATGATGTTCAGTTATATTTGTAATATAGATACACCAGGCTCATTTCAGGTCTTGTTATTTTTGTAACATGTCTTTGTTAAAGGTGGCCCTGTTTTTTTCTTTTTCTTTTTCTCCCACCTATGACTAAGAAAGGGACAAGGGTAGCTGATATCTGATTGGGGGTGGGTGCATCAGTGAAAAGGCCCTTTAGTGGGATTCTGGGATGTGCCAGCCCTGACAGGTGCCTTGAGGTCAGGCCCTTGGATTCTGCCTTGCTTTTCCAGCCAGGGTCTGCTGAGCAGGAAAGACGTGGTCCCTAGAGCCTGCTGGGACTTCTGTAGAGTTCAGGGATACACAGCAGTTTAGAGGTAAAAGTTGGTTGTTCATGTGAAGTTTGCCCTAACTTTTTAAAAGTGAAAAGGGTCTAACTTCTGTGTTATGCCCCATGAGATTTACGATCTGGGCCTGAACTATTTGTTCACAGTTTGTAAACCTGGGCTGGCTTTATGTGCTGTGAGATAGGTGGGTGGACAGGTAGGCAGCAGGGTGGGGTTGGCCTCTGTCCCAGATGGTGGTCAGGTTAGCCAGCAGGGCTATGCTCTTCTCCTTTTATTCTCCTGGTGCCAGACCAGCTCCAAGGGTGCAGTGTATAGTGCCTGTTTTGTGTCCAGTTGTGTGTGGGGAGGAGGGATAGTCCTCCTTTCTGCTCAGGTGCTTCTTTACTGGCGGCTGAGTGGGGTTAGGTATAGTGAGTGGGAAAGTGCAGAGGGTCCACTGGTAGGTTCCTCTGTCCTGTCCAAACTAAAGGTTTTCTTGGTGACACCTCCTTGAGGCCTCTTCAGGTTTGCAATGAAGCCATGGGGGCTCCAGATGACGCCCTTATTATGAACCCAAGTTCACTGAGTATTTTGGGAATGATTTCCTAAGATATGACATGGTGTTTCAGAGGTGACAGTTGAGGGCCTAAGTCCTGGTTTGCCATGCATTTGCACTGAGTATGTTGGAATGATGCTGTCTGTAGTGTTGGGTCTCTGGAGTGAAATAAAGTCATGAGACTTCTGTCTAGGATGATCATTCATGGACTGGGGTTGAGTTGATGGAAAGAAAAATGGTGTAAGGAGCAGAAGGAATGTTGTGTGATTTCTGCTAAGGGGTTGTAACTACCAGCATTTTGAAGCTGTGGTTGGTTGATCCCAGTTCCCAGATGGGAGTTGAAGCAGTTGTGTTGCCTTATCCACTCAGTGAGTGTAGAGACTAGAGCTTATCACTGCTCTACTGTCCAGATAGATTTTAGAGTTTGTGCCTTGTGATGCCCCAACTTTCAGGTGAAACTCCCCATTGTCACTACCTGTTCTGAGGACTTCTTTCTGAGCAGCTTGCAGTCTGGGGAGCCAACAGGCATCATAGACTTCTCTGGGTTCTCGTAATAGCACTGGGTGTTGCTGGGACTTGACATCAGGACCTGGATTTTATGTTTGTGTGTGTGGGGTGTGTGTGTGTGTGTGTGTGTGTGTGTGTGTGTGTGTGTGTGTGTGTGTGTGTGTGTGTGTGTGTGTGGTGTTTATGTATGCGTGTGGGGACTAACAGGAAGGTCCAATGCAGATGACTAACATTGACAGGACCTGATTGTGCAATTGGTGCATATGTATAGGTGTGTTCTTGTGTGTCATTACATGGGTTTATGCCAGTTTTAAATGCTTATGACTTGTGTGTTTACATGTATTCATGCTTATGTTTTATTTGCCTGTTTGTTTCTTGAGACAGGGATCTTCCTATGTAACTCTGGATACCTTGGAACTTGCTGTGTGGCTGTGAGCTTATGGTGATCCTCCTGTCTCTGTCTCTCAAGTGCTAGGATTATAGGCATGAACCACCATGCCCACTTCTGTTTATATTTTTCATGTGTGTAAATGTGTGGAACCAGCATGGCACCAGTGCTCTAGTGGAAGAGAACTGGTATTCCAGTGAGAAGAATCAGAATTCTATTGAGGACCAGTGTTTCAGAGAGAGAGAGAGAGAGAGAGAGAGAGAGAGAGAGAGAGAGAGAGAGAGAGAGAGAGAGAGAGAGAGAGAGAGAATGAATGAGTGTGTTGATGCATGCTTGACATGATGCGTATGTCAGGAACAAATTTCAAGAATTAGAGAATCAATTTTCTAACTGAAGGACCAGTGTTGTAGTAAGGGCCTGTAGTCTAGTGAGGACCAGTGCTTTAGTATGCTAGCCAGAAAGAGTTAGTTCTAGTGAAGATCAGATAGTTTTTGGCTGCTGCTCTACAAAGTCACCCATAGTCTGCGTGTTGTGCCGCTGCCCTCACAGGGAGGGTGAGTTTGAGAGGTCCTAGACCCAGTGGCAAACTGTGGCAGAGGGTAGAAATGTGTCCTGTGGAAGGTGAGGGGTGGGGTACCCTCCTGGGTTGACTGAGATGGCGAGAGATGAGGAAAGACTTCTGTGCTTCTCACCTTTGTGTGGATCCTTTGGCCTGTAACTCTTGTTCTTTGATGTCTTCATTTGTACCCAGATCATATAATGCCGAGACTTCCTCAGCTTCTTCTGGCTGAGTCTGTACATACTGCAGGTTAGGATCTGAGCCCCTTGGAGGACTAGACTCTATTGACATGCTCTTGCTATGAGGAGACCTGTTGGGAGATCCTTTTTCTAGACTTTCCTCTATCATGAACTGAATCTCTTCACCTGGTGTTTGGTGGTGTAGACAGGTGGGCTTTTCTGTCCTTCCAGCCAGTTCACAAATAACCACACAATGACTTAGTAATTATAAATGCTTGGCCAATAGCTCAGGTTTGTTACTAGCTAACTCTTACATTTTAAACTAACCCATATTTCTTATCTATGCTCTGTCATGTGGCTTGGTACCTTCTCTCAGTACAGACTCTGTCATCTTTTTCCCAGCGCCCTCTACTTCTGGTGTTTCCACCTGACCTTATCCTGCCAGCTGTAAGCCAGTCAGCTTTATTAAACCAGTCACAGTGACATATATTCACACAGTGTAAAGGAATATTCCACAGGTGGATGCTCAGCAACAATTCTGGAAGATGTAATGAGTTTTTTCTGGTAACTTGTATACGTTTTAAACTTAGAAATGTATTTAAAACATACTATTTTTTCAGGCCCAAATATTTAAGCATGGAAAACGTGAAGATTGTCTACCCTATGGTAAGATTAAAGAACAGTGTGTTTGTGCTGTGAGTTTGTGGGTATATAATCAAGTGTGCTGCTGTAACATTTGACTCAAGCGTAGCCTGTGGCTTTGTGGATTTGGACACTGTCATAGTTCTTTGATGTTCTGTTTTGTGTTATTTATTATAACTTTGGTAAACTATTCTAGTTATTTGAAATACAGGCAATTTCTAAAGACTTTGTAGTGAAGATCTGGGTTTTGCAATGTTCCAAGTGACCTGACTTAACCCTGAATGGACCTGGTCGTAGTAGACGTGGTCCTAAGGTCACGTGGGACTGTATAGCAGCGTTGTGCTCCCATGTCACTCCCCAGTTGCTTCATTGCCCTTCATGACATCTCGTCTCCTGTCCCAGGCATCCCCCCTGGCACTCATTGCTTTATTCCTCACTCTTAGCATTTCATGTCTCCTCATATCCGTCTCCACCTTTTCATCCCCTCTTCCCTCACTGTCACCTCATTTCCCTGTCCCCGTCGTCACCTCAGCTTGACACCTCATCTCCTCTCCTCTGCCCATCCCCCACCCCCTTTCCCATGGCCATCACCTCCCACTCCGCTGGCCCCGTCTTCCCTCCTCACGCATCCCCGTGGACCACCACCTCCCTCTTTCCGACCACCACCCGCCACCCATCACTCCATTGCATCACTCCTTCTCCTCTTCTTCCCTGACATTCCATCTCCCGTCCCCGTGCGCCCTCCTCCTCATCACCTCGTCGTCTTTTTGTTGCCCCCTCCATTGTCTCCGCGGTATATTGTCGCCTCACCTTCGCGTCATTCTCCCTTCCTGTTGCTTCATACCCTCTCCCCTTCATCCCTTCATCCCTTCATCCCTTCCTCACTTCTCTTGTCACTCAGTCCTGTTTCTTTGTCTAGGCTTTTTGTCCTGGCTCCACCCCACTCTGTCTTCTTTTTTCTTCACCCTTGTATGATTTGTCTCAACCTTGCCTATTTTATTTCAAGCCCACGCTGAGTCACAGCCCTGTGGTTCTATCCGAGGCTTCAGACTTGTCCGTTATAGTGCCGTTATCATATTCTTCTGCCCCAGCTTCATTCTCCGAATGCCCTGTGCATCCCAGGGTCTCGTGCAAGAGATTGTCCCATTGTGTCCCCCGTGGGGCTCAGTGTCCTGCCTCAGCATTGCCTCCATTCTAGTGTAGTGCTGAGTGAGCACTCCATGAATAAGACATACCCCAGAAACACTGGTAAATCTGAATGACCCCTTTGCCCACACTTGTCCCTGTTTCCCTCAGGCCCTGAATGATTGCTTGCAGCAAGATGGCCTCCCCTATGCTCTGGGCCTCTTCTACTTTTTGTTACATGATTAGGACATTAAATAGGCTTCACTCTAGCTATTTTTGGCAGATGACTTGGGGAAAAAGAGGTCTTGCTCAGGGATTCTGTGTGAATTATCTGCTACCTCCCTTGGGGCTGTGGGATTGGTTTGTTTCAGGGGTGCATGCCACCTCCTGTGGCATTGAGTTGCATGTTCTCATTGGCAGCCAACACTGTGCTGCAGTGCCTTGATGGATGCAGACTCCCTGAGAGCAACCAGACCTTGCTGCGGAAGCTCGGTGTGAAGCTTGTCCAGAGATTGGGGCTAACTTTCCTGAAGCCAAAGGTGGCTGCATGGAGGTAAGTAAGGCATGTGACCTTGCTTTACCTCAAGAGGATAAGGCTGTGTAGGCTGAACAGCAAACAATGTCTTCTGCTTTTATTTCCCTTTGGTGTCTTTGAGTGTTTGTGGTTTTGAAGGGAATAGTTTTCCTTTGGCTGTTTTTTGACTCACTATCTTTAGTAGAATAGCTGAAGCTAGAATGGTAATGGAAGAAGCTTGCTCTGCCTTTCCCTAAGGTGCTGCTCAGGTGTACCTGCAAGTTGTTGGTTTGGGGGAAAGCTTCTTTATCAGTCATCTCTCAGAGAAAACCTGGCTCACTTTGGAAGGTTTATTCAAAAATGAAAGTGTCATTTCTTGCTGATGGACACGGCTTCTTCTGATAATCTCACAGTACGGTTTCTTTTCTTTTCTTTTCCTTTCTTTTCTTTCCTTAGATACAGTCTTGCTCTGTGGCCCAGGCTAGCCTTGAATTCATACTCCTCCTGCCTCAGTCTTTTAAGTGCTGGGATTCTAGGCCTGTTGCCATCATGTCTGGAAGGTGCTGCTGTTGTTGTTACTGCTATTAATGTTATTTGTGCAAGCACTCTACCACTGAGCAGCATTCAATTCTTAATGTGGGTGATTTGAGAAAGAAAAACTATCTAAGTTTAGTTAAAACTTTTTCCAAAGTGTAGTGAATTCCAAAGAAGTATGTTATGATTTAGAGACTTCTCACATGTTCAGTGTACACTTCACTCTTGGGTTACTAGGCTGCAGTCTACTGATCTGTTCTCAAAACTCCATGGAAAAATCTCCAAAGAAACAAAATAAATAGGATGTGGACACAGTGTGGAAGCTGGTGAAACCTAAGTTCTGAAGAGTGAGTGGCAGTCTGGAGTCGCAGGAAGAGTCTGTGACCTAGTCAGAGGCTGACAGTTGGGAGAGCCTACTGTTTTGCCCAGGCCATCAGCTGATTGGACAAGACTCACCTACTCTAGAGCTGGTTTATGTGTTCAGAAGTGACTGAGAGACATACCAGGTGTGTTCAGTTAATGTTCATAGGTACTAAGAACCTTAATTTAAGAAAATAATTTACTATTGCCATTATTTTGTCTATATTTTTGCACATGTAACAATGTAGTTGTTAATAGAATTAGTTTTGCTGGGCGTGGTTGCATACTCATAGTCTTAGCACTCTGAGGTAGGAAGATAGTTCAAGGCTTGCCTGTTCTATATGGTAAATTCCCGCCAGAGCTATATATAAGATTGTCCCTTAAAAAATCAAACCAACCCAAAATACGTTTTATTTTTTTGTTTTGTTTTGTTTGAGACAGAACCTGTCTATATAGCCCTGTCTGTCCTGGAACTCACTTTGTAGACCAGGCTGGCCTCAAACTCTCAGAGATCCTCCTGTCTCTGCCTCCCAAGTGCTGGAATCAAAGGAATGAGCCACTATGCCTGCATAATGATTGCATTTTAAATTTACCCTCTTGCTATTTGTTTTCTCTTCTATTTTTTTCTTTTATTTCATTGTCCTTCCCCACTTGGCAGGGAAAGGGTCTCATGTAACCCAGACTGACCTTGAATTTGCTATTTGGATGACCTTGGCTTTCTGATTTTTCTGCCTCCATCTCTCGAGTACGTGGGACATGTACTCCCATGTCCGGTTCCCCTTTTTATCTCCCTCTCCCCTCTTACTCCTCCTTCCCCCCTCCCCTACCCTCTCCCTGTGGCTGTGCAGCACTTCTGTGCTGTTTTTTGCTGCAGTCCTGACAGTGCCTGTGGTGCAAAGGGGTAGGTGGTACACACCTATGATTTTCTGTTGGGGAGGAGAACACCCTGCCTTGGCCCAGTGGGTTTCTCCCTAGGGTAGAGATTCAGACAGAATCTACCTTCCTTTTTTGAATTCTCTTTTTGGCATCAGGCTTTGTCTACTCTGGCATGCTGACTCTTTGGAGGGAGTTGCCTGGTCAAGGCTGATGGATGATGGTGGTTGAGTGGTGTCCGTGAGCCACACTGTTGTTGGTTCCCCTTTTCTTGTTCCCTAGGCAGGTGGGAGAAGTGTTCAGAGCTGCAGTTGGCCAATAGATAAGGAGTGGGCCCTGTGGCCTGGGCTGAGGCCAGAATGCCAGGCAGCTGGAGAAGGCAGCCATTTGCTTATAAACAAGGGTGAGGCCCTGGTATCTTCCATGTGCACCCTATGGCCAGGCTTTGCCATGGCCTTCTGCCATCAAGTTTTGCTATGGAAGGCTCTTCAGAATTAGAGCATGCATCTGGCCTAGGTTGGCTTTCTCTGAGGCTTGTCCTGATAGTGTCACATCAGTGGTCTTTTTCCTCCACTCTTTATGGTGTGTGAGATTTTCACAGGCATCATGCATGATTTTGAGGGATGTTAAGCTGATGACTTCACTTACCAAAAAACTTATTTTTAGGGCCAGGTTGTACTTAACAACCTGAGATTGTTTTGTTTTGCATAGGTATCAGCGTGGCTGTCGGTCTTTGGCTGCCAACCTGCAGCTCAGTGCCCTGGGTAAGAGTGAGCAGAAGCTGCTGTCTGATAGTTTAACTTCTGATGGTGATGAAGACTATGATGTCCCAGAGGGGGTAGAGAGTGTGATAGGTAAGTGGAGCCTACAGCAGACGCCATGCATGCCTCTCTCTGCAGCATAATCTAGGGTTTTCCTTTTTGTTTACCCTCCCCCTTTCCTTCCTGGTTACCTTCTGTGCCCTCACCTAGCACATGCTCACTGGCGTGACTTCTCCTTAGACACTTGCTCCAGCAGCCCCAGCTTCCCACTGTCTCTTCATCCCTCCACATTGCCTTTCTGCAACCTGACCCTTAAGTTGCTCTCTCTGGTTGTCTTCAGGGAAACAAGGCTCCCAGGAAAATAGACTTGGAACGTGGGACTCATGTCTCCAGCCTCTATTCTCTTGTCTTGTCCAAGCATGTTTTCCATCATCTCAAACTGCTTTAGGTCTCCACACTCATCCGGAATCTGACCCAGTGTCTGTTCCCAGTCAGACCTTTACTATGCCCAGCCTCAGGTTCACTGCTTCCCACTCACTCTTCCTGCCACCCTTTGGATTTCTTCAGGACAGGTTTCTCCCCAGACTTGTCTATACCACTGTCTATATTGTCTCCTTGACCACTGCGATGGTGTTTGTGTGGCCAGCACTCACATTTGGTCTTTTCTTTCTTGGTTTCTGTGGCACAGCACCTTTCCTGGGTCCCTCTAAACCACCTTGAACTCCGTAGACCCAGGATTAGTTAGTTCTCTTGCTCCTTCTCTGTTACTGCCTGCCTGCCTTAGGAAGGCATGTTACTTTACAGTCTGCTCCCCCAAACACCACCCAGTCTGCGGACTTGTTTCTTCCCACTCACAATCTCTAGCTGTTTATCCCTGTCAGTTCTGGAGTCTGCCCTGTGGCCAGTGTTTGGACCTTATTGGGCTTGTAGGGTGGTGTGACCTGGGATAACCTTCTGACTGCCTCTGGCTAATCCCCAAAGGCCTCATCTTCCTCTGTGGAAGCCTTCCCAGATGCTTCAGTTTCTTTTGATATCCCCCTCCTGCCAGTGGCTTCTGAGGCCTTTACCTGGGGAGGCAGCTTGCTTCCTGCTGATTTTCCTATTGGGTTGGCTCTACATGTTAGAAAGTGGCAGAAATGCCTTTTTCTTTGGTTGTTTAAAAACAGGGAGGAAGTGCTTTCATTGTAGTTAAAATTAAGATCCAGGATTGGAGAGATAGCTCAGCTGTTTACAACACTTGCTGGTTTGGTTCCCAGCACCTACAAGATGGCTCACAATCATCTGTAACTCTAGTTCCAGGGGATCTGACTCCTTCTTTTTACTTCTGCAGGTACCAGGCATGAACATGGTACATATACATACATGCAGACAATACACTCATTTAAAATAAAATTAAGACCTCTTGGGCATGCAAGATGGCTCAGTAGGTAAAGGGACTAAACTTGACAACTCAAGTTTGATTCTTGGGACTTACGTGGTGGAGGGAGAGAACCAGCTCCTAGAAGTTGTCCTCTGGTCTTCACATTCATGCTGTAGCATGCCCACATCACACCCATCCTTCCACTAATGTGAAAAATCAAACAAAAAACAATTAAGACTCTTACTTTTTAGAGAAAGGGTCTCACTGTATAGTCAGTCCTAGCTGGCCTGGAACTCTTTTTGTAGACCAGGTTGGTTTTGAACTCAATAGAGATCTTCCTGCTTTTGCTCCTAAGTGCTAGGATTTCGTCTCTGAGGCAGTACTCATGCCTTAGCTTCTCAAGTGCTAGGATTATAGGCATGTGTAACCCATGGCTGGCTAAAATTTAAGATTCTCAGCATAGTTTCCACAGTGTATTCTCTGTAGTAGAGTGCAGGATTGGTGGGATAGTTTACATATAAGCAAGAAGATTAAGATTTCATACAGACTGATGGTTTCTGTCCTGGTTCTTTCAGAGCAGCTCCTGGTTGGGTTGAAGGACAAGGACACTGTGGTGCGGTGGTCTGCAGCCAAAGGGTATGTATAATTGCCCTGAGTGAGGGCTAGTGCTAAGTGCCAGAAGTGAGGGGCAAGTGTGTCTCAGTCAGTGTTGTCTCTTCATTCCTAGAAAAACAAAACAAAACAAACAACAACAACAAAAAACTTTACATGGGCTTTGAGAGTTATAAATACTTTATAGTTTTTCAAGTGATAGAACTATTGTTTTATATACTGTACATTTAAAGATAATTACTGGCTGAGAATGGTGGTACATGCCTGTAATTCTAGCACTTGGGAGGCAGAGGCAGGCAGATTGCTGTGAGTTCAAGGCCAGCCGGATCGATGTAGGAAGTTCCAGGGTAGCCAGAGCTACATAGTGAGACCCTGTCTCAAAAAAACAAAAAATTAAAAGGAAAATTTTTCTGAGTTTAAATTTTAGACTCCCTAAAGTGGTGTGAAGCCAATATTAGTGATAGTTGATTCCTACAAATTAGATGTTTAGGTTGTTGAAGAGACTCTATATGGTAAAAGTAAAGCGAGGCAGAGCTGTTTCTTGCTCATAGGTTTCCCTGGCATCACAAATGTGAAGCTCTCCACAGACTGAGGCGGGCTGCTATGGGAATTTGTATTTATGTCAACAGTAGATGTATCTTGGCCTGATGTCTGTCCTGCTGGGAGGGATGGACAGAGGCATGCACAGTGAGACCTGCTGGGAGGAGCATTCTCTTGGGTCTGACTTCAGGTCTCTGGCTTTCCTCTGTGAAGGGCCTGGACTAGCCTTTTGTGGAAATGGGGACAGAGTATAGGTGAGAGGCCCTAGGTTGGCTCTTTCAGCATTTGTCCAGGGCTCAGGGGCTGTTACCAGTGATGAGTTCAGTGTCTATATTACTTTGGGGAAAGGTGACCACATACCCTGTTCACATGTTCAGAGAATCACCTGCTCTATTCTTGGCATTGTTGCTGAGCAGTATCTGAGGCTTGCTGTTCTCTGGGGAATGGGAGGCTTACTCGAGATGGTCCTATATATATAGCTGATGGACTATTGCTTCTCTTTTTCAGAATTGGTAGGATGGCTGGAAGGCTTCCCAGAGAGCTGGCAGATGAAGTAGTGGGGTCTGTGCTGGCCTGCTTCAGGTAGGTTGTCACTTGTGGCTTTTGCTCATGTATTGTAATTTCCCTCATCTGAGCTATTTGTTAGAACCCCAAAGCTGATTTTTCCCTTTTCAAACTTGGTAACTTCATTTATCTGATATGTTGTTCTTTTCAGCACTGTTATGTATCTAAAACCTTTAGAAAGAAATGAAGTCAATGTTGAACCCATGCAGATGTAGGTAGGTCTTCATTTTCAAGTGTAGGTTCTGCATTTGTACTGCGGATAGGCAGAGCTTCTCAGAATGAGGGAATGTTCTGAGTTCACGCCTGATGGTGCTGCCAGCCAGAGTGGATACTAAGGCTCTGGAGTGACTGAGGCCTGGATTTGGAGTTACATTGTAATGAATGACATTTAGCCTTTCAAGACATTGTGGGTGTGTGGGCACATGGCCTGTGTGTATGACGACTCAGTGGGTGGGTGTGACCCTGGGGGCATAGACTGGCGTTGTGTACTCATAGACAGGGGCATTGGTTTTGTTTCTTTCCCAGTGATGATCAACCTGGGTGTGATTTTTTTTTCTTTCTGGGCTTTGGAAGTAGAAGGATGAAAAGGGGCATACACCTGTGCAGACACTTGTTTCTCATGTTCTCATGGCTCTTTTGTTGGCAGTACAGTTCTGGGCCTGCTATTCTGTGTGATTGTGAATGGCTGGCAAGAAGTATGTTAACAGCACTTTGGGCACGCCAGCACTTTCTCCTTGTGTCTTTAGAGATGGTCCACCAACACCCCAAAGTCGACTTCCTTCTGGGGTGGGCCCTTCTTCAATCTGCCTGGGCATGCGTGGTGACAAGTTGCAGTTTGCAGGGGATAGTGTGTCACTAGAGACTGCTTTGGAATGATGTTGTACGTAGTGGAAGTACGAGCAGAGCACGCTCTCATTGGGACTGCTTTGTGGAGAGAAGATGATGTGCGTGGCTTCTTTTCTCAGGATTCTCTATATTCGTTGTAGGCCTTATCCCTGGAGCTCCTTCCTGGAGGTAATGGGATGGGTGTGCTGGTAATGCTCTTAGTACCTGCACTTAGTACCAGTACTTACGAGCTTCTGACGGCAGCTAAGGCCTTTTTGCTCTCCAAGTGAGCAAAGGTTTTAGAAGGGCTGGGATTCCGCCCTTTTCTAGCTTTCCCTGAGTTTCAAACCCTGTTTTTGCCCACCCCTCTTAGGGTGTTCCTGCACACTCCCTCTGTCACTTAGAGCTTTTGATGCAGGTGTGCTCCCCTCCCCAACATTTTCTGCACTCTCTTGCTTTCAGTCCCTCTGGCATCCTCAGCCCATCTCTTTAGAGTGTTGCAGGCCTCTGGTGTGTGCTGCTTCTCCAGACTGTTCCTTCTTCCTGGTTTGCTGTCTTGGTCTATTGTTGGGGTCTAGTTCATTTCATCTTCTTATGGGTCTGTTATTTTTAATAGACAGCAGATACAAAAGTGTATCCTGTTTTTGTGACTGTGTTGTGGATAGAGAAAAGATGTTACTGCTCTTGAATCCTCAGCCCACACTGTGCAAGTGTACTGATGGAAGGGTCAGGATGTTCAGTCTGTGGAGAGGCCTGAACCTCCCAGCCATTTTCTCTGACCCACTTATGGCATCTCAGCATTCTGTGCTTTCTCTGTCTGGATCTCTAGGCTCGGGAGCTTAGGCTTGGATTTGAGATAATAGCGTGCCCTTAGCACTTGGCCAAAGTCTCTTTCTTTCTTTCTTTTTTTCTTTCTTTTTTTCTTTCTTTTTTTCTTTCTTTTTTTCTTTCTTTCTTTCTTTCTTTCTTTCTGTCTGTCTGTCTGTCTGTCTGTCTTTCTTTCTTTTTTTTTTTTTTTTGATTTTTCAAGACAGGGTTTCTCTGTGTAGCTTGCTGGCCTTGAACTCACAGAGATCCGCCTGCCTCTGCCTCCCAAGTGCTGGGATTAAAGGTGTGCGCCACCAACGCCCGGCCCAAAGTCTCTTTCTTTGCCCCTGTTGTATGCAGGCTGCGTTTTATCAGACACGATTATGTAGTGGGGATAGCAGCATCTCAGGCCAGGCCTGCCTGCCTGGAGCCACAGTGACACACTTGTAATTTAGAAATGCAGTGAGTTTACTGTACTTGAGTCATCATTTATTGATACTGTCTCAGGTTCACTCTGACGGTACTCTTCATAGAAGTGTGAGGAAGCGTCTAATCCTGAGGAACATAAAGATTTGGAAATGGAACCGGGTGTGGTGGCATATTCCTGTATAGTCCCAGCACTTGAGAGGTAGAGGTTGGAGGATCAGCATTTCAAGGCCAATTTCACCTAAAGAGTGAGTTTGAGGCCAGCTTGGGTACATGAGACCCTGTCTCAAAGAAAAAACCCAAGATTTGAAATGATCACATAGCCTCTGAGCAGACACATGGTAAGACACCTGGCACTTTAAAAAATTTTAATTATGAGTGAGTCATTACTGGTTGTGATGAGTAGGAGGACAGCTGTATCCAACAGCTCATGAAAGCCCATGCAGTGTCCATTTCATAGACATTAGTGACTTCTTCTCTTAATAGTTTGTGTACAAAGTAGCTGGTTGTACAGTTTAGTGATGCTTTGCCTACACATTTCTTTACTGTCAAATGAATTCAGCCAGAATAGGTAAAAGCTTGTCGTTTGTTTTGCTTTTGTTTTAATGATGTGCATTTTTGTATTTATGTTGGCAACAAAATACAGAAACTTCAGAGCAGCCCTGACCAGTCTGAGACAGTTATTCACATTGTAGTTACGAAGACCACACCCTGAAGAGAACTTTTGAGTACCCAGGCACATTGATTTTAAATATAAAATGTTACTTGTGAGACCCTATTTCAGATGGGTGCAAAATTGGGTTCTTGTAGTCCTAGTTACTTGGGACGCTGGGGTAGGAGGGCTGCTTGAACCTACAAGTTTACAATCAGCCTGGGAATACAGCCAGACTTGATACCTCCATGCCTTCAGAAAAAGTCTTTAAATGCTCTTTTTCTTTTTTTGAGATAGGGTCTCATGTGTCTCAGCAGTCTGGCCTTGAACTTAACGTAGTTGAGATGGCCTTACACTTCCCAGGGACTAGGTTTAGAGGCATGTGACACAGTGTCCCTCTTATTTAATCACTTTTTAAATCTTGAATGTGATCACTCAGGTAACAGTGGGTGCCATGTAAAGGTGTCCTCCTGGTCTTTATCTACTAATGTCCTCTGAGTTGGGTGGAATCTCTGTTGTCTCTCTACTGTCTGATCAGAGTGGGTTGAGTTTAGGGCTTTGTGGCTATGGTGGCAGGACACCATCTAGGGTAGGTGGCCTGATTTGATGTTGAAGGTGGCAGAATGTCTCTGGGCTGGCCTTGAGCTGACCTAAGTCCTTTCATTATTATTGGGTGATTTAAAGAATAGTATTGATGTGGCAGATACCTTCATATTAGGCTTGAATCTCTTATTTGTTTAACCAAGAAGTAATGGTTTTAGCAAGGCTCATAGGCCCAGGATATGGATCAAGTTGTGCTTCTTGCAAAACTGTGGGCTTTGAATCTGGAGTTGACATTACAACTGTGGTCTCAGTTTTCAGGAGACGGATAAGGCATGGCATGGTGGATGTCTGGCATTGGCGGAACTGGGTAGACGAGGCTTGTTGCTGCCATCGAGACTCTCAGAGGGTAAGTAACTTAAGTGCATGGATCTGCATCCTCAGAGCTGCTGAAACTTGGTGGGGTTCCTCAGTGTGGCTAGCCACAGACAGACACCAGTGCTTCTGGGGAAGGACATGGTATATACATATTTCTCAGGCTGCTTTCTCATGCTGCCTTTATAATTTACTAATTACCTCTTTAGCCTGTTGTAGCTACATGCTGCCTACACTCTGTGTGCTGGATTTGGAGAGTCATGGCTATTGTAGGAAATTACCAATACGGAGTCAGGTAGAAATATAAGGGTATTTAATAGGGAAAAGCCTTACTTACAGAGCGAACCAGCCAGCCGGTGGTAGTCTGTACAGCAAGAAGCAAAGAAAAACCAAAACCAAAACGCAGTCCCCCTACTCACTCTGACCACACCCTCACAAGCCCTCAGGTACTTCTGTAGCCAGCCCCTAAGAAGGCGTGGCTACAGCTTCCCCTACACATGGCCACTGGTAATATTTGGTTTTCTTGTCTCTAGAACCTTTTTTTCACTCTTGAGGGGTGCTGTCACCCATTGAGAGCATCTGGAGATGTAGCACTTGGTACCCCTACAGGGTCCTGATGGATGACACAGCTTGTGACAGCAGCGGAGCTGAGCTTCCGGAGAGGAGGCGCAGTGCAGTGCATGTGAAGAAAGACCATGAGCCCGGGCTAGTTATTGGGTCCTGGGGAGGTGGCATCAGAGAATAAGGCCATGGCTGTGCCACTGTCTGGAGGTGCCTTGTGAATTCAAGGAAAGGAGTACAAAGGACAGAGAAGATGCTTCCTGAAAGTGTGCTACAGAGATTATGCAGGGTGTGGCTTTTGTCTAGAGCAGTGGTTCTCAATCTTCCTAATGCTGCAACCTTTTATACAGTTCTCATGTTTGGTGACCCCCAACCATAAAATTATTTCGCTACTTATTCATAACTGTAATTTTGCTACATGTAATGTAAATATCTGATATGCAGAATATCTAGTATGCCATCCCTGTGAAAGAGTCATTTGACCACCAAAGGTTGAGAACTGCTGGTCTAAAGCAAGACACTGGAATCATGTGGGTTGCATGTCACTAATGCCAAGCTATAGTGTCAGCACTGGGACACAAAGGAAGTCTTCTAGGGCTGCATTCTATTTAGGCCTTCTGCTTTTAAAAACACAGTTTTATTGCAATAATTTGCATGCCGTATAGTCTACCCATTTACAGTTTATAGTGGTCTCTGACATATTTGGAGTTGTGCAACATCATGTAATTTAACTTGAGAACATTTTCATTGCCTTCGGCTGAGATCCTGCACTACAGAGCAGCCACGCCCACCCTACTACCCAGCCTGAGGCAAGCTCCGATCCTCTCTTTGCTGTTCTGTTTTGCCCTTTTCAGACATTTCATGTAAACAAACTTTGGTGTTTGTTCTTTTGTGTCTGAACTGCATGTAATTTTCTTATGATCACCGTGTGTTGGTGATGCTTCATCCCTTTTTACTGCTGATGGGGGTTCCATTATGTGCAAGTACTGCCTTTTGCTTACCAATTTAACCATGGTTGCCTCTACCTTCTGACTTTTTCAGTAATGCTGCAATAAACATTTGTTTATGAGTTTCTGTGTAGACATGTGTTATCATTTGTCTTGGATGTAGACCTGGGAGTGGAAATGATGGTTAGTCCAAGAAACAAGTCAGTCAGACTCTTCCAACATGGCCACATTGCTATACATTCCCACCAGCCATATTCTCACATCCTCATCATCATTTATTTTTGCCTTTCCTCTTTTTAAAAACTAATTAATACTGTAGTTGTTGTAGAATGTCAGTCATTTCTTCATACCTTGGTTGTGTGTCCCTGATGACCAAGGAGGAAGTCTGAAACTGCTCCAAGATGTTGCCAGATGGTAGCAGTTTTTATAGCTACAACTGCCTCTGTTGTCAGGAATTGTGTTGTGGTAAAGTCACGTTGTTTTGTCAGAAAGGACTGGATACAAACGTTGGGAGCAGCTGAAGGATGCTTTTTATGTTTTTGTTTTAGACCTTATACCACTCCTCTGAGAGTGGCCTTGTTTGCTTAAAGTCATAGCTGGATACTTGCTTCTCATAGCCATTGTGTAGTCTTCTGAATTGACAGAAAGCAAAAGCACTACAGCCCCATCATTTGGAAATTAGAGGAGTTCAAGGCTGTTCTTGGTACAGTGAGTTTGAGGTTAGCCTGGGCTAAATGAGAGACCCTATCTCTGAAGAAAGAAAAGGAAAAGCACATATGTGAGGTAAGGTACCTGTATAAACATGATCTAGAAGGACAAGGTGTAGACAAACGAATATATTTGTAGTAAGATCATTTGTTTTTGTCCCAGAGGACATGGGAGGCTTTCTGGGTGCATGCTGAAGTTGGAGGAGAAGTGGGGAGGTCAGGTTGACTTGACCACAGCCTTAGAGAGCAGACCTGGCAAAGTCTCAGGAAGGAGCAGCTTGGTCATCTATTTAGAGAGTTCTGTCAAGTTGTCTTCATGCACACACACACACACACACACACACACACACACACACACACACATGTGTTCCCCCATACATTGTGCCTGAGTTTTTTTATTTTTCTATTTTTGCTTTGGTGGATGAGGACTTGGGCCATTATCAAAGGACTGCTTAGCCTTTATTTCAGGTGGCCCAGATGCTTTATTGGTCCTCTTGGTTTTTTGGGGGAGTTGCTCTTTGAGCCATGTTAACTATGCCATGGGGCGTCATGATTAGCTCGTAGTCTAGTCTAGGGTTTTGGCTTTATTTTCTCTCTGTGGCTACATTTGATTAGTGTTAGTATTCTAATAGAGTGTACACCCGTGCTCTTAATTTTGTGGTTGACTTCCCCCTCCCCCTTTTTATGTTTTAAAATTAAACATTCTTATCTCTTTGGACACTTGGTTAAAACCTTCTATTCCTTCTTTGCTGTTTTTACTGAATGGAGAATTTTGTGCCTATGAGTTATATGTTATGACATTCTTGGGTATGTAGATTCCTATCTTTCATCCAAACTGCAATGTGCTCAGCCTTGACTTCCTTAAATATTCCACCTGCCCCATTCTCTCTTCTCACTTTGGGATTTGAATTTTAGGTGTGTAGTTGTGTTCCATTGTGTCCCTCAGGTCTCTTAGGTTCTCTTCCTTTTCCTTTATTATTATTTTTCTGCTCCTCATACTGGGTGATTTCATTTTCTTGTCTTTATGATCACTGATTCTATCTTTCACTTGTGCAAATCTGTCAGCCCCTGTGTTAGTTTCTGTCATCACTGTGACCAGAATCTGCCTGACGAAAGTAGTTAAAAGAAGGAAGGGTTTATTTTGACTCGTGCATTTTAAGAGTACAGTCCATCTTGGCTGGGAAGTCATGTTGGCAGGAGTGTGAGGCAGCTGGCTACATTGCATTTGCAGTCAGGGAGCAGAGAGAGATGACTGCTGGTGCTTAGCTCACCTTTTGCCTTTTATATAGTCTGGGACCCCTGCTCATGGAATGGTGTATCCACATTTAAAATAAGTTCCGATCTTAGTTAACTCAAACTAGAAACTCCATCATAGACACACCCAGAGTCTTGTTACCCAAATAATTATAGATCCTGTCAAGTTGGCAATCAGTGTCAATCATCACATCCCTCTAGAGAACCTTCATTTCAACTGTTGACTTTTCAATTTCAGAACTTCTGTTTAGTTGCTATAATTTCTCTTTTTTGACATTTCGAGCTTGTTCAGGTATGGTCTTTGGATCCCTCTGAGCATTTTAAAGTCTGTGTCTGATAAATCCAATGTCTGGGCTGCTTCAGAGATGTTTTCCACCATGTTTGGGTTATACTTTCCTGTTCCTTTGTCTGCCTTGCAATTTTTTGTTTGTGTGAAAGCAGAATATTTTAGATACTCTAATAGGCACCAGCAGAAAAAAGCCTCCCCTCAGGCACTTGCTCTTAGGAAGTATTGAGGCCTGTGGTTTCCACTGCCCCAGTGATTGTATTATGTTTGTTTCCTGCCGTCTCTTCCGTATCTCAGCATCAGACATGATGTGAGAGTATCTGAGAGTGTCTCCTTCCTTAGGCATTCCTCTGGTTGTCATAAGAACTTGATTAGTGTCCAGAGTTCTGCAAAAGTTGATCCTATCAGTTTTGGCCAGCTTAGCACTTCAGCACGGAACTCCTGTTTTGCTGTGTTGCATGCCATCATCCAAAAAGGAACATTTGGATAGTGTTGTGGCATCTTTCTGGGTCCTCTTAAGTAGCAAACGCCATGTAGGATTAAATATGCAAGAGTTTGTTAGGGAAGTCTTGCGAGAGAGAATGTGGGCAGGAGACAGGAAGAAGGGAGCTCTCTATTGGCCCTCATAATATGTACGTGGGATGCCTGGTGTTTCAGGTCCCAGGCAAACAGGTCCCTGGTCAGGGCCATGTTGTCCAGGTCTCAGAGTTGCACTGTTATTAGTTTTTGGCATTGGTATGATTTTGAGATGCCAGACACCCCAGTTTGTAGGAAAATGAAGACTGCAGTGTGGCAACTTTGACTTTGCTGCGGGCAAGTTGTCCTCCTGTGCTTTCCTTTGAGGGAGTGTCTGTTCTGTATCTGTTGTTCCTGCCCTGGAGAAGGTTTTGTGGAAAGAGGACAAATCACAGGAGACCTTTGCTGGGATTGTTTAGAAAGATATATATATATATATATATATATATATATATATAGAGAGAGAGAGAGAGAGAGAGAGAGAGAGAGAGAGATAGTTTACTTACCTTACAGTTTACTCATTTAACATGTAATTAAATGGATTTTGGTATATTTCATTACTCATTTCTTTTAAACTTATGGTTAAAAAATATATATAACGAATTTGTTGTCATAGCCATTTCCAGGCATTCTGTTCAGTGGCATTAACTATGTTCTTGCTGTTGGGCAATGATTTCATAATCTGGTTCTAAAACATATATTATTCTAAATAGATGGCCTGTCTCCCACCCCACGTAGCTCCAGTCGGCTTCCTGTTCCTATGGTTTTACCCATTCTCGGGCCTTCATCTAAGTACAAAGTGTGTATGATATTTTGCCATTGTGTCTGGCCCATTTCATAGCGTATAATGATCTCAAGACTCATCATACTGCAGCATGTATAAGAATGTCCTTCTTTGTAAGGCTGAGTAATGCTCCACTATGGTTATTCTTCCCCGTGATCCCATCTCCTGGCTACTGTGAACAGGAGATGAGCATGTCTCTTTGAGACTTGCGTTCAGGTCTATAAGCTGTATCTGGTAGTATTGCTAGGTCATGTGGTTCTGTTTAACTCTTAAAAGCTTGTTTTGTGTTTTAATTTTGTTTTTGCTTTTTGTCTGTAAAGGGAGGAGCTTTTACTCTTAAGTTGATTTCATACGTGAATGTAGAGAGGTAGTAATTGAGAAACAATTAAGAGTCCAGTGTTTTATTATGTAGCTATAGGGGTTCCTTTTATTTTATAGGCAGATAGAATATCTACTCTAGTTGCTATGGGTATGCTGTTGAAGGTGACCTTTGGAGCAACTGTTCCTAGAGGGTAGTGTTTTTTCATGGTGGGTCTCTCAGCTGAGGCTGGTGGTACCATGCACAGACCAGTTTTCTGCAGGCTGAGTACCTCCTGTTTGGAGGAGTAGCTTCTCATGCTCCATCCAGGCAGCTGTCCAGGTTCTTCTTTGCCATTTACGGTGATATAGACAATGGGTGAGCTATGTATCATACTACTTCAGAGTTCTGGGGCTGAATGGAGGGCTGAGTTCTTATGTGGGTTAAGCATGTCAGGAGGACTTTGTCAGTGCCAGGCTTTGGGTCACGAGCATGGAACAACAGTGCTTGATGGATCATTCCTTATCCCCTGAAGGCCTTTACTTGATGGGGAGCAGGAGAGGTCATGTTTTCATTCTTTACCAAGCATAAAAAAAGAGCCAGACTGGAAAATAAGATGATTGTATTTGTTGGTTTTATATCATAAGAGAGTACATTTGGGTTACTGGTATGTGGTGGTGTGATGGACCCAAAGGCCTTGTCTAGCCCCTTGTATGGGAAGGGCTCCTGCCTCACCAGGTAGTAGCAGAAGGCTTTCCTGCTTCCTTAAGTGGGAAACCTTCTATGCCTTTAGAGATGGCTTGCAGCACTGACTTCATGTATCTCATAATGGTTGTAAAAAACTCTGCAACCCGCTTATATTGTTGGTATTTGAATTTTATATGACTTTAACCAGCTGCAAAGTGTTTCTCTAGTCCTAATGTCACCTGAAGGTAAAACACTGGTCAGCTTTCATTGGCCGGCCTCTATTGGGGCTGGCTAGGAGCTGGGAATCACTGCCAGAGCAAAAAGAACCACGAACGCCTGTGCTCAGTGCCTGCACCTTGGTGGGCTAACAGGTCACCTCTGACCAGAGTATAAGGGCTTATGGGGACCAAGAAAGGTGGAACTCTTCCCACATAGCGTTTAGGGCCAGGGATCCTGAGACATCCTGTAGGCACTCTGAGACTTAGGGCTTCTAGATGTCTTTGAAAACAACCCCAGAAGCACTTTCTTAGTTTCATTGTTGCCTCAGCTGTCAACTCTTTCTTGCTGAATGTTATGGCAGAACACTCTGAAGAATACCACAGACCTGACATTGGTCTTTGCTCTGTGTGTTCTCAAAGTTCCAAGAGTTTATTGGAAAATTAACAACATGTACATCATTTTAGTGAGTACTAATGTGAGGCTAAGTGAGAAAGTTTGCTGTGACATCATAAACAAGTAGAATAAGTGGATCATATGTTTACCAGCAATGCATTTTCCTGATGGAAATAAATTACTTGTAAAATCAGCCTCTGGATGCTTGTGGGCAGTTCAGTAAAAATTAATCATAACATTTTTTATATGTAACACTTGATGCTTAAACTGAAGATATTTCTAGCATCAAAACACATAACTATATTTAATAGGAAAACAGTAAAAGTTTACTAGTCCTGAAAAATAGTACATATAAAAGGTTTTTTTTTCTCACACTGCTCACACTGCTGAGCTATTTTTTAGTTCTGTATATTTCCCTGATGTGTCACAAACAGGAAAGCCCAGTTTAATTCATCAGTCTCAGAGAGCATAAGCCACTCGGATATTTTTTAAAACCAGAAGTAGAAACACCTTTTAATATTTATTCTTAATGTTTACAAAAAACTGAACAAGATTATAGCCTTTTGTCTTTTTTTTTTTTTGAGAAGAAAAGAGAAACAGTATTTATAAAAATTGGCTTGATAAAAAGTGAAGGTAAACTATGGGTGTCCTGGTTGTTCCAGCACTTAGGCTGATTCAGTGAGATCACAAGTTTGATGCCAGTTTGAGCAATAATGTACCTCCTCCAAAAAGCAGAAACGTGGAGATGCTGCTTAGAACATGGTGTGAGTGGCACGGAGCTCGTGAGGCCTCAGGACACCCGGGTTCTTTTGCGTAGAGTGAGCACTCTTGGTACGGTGTCGTTCAGCTTTGGCTTTTTAGTTCCTTGCTGGGATTTTCCTGCATCCCTTTGACTTGTCCTCTTTTGTCCTTTGGGTCTGAGGTCACACTGAGCCCCCTGATTCTCTGTGGAACTGTGGGTGGGCACCTCTTGACAGGTGGATTCCTGGGCTGTGCTCTCATCATCGCCCACTCGGACATTGCCTGGGCTGTAGGCTGCCAGCTGACAGAGAGCTACAGCTGCCGTTTGCTTCTGTTCCTCACTACTGTCTACCGTGTGTACATCTGGGGTTGTCCTGCTGTGGGCCTTGTCTTGCTGTGTCTCCACATGGCTTGTCCTACCTTCAGAACCTTTTGTCTCAGTCTTGGGAGCAGCAGCAGGTTCTGCACCTTGTGGTGGGCTGGGGAAGACAGGCCTAGGAGCCCAGGCATTACAGGAATCCTTTACAGAGAGATTGAGTGGCAGGTCTTGCAGCCCTGAGAAGCCCAGGGTGTCGGCCTGGGCATTGTCTACATACATGGATCCATAAGTGGCTGCAGGGTTTGTCTCCAACTTCTTGGAGAGATTGAGGGGGGCTATCCTGGAGTGGTCCTCTGGGCTGGAAGGTGGCTCCTCTGTGATGAGAGAGGAACTGGTTCCTATCTGGGTTGGAGAGTCACTGTTCATGGCCTGAAGGCTAGAAGAAATCAAGAGAAATCTTAGGAAAATGATCATGTAAAGCATTTTGAGTGAGTGTAAACTTGGTGTTGAACAAAATTACATTGAAGATTTTGAAAAAGAAATTTTCTTACCTTTTTGGAGACTCTGTTCTGTTTGCAGGAGGCTGAGAGTGAGGACTTTCTGAGCCCCTCTGGACAGGTTTGAAGGCAGTGGGGCTCTGCTCAGGCTGCTGGAGTCGTTCCAGGGTTCCTGAGGAGGCTGCTTTGTTTGAGAGGTCACACAAGCCTTCTAATGTTTGGCTTGTTTGGGTGAAATTGGTAGGGCTTGGTCTTCCTGGGGAGCCTGTGGCAGCGCTCCCTGCTCGGGGGCTCATTTTTGCCTCTTCTGCATCCCTTTGCCCATCTTTAGAAGGATCTTTTGCTTCAGAAACTGGACTTTCCTTCTCAAACTCCGTGTGTTTTCTGTGGGAGTTTGAGAGATTTAACTCGGAGGGACTCGAGGCTGGGTAAGCCAGGGCTGCTTCTTCAAGCAGGCGAGAGCTCTGATCTCTTGTGATACCAGGGACAGGTGGGAGCCTGAGACTGTAGGAGGGAAATGCAGACTCTGGTCTGTAAAATCCATAAGGAATTGGCAGATTTGAGTGGTATTGCTGGAAAAATCTGTAGTGGTCATATGTGGATGGAGTTGTGTTCAAGTGCTTGGGGATTGGTCCAGGATGAGACAGGAAGTGTCTTTGGTCTTGGGACCCATAGACAGACAGCAAAGTGGTGTCACACTCAGGCGTGTTCCCAGGCAGGAGGTAGGGGGAATAGATGGCAGTCAGCCCATGCTCTGTATAAAAGGGGTGGGTGTACTCTGGGATTGCAGGGTGCATATAGGGGGAGATAGCACCAAACCCCTTCGAAGATGGGATTTTATGTGGAAACTCAGGTGGCAGGAATGGGGAGCCAGCTTTCCAGGGGTAACCAGGAGTATGGAATGCAGACTTGGCATGGAAAGAGGTGGCTTTGGTGGTGGAGCTGGTTAATGCCAGCATTTCAGAAGCCTCTGTGTCTTCTGGCCCCCTAAGTCTGTGCTCCCCAACTGGAACAAATGCTGAAGGCCTAACCCCACTGTCTAGACCAGGCTGGGTGCTTAGAATGGCTTCTGATGTCACTTCTTTCTGTAGGGCTGTTTTCTGGGGTCCCTTGTGGGTTCCCCGGGCCTGCATTTCTAGGTTCTCTTTGGTCTCTTCCTTTGCAGAGCCCTGCTGAGACTTTGGATCAAAGCTGGAGAGTCCGTTTGGGAGAGACTTGGAAGTGACTTGTTTTGAGGTGGGCTCTGACTGGTGGGTCTGCTTAGGGTCCAGCAAAGTAGACTTGGGACACTTGGGAACGCGATCTTGCTCTGACACTAACGTAATAGAGTTTTTACAGAGACCATACTTCATGTGATTGAAAAGATGTGACTTCTCATTGCATGTAAAAGGACACTGGAAGCATTTGTACTTGAATGGCTTTCCTGGGGGCCGTGGAATATAGTGCGGCTTTTTTGGTTTCCGTTCTTTTAGGAGACTCATATTGTCTTTTGTATTTGGATTCTGGTCTGCTCAGTGTGTGGTCACTGCTGACTCCTCTTTGACCAGGATACGGTCGTGGCTTTGAAGGAAGGAGTACTGGTCTTCTTTCTTGCTCTGAGTACTCTATTTGCAGCCAGTTCTATGAGCCGAGGGCCTAAGAAGGAAAATTCCTTCCATCTGGTTCCTAAAGCTGTGAAGGCAGACGGAGACTGGTTGGTGTCATGTGCAGTTAGTGGGTCATTGTCTGCACTGTCACACTAAAGACAGACAAGGAGCCTAGTGCCTTTAGAGAGCTAGTGACACCTGTGTCACTGCTAGTCTGCTCTGCTAGCAACCAGCTTCCTGTGATCTGTTCTCAAGCCTGACCTGCAAGCACTGCCTGGGGACCAAGAGAGCAGTGTCAAAGGTGATTCTTTGAGGTTTGGGGACCTTTATTCTGTAGTTTGGACTTTTCCTTGGTCTATTTCTATGGGGTTTAGATAGGATTCTGTACTAGAGTCTCCTTGAGCACTCTATGGGAGCAGGCCTTTATTGAATATGCTATGGCATTGTAAGGTTAAGTGCTACAAGGCAGCTTGCTGTTATAGCTAACTGAGATCAGTCAACTCAGTTTGCAGTGCTATTAGGATGATTTGCAAGTCCCTGAATGTCCTGCTACTCATCAGTATTTGGGAATAACTTGGAAGATTTGCCCTTCCCATATATATATATGCTCAAGAGACTGGAGCAGTAGTATCCATGTAGAGGGAGGAAACCATTTTGCCTCAGGTGTCTCTTGTATCTAGCTCTTACAGTGCTTCCTAACTCAAAGCTGAGCACCTAGTGAAATGGCCTGCCTAGACATCTGGGGTGACTCTAGATGGAGCTTTGGTATACAGTGAAGAATTCAGGCCAGGCACCTTAATTTGTATAGGATAGGTGAAAAGGGAAAGATCTCCTGCTAAGAATTTTAAACATTTAAAAATAACATTCAATGGAAATTATTTAAAAGTGTCCTCAGCTTTAAAACTAAGTTTGTGAGAAAGGTTTAAAGGTGTGCCCTCTAGACCTAGCCAGACACTCTTCTGTAAGCCAGATCCTTAGAAACAGAACCAGCCACCAAAGTCTTATGCCTAAGTCCTCACTCTTGTCTGTCTTCCTTGACCTCAGTATGCATGTGTATAGTAGACAGAGGGGTGGAGTGGCCAAGAGCAGGTTCTTTATTTCTACCTGTATACTTTGTATTCTGAGGATGCTGTCTGGTTTTACTTCTAATTTATTTTTCTATATATATATATATATATATATATATATATATATATATAGAATATATCATAAAAATAAATTATACATACATATATATTAAACACATAGAACTATGCCCAGCACTGTGGTGCACACCTAGGTGCCTACTTAGGGGCTGGCTACAGGTGTGCCTGACCACACCCTCATACAGTTTCCCCTACACACCTGCAATTCTATCATGTAGGGGAGGCTAAGGCATAGGGTCTCAAGTTCAAGACTTGCTTATGCTGCTTAGCAAAAAAATTTTTTTTCTCAAAACAACAAGAACCAGTCCACAAAGAGCTACAGTACCCTTTACCAGCTACCCTATTACCACAGTTTAGGGCTGTTTTGTTAAGTAGTTGTTTGGGAGAACAGTGGCTCAGCTGATACTGAAAGTAGTCCACTATGAGTGTCTGTATAGCAGTCAGTGAAGCACAGATTTTAGATAAGAATGAAGGTGTCCCTTAGCTGGGAGGAAGTGAGGTCCTAGGCTTCTTTTGGGGCTATGGGAGACTAAGCTGTCAAAGGGGACCCTGCCTGAAATACACTTTTGCTGCAGAAGCTACAAGGCACCCTGTCAAAGCTGATCATATTAACAGTAATAGCCTTCTGGCTTTCTCTTTTCTCTCTTATTAAAAGAAAAATGTAAAGAAATTCTCTGTGGGCCTAGGTTGTACCTGGAGTGCATTTTCCCTACCTCTGTCAGGGAACCTGAGAAGCCTTGTCTGACTAGCTGATGAGGGCAGCTCGATAAGTCAGTGGGGCCTGTGCTGGCATGCTCATTACACTCTTGATTCTGAAGGCGTGAGAACCTCTGCAAGACAGGTTCCCATGGCTGTATAGGATATGTCATGGCACAGATCTGAGAGAGATGATTTCATCACTAACTGGGAGCATCATGATCAAAATGATGACAGTTGCAAACATTTATCGAGTGTGAGCTACTTCCCAGTTGCTGAGTATGGACGTGGACTCTTGTGTGTTCTGGACAAGCTAGAAAAGCCCTTCTAGATGTAAGGAAATAATGATGGGCCTATGGAAGCAACTTTAGTGACTGCTGCTGATGGCTCGAGGCAGAAGAAGTAAGCACACCACCGTGGTTAAATACTGAACACCTACAGTGGTTAAATAAGCACACGGTCATGGTAAGATTTTCTTATGTCTTACAGGAGGCAAGGAGTTTACAAATCACCATATGTTATCCTAAAGAGTAACTTAGGAAATAATTGCTATATAATATGCATAAAAGTTGTATATATTATATATATTAAATTATTAAAATATAATATATATTAAAGTAAAATGCTATCTGAAGTTTTGGTTTGAAACTTTTGCCTTTTTATTTTTTGGCCTACTATTCCTCAGGACAGTGAGCAGGCTGGGTGGAATAGGCCCCAGTGGCCCTGGTGCAAGGGTTCTAGAGTGAGACTATTTATTGAGGCTTATTAAAACTCGAAGGGAAGGAGTATAAAAATGGATGCTCAGCTATAGTAGTTTCAGTAACTTTGGATAAACTGACCCCTCAGGATTTCACAATTGCTAATTAAGGCAGAGCGCTCACTGCTTGGAGCCAGTGTAACTCATCTATAAAACTACTGTGTTAGAGAAGTAAGTGGGATAAAATTGATGCTTTTGTAAGCTTTCGAATGATGATGTCAGCCTGTGAGTTCTCTGTCCTACCCAAGTGAAGTTTATGAGTGTGGAGAAACTAACCCACTGCCATGACTGCAGCCAGGCACATATGTCTGTGGGCATGGAGGCTTACAGTAAGTCCTGTTTGGTCAGTTTATACCTGCTGGACTTTGTACTGTCTGGCAGCTGCTAGTGTTAAATATTCCCAAAAGTGCACATTGTTGCCAAAACAGTAAAGCCTAGAACTTTGGCTGTTTACAGTAAGTTTGGATTTGTATTCAAAGATGAAGATCTTCCCAAAGGCAGAAAGAAGGGTATGTGGCTCTCTTTTTGGGGGGTGTGCCTGTTACTACCTTGGGAATCCATCTCTGGAAGGCTGTGTGTGGAGCCATGGCTGTCTGAGATCTGTAGTGTTAGCATGTTTGATGCTGACACAGTCCCAGAGGAGTTTTACCTGGCACCTAACCCTCTTCCCTTTCACTTCCCATATGATGGTCAGGGGATTCATGAGGGTGTCTTCCCACAGACACCAGCCTGGATCAAGGGCTGTTGGTAGGGAGCTTACAGGCATCCTCTGTCTTCTTGGGGAAGCCCTGTTCCCCAACATGCCTCTCCAGACCACCTTGCTTGAGACTTCCTTCTTTGAATCAACTTGGGATGCAGCAGAGACTATCTACAATAGTACAGTGACCTAAGATCATGTAGTTTCCAGTTTAAGATCTGTAAAATCTGTCCCAATTTTTCTGCTGATATATATCAGCTGTGTGACTTGAGATTTGAATAACTCATATTCATTCAACTGCTCGACTTTGCCTTTGGAAAGGGCCCTGGGCTGAGAGCACCTTCCCTCTGCCCACAGTGTGCCATCCGGGATACCTGCCCACACAGTGAGAATTGTGTGGTTTCGGTTGGCCACAGAGTTCTGTTTGTCTTTAAAGCACTTGAGCAGATCCCTAAGTGTGGACGCATAAAGTAGCTGCTGGTGTCAGGGCGACAGTGAGTGGCTGGTGTGTTTTAAAAGTTTCTAAGGGGCTTGCATTTAGAAAACAGATAAGAGAAAGAGTAATTTAAAAGAACTCTGGTAGGACACAATGGCGGTAATTACAGCTTTGCTTTATAGGACAGCGGTGTGACAGGCTGGGTAGCTATGTTTGTCCTGTGAATTGACCTGCAAATCAAGACAGTGCTGTAATATTCCTTCTGCTGGTGTCCAGCTGTCTGGCACAGAGCCTCACAGGTGGAACGTCGTGAAGGGCATGCTATAATTACAGCACTGTGATGTGGCATTATTGCACCACTCAAGGGCACGCCACTGTCGTCTACCCACTGGGGTGTCGCAAGAACGAGATTTGTGAGTTTTGCTTCAGTTGAGCTTTTGCAGTGACTGGCCGCCACTCCCTTCCAAACTTTCTGTTCTTTAAGATGAAGGTGAACTTAGGACGGCCATACCTTAGAGAGGAAAGCAGTTTTCTAGAGTGTGTTTGGAAGAAAAGATCCAGAAAGCAGCTGGGTTCTGTTGTGTTGGCACATAGTACACACAGAGCTCCCAGGCCAGTGTTGCACCAGAGTTCACCTTGCCTCATGTTTCCCTAACACACAGTCTGAAATACCAGAGAGCCTTTGCTAATGCTCAGAGAACACTAGGATAACAAATGTAGGTGGTTCTGCTTAAATGAAATCTGATTTGGTCAGATTTGGCTGATTGTTTGATCAGGAATTATTTTCATAAAGATTTATAGGAAATTTCATATAGGAACCCCCCCCCCCCCGGATGTAACCTTAACAACCAAACAAAAACTTAAACTTTGTTGGCTTCTTGTTTTTGAAAGGATTTGTTAAAGCAGCACTTACTTTAAACTTGATGAGTTTTAGGTATTAACCCAGAAATGAAAACCAGCAGTTGTTACATTTCTATATACATATATGATTTTTGCCTCTTTTATGTTGAAATTTATGGTAATTTCTTTGAAAAGAAGGGAACAATTAAGTGCTAGTATAAATTCATGTTTTGGTTTATTTTTAAAATAAATTTCATAGCAGAGAAGAGGGCTTAATTTCTAAATAAGCTTGCCTATATTCTTGGAATAAATAAAGTATCAGCCCCATTAGGAGTTTTGTAATTGTGGTCTGCATCCCCGAGATGCACCTGCCAGGTTCTGAGTAACCCTTAGGGAATAGAGCAGGGAAGAACAGACAACAGCAAGCAAGCGATTTACCTAGCTAAACCTCAAGACACATTGTAGAGTAGTTTTGAAAGAAAACTTGAAGAAATCGTAAGCACTTACCAGAGGTGGGCAGTGCTGGGATGCGGAGTCTCCCGTGCAAGGTGCTGAGGGTTGAGGAGCAGGATCTGTTCTCACGCTGGCTCGCTGGCTCGGTGAAACTGGAGCCGGCTGTTCCAGTGGGAGGGATTTAAGTGTAGGAGTTGAGCCCTCAGGGCGTAGAGATGCACCTGATATTCCTCCGCCTGCAGCTACAATTCATGTGTTTGCACCCACTGAGCTCTGCGCAGCCTCACTGAGCAGGGACCCAGAGAGTCCTGTGCCACTCCAGGTGCCCCATAGGACCCTAGGTTCACTGTGTGTGTGTGGTCCTGTCAGGGCTGCCCAGCTGCAGGGGAGTCAGTGTCCCAGGATGCAGTCTATAGTGCTGATGTACTTCTCTTATAAGTTAGCGTTTGATGTACGTTAAAGATTGAGGGGTAGAGCTTCCCTTCACTACTCCAGCATATGTACATAGCAGCAGAGGAACACACATTTATCTTGAAATACATGTCACCAAAGACAACACTAATAGTGTTTTTGCTGTGAGGGTGAGAGAAGCCTCTGACCACCTTTGTTATTTTCACCCTTCCCAAGGATTTTTGTTGAGGTCACCCCGAGAACCAGGGTGGCAAAGAGGATGCTAAACTTGCTGCCTTGTCACAGGAACCTGCCAGAACATGCCCAGGGCCTGCACTGGTGGGGAGCTGACATGTGCTGTCTGTCATTCGGGCGTCAGCAGTGTACACCCTCACACCCCGTCTTGAAGCCATAAATTAGATTTTTAATCTTGGAGCTATTCTATTCCCCCACCTCATTTAGTTATTTGCTCTGAGGCTTGTGCAGCCTGCAGTGAAGGCTAGAATGTGGTGTCAGTTTGGGGACAGGGAAAGGACAGCGTGGTGGTTGCCAGGTCATACCTGAAGCTGCTGGCAAAGGCTAGAACACCAAAACACAAAAGACAGGCTTCCTAGGGTTGGCGCACTGGTGCTCCTCCCCCAGCCTATTTAAGACAAGGTTTTACTTGGCTTCACCTTTATGTTTAATTCTTGTTTGTTTGTTTGTTTTTAGATTTATTTTATGCATATGAATGTTTGGTCTGCATGTATATACGTGTATCATATGCTTGTCTGGTGCCCATCTCTCAGAACTGGAGTTACAGACAGTTGTGAGCCACCATTGTAGCTGCCAGGAATCGAATTTGGGTTCCAACCTCTGAACTACCGTTTCAGCCCCTATGTTTAATTCTTTAAAACTTCCTCTAGTTACTTTTGTCTTACTTATATGAAGGGTCAAAAACAGGTATAGTCTTATTGTTAAGAACGCAGTTCCCTAGACTTCATCACATCTCTTGCTGGGTAGCAAATTGCCTTACACTCTGGCTTGAGACAGTGACCAGTTTGTTACATCTGTGGTCTTGGAAGGAGTCTGGACAGGGCTCCTGGGGCAGTTTACTGTTCTACTCTGTGCTGTTTACTGAGGCTCCCTGGTATGGCGAAATCCCCTCTCTGCTCTGCTTCTGTAGAGAACTCCATAGAAGATGATGGCCTTTGGACGTCTCAGGACCCCAAGACAGCAAAATGGAGAGGCCAGGCTGAGAATTAATGCCATTTCTGTTGCACTTGGGGCAAGCTGGGTTCAACGGGAGGTTAGTAGGAAGTTGCTGGACGTTTTACCCCCTTCTCTCCACCCCCACGCACCTGTTGCTGAGTAGTTGGTATTTATGTACTCCTTGATTCTAATTTGCAATCCTGATTTCAGGTGTTTTAAGTTGAGTGCCTTAGTGGCAAAAAAGGCTTAACTCTTCTGCCTTTGTGTCGCCTCCCACATCCTCCTGGGGGCTCTGCCTCCTTCCCGTGTGGAGACTGTACTCCTGGAATCCATGCCACCTTCTCACTTGGCTCAGTCCTGTCTTTGCTGCTGTATAGATTCTGCATTTCCTCCCCTACTCTCTAACCACCTGTGTGGTTTGTTTTATGCATTTCATACTCAGTGTGGACAATGCTACACTCATCCCCCAAACACTTGAACAGACATTGACTTAATGTTATTTTACAGTGCTTTCTTCAATGGAGAGTCCTCGTGTAGCAGGTATGGCATTTAATGGGCCTCAACTGTTTTGAGGCCCAACCTTGCCACCATTTTCCTATGCGGCTTGGCAGATGTTGACTGATGGCACCCAGATGCTCTGGATTTTGATTAAGGGCAATCAATCCCTGCCTTTATGAGCCCATATATAGTTGCCTCTTTTTTCTCCTTATAGTTTCAGTTTCTTTAACTGTATCTTCTGACATTTCCATGCAGCATATTCCACAGTCAGGATCTCTAGTTTCCTAGGGTTGTGAGTGACCTTGTTTTGATACCTTGTTCTAACTGCTCTGAATATTTCAGTGATGGCTTCTGCCAGGATGGGAGGGCTTCAGGACTTTGTGCAGGGATTTAACTCTGTCTCCTGCAGGTCAGGGCTCCTGTTTGAAAGAAATCCCAGAGCTGTTGATGGCCAAGACCTTGGAGTTTTTGTGGACTCAGTGTGTAGGGAGTGGCTGGGCTTCCTTTGGTTCCTCACCACATGTGCTTGCTGCTTCCTGCTGCAATGTTCGCTATCCTCTTTGACCTCATAGCTTATGCCGTAGGAAGTGAAGGAGTGTCTGGAGAGATAGCTTAGCAATCAAAATCACTGGTCAATGTATTTGTGGACTTAGGTTCTATTCCTAGCACCTACACAGTGGCTCTGCCAGCTGTAGCTACTGTCCAGCGGGATCTGATGCCCTCCTCTGGCTTGAGGCATGTACATGGCACATAGTCATACATGCAGGAAAACACCTTTAGACATAAAAAGGAGGCCTTTCTGGTTGTCTTTAGTGAGAGATAAACCCTTATGTTTGGTCTCAGTATTTTACATGACCTAGATGTCTTGATAAAGTTTCTGAGAAGTAAGTGAAATCCTAGGGGAGAGGGCTGTGAGAGGCAGTTGGTGTTTACAAGCATCTTCCATGTGGGTCCTTGTGCTGAGTGCCACTTGCATCATTCCTTGTAGTCACAGGAACTGCTGTGCACCTGCTTTACAAGAGTTAAATGAGCACAGAGGGGTTAAGTAACTTGACCCAGGAACCTAGTCTGATAGGTAACAATTTCATCATGTGGCATGAGAGGTAAGCTGGGCTGTAGAGTGGGTGTCTGGGGCAGCCGCATCCCAACTGAATGCAGGCAGGTGCCCTAGGGTACAGGTACTGCTGTGAATATGGTCAGCTGCATCAGAGCTGACTTTCCTGGGTCCCTGTTGGAGCCATCTGAGGGACACTTCCCTACACTGCAGGGTATGGATGGCAAGCAGTATGGTCACATGTAACATAGACACTCCTGCACAACATGGCTTGCCTCTTAGCTTCCTTCCTATCCCTTAAACCTCTTTTTGCCTGTGCTTGAGCTAAGCTGAGTCTCCTTTGGTGCAACACAGGGGTGTGCATGTGTAAGAGGGTCAGCACAGCCTTTGCCAAGTCTGCTGAGTCACTTCACACAGCAGCCTTTTTTCAGAAGACATCTATGAAGAAGGAAGGGGAAATCACTTGTTTTTCTGCTCTCCTTACAAGAAATCACAAGATGATTTTTCCTGAATTTTTTTTTTTGTCCTCCTTTTTGCGAGGAACATCTGGGAAGTAAAAAGGAAAAGAAGACTGCTGAATTGCTATTACAAGTCTGGTTTCAGTTTCCTAGTGCCCTGCAGTGCCCCGGGGCCAGGTCTAGGCAGCAGGCAGCTCACTCTGAGGAGCTCTACTCAGGTCTCCCCGGAACTTGAGCTCTATCCTGGTGACATGATTGGGACAGGAGATATAGGGTCCCTGCGTGGCAGGAGAAGGACAGCAGCATCCATCCTGCCCAGTCCCAGACTCTGGGGAGTGTACAAGGTTCTGGGGTTTGTGGCAGTCTTGTACTCCTAAGCTTTAAAGAGGAGTAACAGAAGGCCCAGGGCCTGTCCCAGGTCTTAGTAAGTCTGTCTTTGGCTTTGCCTCGATGGCTTCTTTCTCACTGAAGAGGGAGTCTCTTAGGGTTTCTTGATTGGAATTCCCTTCCAGTTAGGATTGTAGTAGTAAGAGACTATCCATGGAAACAAGTTATTTTGCTAACTCCTAAGAGTCCTGGTCTTGAGCTAGTCCTGAGGTGATGGATGGCCCCTTCCCAGAATCCTTTCTTCTCCTTCCCAAGCCTTCTTCCTATTCCATCTCTGTTAAAGTAAGTCCTGGCTGGACTGTGAAAAACTCTGTTCCCAGTGGTCTGGACACTTTCCTAGACTTGAGTTTGGCCCTAGGCACTGCTCTTGTTTGCTCAAAGCCATTGGTCAGATCTGGAGCTGTAGCCCAAGGGGCAAGTGCTGCTGTTCAGTAGACAGAACTGTTCAGAGCTTCTGCAGGCCCAGCAGGGCATCTGGCCAAGATGGGGAGGAGCCACCTCACTCTCTCCTTGCTCTTTCTCCAGGATGGTGGGTCAGATGTGGATTACGATCACTGATCACTGGCTGGTAAAACCTGTGCCCCATCTCACAGCCTTAGGGGTCCTCACCTGCCATAGGCAGGAGGTGGACATATTAATGGAGCCCTTAGTGCTCCTTGCAGTCTTTAGGAATCAGATGTGTCCAGCCTTTTGACATTGGAATACAATATTCTTGTCTACAGAGTTTTTGCTCAAGAATCTGTAATTGAATTACCAAAACAGAACAGCCCAAAACAAAACAAAACAAAACAAAAACCAAAAGCCCTCAATGTTTTAAGTAGTTTTACAATTTTGTGTAGGTCTGAGTCTGCATTTGTCACTCTCCTTGGCTGTATGCACCCCTTGGGCTGTAGGCTGGACATGACTTGTAGGTGGTATACTTGGTTTCTTATTTTAAACAAAACTAAGAATATCAGTGGATTTCATTCACCTATTTGGCAATGCAGAGTTAGCTGGGCAGTTCTAGTGAGACAGGGCCAAAGTGTTTTAGAAAGATTTATTGTTGGCCATTTCCTTTCCTTTCCTGAGAGGGGTAAATATAGAGCTTTAGGAAACCTGAAGGCTCAGATGGTGATACCATTACTTAAGTTTTAATTTCTTTATTAAGTGATGCCACTCTGAGCTTTTATAGACCTGGAGATAATTTATTTTGGGGAGTAGGTAGAACAAAAGGTACTTCGTACACTTTCCTACAAAGGCTCATGAGGGTGAGTGGTATTTCACTTAGAGCAGCCCTGTGGTGGGAGGCCTGGCTGTACCAGAACGTGGCCTGTGGGCAGCTTGTGTAGGGCACATGTTTTGCCTCTGAGCTGTGTGGAACCAGGTTCCTTGTGGCTCTTCAAGAGCCTTCAGGGTGAATGATTGAAGGTGAAAGGCTTTTTGTTTGTGTTTGTGTAAACAGTCCCTGGTTCTTCCCGTCCCTCCTGGTGTTGGTTGGCGCCGATGCTCTGTGTCTAAAGGGAAACCTGAAACTCTGAGCAGCGGCTTGCTTTGTCTTTGATTGGGAAACTCAGTTTGGGTTTGTGAACTTGGGCCAAGTCTTGAGGATTCCCACAGTTTTCTTCACCTGCCTGCTCTCCCAGCCCAGCAGTGCAGCTCTGGGGCCTTGTTTTCTGGCTGTGCTTGGAACTTGTTAGTCTTCCAGGTGTAGCCCAGGAACTTTTTCTGGACACTTTTGCTATGCTCACAGCTGTAGAGACAGAAGTCAGTTAAACTGAACAGGGACAGGTAAAATTTAAAAGTTGATATTAAGATTTCCTTTTCTCTCCATGCTTCACATAATAAGAATTATGGCAGTAATATGGGTGAGCAGACAGAGATGTACAGAAAGCTCAGCCCAGCCTCCCTGGCCGGCCTCTCTACACTGGCGTGTCTGCTGTGTCACATCATTTACCAAGCTTGGTCTCAAGGTTATTCTTTCTCATTGGCTGTGTCCTGAGCTGATCACTTTCCCTCTGTTGCAGTGAGTGTCTTTTAGCTTTTTACTTTTTTCAAAACACTCATTTTGGTCTGCTTCCTCTCCTTTTCTGTGGTAATGATTTTCATTGCTTCTTAGCTTTTATTGTTGCTAGTGTTTTGAGATTGAATCTTGCTATATAGCCATCACTGGCCTCAGAACAATCCTCTTTCTACTTATTCCTGAGTGCAGGAATTATAGACATTATTTTTTCACTTTTTATTTTTAAATATTTTTACTTAACTAATGTATATGAATATTTTGTCTGCATGTATGTCTGTTATTTAATGTGTATGGATGTTTTGTCTGCATGTATGTCTGTGTTCCACATGCATGCCTGGTGCCTACAGAGTCCAAAAGAGGGCATCAATTTCCCTGGGAATAGAATTACAGATGATTGAGAGCCATCATGTGGGTGCTAGGAATTAAACCCGGGTCCTCTGATAGAGAAGGGTTTAACTGTTGAGCCATCTTTCTGGTCCTACTTTTCACTTTTTAAAAGATAGAGTCTTCTGGACTCTGAGGGTACCAGGCATGCAGGTGTTGCACAGACAGACATATAGGCATAGTACCCATCCACATTATTAGAGGAAAAAGGAAAGGACAGGGTATTGCTATATCGTCCATATTGGCCTGAGCACTAATCCCCCTGTTTCATCTATCCCAGTGCTAGGACTGCAGATGTTACTACTGCGCTTGGCTTCCGCCTTTGCTTTTTCAGAGTGTCCTCTTTGTTTTGTTTTGTTTTGTTTGAGACAGGGTTTCTCAGTATTGCCCTAACTGTCCTGGCACTTGCTCTGGAGACCATGGTGGCTGTGCTCAAACTCAGAGATCTGCCTGCCTCTGCCTCCCAAATGCTAGGATTAAAGGAGTGGCTTCAAGTTTGTATGGTTTTGAAAGCAAGAATTAAGTAAGAATCACTGTTCATTTAACATGTTAGGCGTTGCTCTACTTGTTGAAGTTTTAAGTCCTATGGCTGTCTTATAGCAGGGAAAAGGGAACATTGGGTGTAGAGTCCACGCTTTCATTCCCAAGTCTTCAGCATGGTCCATTCATAGAAAACAGCACATCTTAGGCTGGTGCCCAGGGTTTTCTATCCTGTTAGCTATTCCATGTCTTCCCTGGAGGTTCCAGTGAGAGAAAGGCAACAGTACAACAAGTGCTTGTGAGTCTGCAGTGCCTCTGCCTCTCCTAGCTGGTCATGTGCATATAGTCATTCAACCCTGGCCTTGCTAGCTCTGAGTTTTGCATTACATGTGTGTGGTACTGGTGTCCCTGAGTATTACTATAGATGTCAAAACTAATGAAAAGTAAAAGTAGGGCTACAAAGGTAATTTGTTAGCTCCAGTTCCCTGGGAATTCTCCACATTATTGATAGTAATAAGATCAAGTAGGAAGCCAATAGGAAACAACAGACATACATGCTGTCCTGCCTAATACTGTGCATGTATGTAACATTTGAACAGTAGAAATGACAGGCTTAGTTCATGCAAAAAAATTGAAAAATATATATTGTACACTCATTAGGCATAAAATAATCCTTATTAAGTGTCAAGGAGTCCCAACAGTGGACCATGTCCTCAGATTGTGAAGTGCCAACAAAGGTTTTTGATTAGAAAATTATTGGTTTGGAATTGACTCTGTTGGTTTGGAAAATTTGCATTGTTGCTTATGTGACTAATTCAGTCAGTCTAGCCTGCTCTACTTGATTAATGTGTTCGTTGGTCCCATGGTTCTTTTTACTGAACATTTGATACTGTTTTTTCAGTTTCTCTATGCATACAGAATTTGCCTATGATATCTTTGCATCTCAGAACTCTTCTTTAGGGTAATTTTACTTCTTTTGGATTTTTGGAACTTCTTCAGTTAAGGTATATTAGTTTTGACCATAGCTCCTGGGTGGCTACTTCCCTGGGACCTACTGGTTTGTGTGTGCATGGTCAGGTGTAGCTGTCTACATGATTGTACTCAATGTTGGCTAATTCCTTTCTTGTTTCTGAATTTTGCAATACAACCCTGGATATGTGTAGATACGGTTTTCTGGTGTATCTTCTTTTATGTAGGTTTTTTTTTTTTTTTTTTTGTATGTGACAAGTTTTTCAATAGTTTGAGAAAACTTTCCCTGTAATTCTTTGGAATTCCCTTATTTCTATTTTCTCTTTATGAGGCCCAGCTAGATACCTTTTCACCTTATTGTGTCTTCCAGGCCTTCCTCTTTCATATTGCCTGTTTTCCTTTTGATTTGGATTTCTTATGTTTTTTTTTTTTTTCATCATCCTCATAAGGTTGTCTTAACTGCTAGATCTTTCCCTTTGTTAAAGCCAGACTTTGTGTTTTTAATTTAGACAATTGTATATTATGCATAATAAACTTTAAGTTTATATATGTATATATTATTGGTATTTAAGCATTTTAAATTGTCTGTCATTTTTGATCCTATCTTACTTGTAGTTCATTTTAAATTTCATCTTTCATTTAAACATTTCATGAAGTAGTGTACAAAATTGCTCTTGGGATTTATATATATGAGTGTGAACACATATGTGTGTGCGCACAAGCATGGGGAGGCCCGAGGACAGGCTGTCACTCCTCTGGCACTTTCCACCATTTTTCTTAAGGATCTTATTTTTTAAATTGTCTGTATGTATACAGGTGCCTTTGGAGTCCAGAGGAAGGTGTTGGATCTGCTGGAACTGGAGTTACAGGCTGTTGTGAGCCATCAGTGTGGGTGTTAGGAACTGAACTTGAGTCTTGTTCAAGAGTTATGGGTGCTCTTAACCACTGAACCAGCTCTTTAGCCTTCCACCTTGCTTTTGAGACAGGGTTTCTAATTGTGCTGGAGCTCCTAGTAGGTTAGGTTGACTGCAAAGCAATCCCCCAGGGATCTGTCTGTCTTTGTCTTCCCCAGCACTGGGATTACAGCACATATCACCACCAGGCCTGGTCTCCTCCACCAACTCTTTTTTTTTTTTTTTTTTTTTTTTTTTTTAATAAAAGCATGGGGTTCTGGGGATTGAACTCAGGTCTTCACTCTTACAAGGCTTTACTGATTGGGCCATCTTCCAGACACATTGACTACTTTAAACTGAGTAATTCAGTAATGTGGGATATGTAGGGTTGCACAACCATTGCTTCTCTTTCATTCCGAGATATTTAAGATATTTTTTATCACCACAGAAGACACCAGAGCCCAGACACAGTCACCCATGTTCTTTTCCAACATCAGCAATTACCAGTTTGTTTTCTGTCTCTTAAGTTAGTAAGTTAGAACTTTTTGATCTGGCCTCTTTCACTGACTACAGTGAATTCAAAGTTCACCCATGTTTCAGAACTTCATTCCTTTTAAATGTTGGATACAATGATGTTTGGGTTGTTTCTTCCTCTTGGATGTCATAAGTCGTTTTTCTGTGGACATTTCTACAGCAGTATTGGCTGAGTTACAGATTCTCTCTCTTCTGTGTACACACCAGATCTCACAATAGTTCACCATGTTGTTTTCCATAGCACAGTTTTATCTTACACCTCTAGTGGTGCAGTACACACAGTTGATTTCCTTTTTATACCCAATCTGGTGGGTATGAAGAGTGTGTTGATGTGATTGTGACTTGCATTTGCCTCAGTGACTAATGATCCTGAGCACTTGTTGTGTATCTTCTCATGTACTGCTGTGTGTCTGTTTGGGCAAATATCTCTTCAAGAGATACATCTTGCTTAGACTGGGCATGGTAATACTTACGTATCATCTCTGCAATCAGGAACACAAGGCAAGTGGAGCACACATTTGAGGCCACCCTGGACTACCTAGTAAGACAATGTCTTCAAAGAAACAAATCTCAAAAAACCCAGCAGCCCATACCTGGTTTGTATGGGAAGGTGTGGGTGCTGCTGAGAGATGTTGATTTTTTGAGAGAGAATGTGTTTCTTAGATGACCTTGAGCTTGTGATCCACCTGCCTCAGTCTGTCTGGTGTGAGAGTTACAGGTATATATTGTCATGCCTGGGGCGTATTATAGTATGGATACTAAACTCTTACTAGCTACATGATTTGCCGATATTTTCTATCATCCTGTTGATCTTATTCCCTTGATAGTATCTCTGTTACATCAATATGTATTTACCATTCTCTTCAGTGTTTTTTTTCTTTTTTTTTGTGCACAGTGTGTATATGAATGTGTTTAAACACATGCACACATACATTAAGAATGGGCTTTTAACTGGGCATGTTGGTTCACTCCTTTAATCCCAGCATTTGAGAGGCAGAGGAAGTAGGTTTTGGTGAGTTCAAAGCCAGGGCTGCATAGTAAGACCCAACTCAAAGACAAAACAAACAACAACAAACCAAAAACCTTTAAAAGTGTCTTTGATTCTTTGCTTTTATTTGGTAATTATTTAGTTGGAGTTGGTATTCTGTGTGAAATAATGTATTGTTGAGTAAAGGAAAGTGTCAACATGTCAAGGTGGTGTGTGTCTCAGTTCTTATTGTTCTTGAGTCTGTGGGAGTCATGTGCATTATGAAACCTGTCTACTTGTGTGCTACATAGCTTGTCTTGTTTGCTTTTGAAAGTGGAACCCAGCTCATGGTCAGACCTGAGCTGTGACGCTTGTGAGCATGGGCGACACTGTGCTGTTTGACTCTGCAGTGCTCAGGGTGCCTTTCTACCTGTATCTTTCTATTATTTTAGACACTTTGATGGTGTTTATGCCATTTGATGAAAAAATGAAGTTATATTTATTTTTCTTTTGTATATCTCCCATGCATGTTATAACATACATGTAGTGGTCAGGGGACAACTTTGGGATGTTTTCTTTTTTTCTATCATGCAGTTCCCTGGGATAGAGCTCAGATTGTTAGGTTTGGAGACAAACACTTTACCTACTGCGCCATCTTGCTGGCCCATTGATGAGAAGTATTTAATGAGAAGTATTGCTCCCCAATCAAAACCTTTCGCATGCTGAGCTTACTTGCACATTGTCCAATCTTGCCTTTTGTGTTTTTCTAGCCAGCCTTCCTAGTGGTAGTGGTGATGGGGAGTTGTACATCTGATTTGCTGGCTGAAGAACCCAGGTTTTAGCACTTCAGGTTAGCCTTGGCAGCAGGACACTGAAATTGCTTCACACAGTTCCTGGGCCTTGAGTGTCTCTTCCAGAGCAGAGAACAGCTGAGAGCTATCCATCATGTGCCTTCTCATTTTTATGCTTGCCCTTTTTGTTTGTGTGAAGAGCCGATTGTGAACAGATCACTGTAGCTCCCGAGACCCAGTTGCTTGCTTTACCCAGACACGATGGGCTTGTGGGTAGAAGGGAAGGGACTTGATGTATGTCTAGCCAGTAGATACAAGTGGAACTCTTAGCTTCTACATGGCATTTGGGGCTTTGTCCTTGATGCTGAGTGCATTCACATGTGGCCCCATAAAGTGAGAGTATCTTTAGGGCCATGTTTTCTGTGTTACTTAGCCTTTTGTTGCTGTGACTTGACTTAAAAGGAAAGATTTATTGTGGCTCAAATTTCAGAGTTTCAGTCCAAGGTTAACGGTGAGACAGAACATCATGGTGGTGCAAGTACATGGAGGAGGGAGGTATGGCTTGCCTCAGGGTGGCCAAGAGGGAGGGAAGAAGGGAGAGACCTATTTCTCCAAAAGCTTCTACCACCCCCCAAAGTTCCTCTTCCTCCTGATAATGTCATCAAATTAAACATTCATCAGTATATTAACCCATTAGGTCAGCACTCTCATGGTCTGGTCACCTCTCAGTGACAGGCTCCAACAGCTGGGGACCTTGCCTTCAGCACATGAGCCTTTTCGTTTGGTTTGGAAACTTCTAAACCATAATGGTTCCCCTGCAGTGACTTGGTTTTTTGGAGAAAGTGAGTACCATGAAGAATGGATGCTGGGCCTGTGAGCTGTTCCTGCATGTGATAGATAACATCTTTTGTAGAATCCAGTTGGGGGTTAGAATTCAATTGCAGATACCAACTGAGCATCCTTTGGACTTGGTAGCCAAGGCTGACTGCCAGGCAGTGTGATGGTGGAAAGTCTGAGACCTACTCAGTGGGGCTATTCCTACCAGGAACTTCATGTTCCCCTGTCCATGATTGTAACGATAAATCTTTCTGCCAGCCGCCCGAGCCCCGCCGCCACGCGGGCACCCAAAATAACACAGAGACTTATATTGGGTACAATGCTGCTGGGCCAATGACTAGAATTTCTTACTTGCTAGCTCAGTCTTTAAGTATCAACCATAATCAGTAATCTATATATTTTATAAAGACTTATACACAGAAGGACCTCCTCCATCACATGATCATGACAAGGGAAGTTGTAGGCCTGTGGAATAGTGACACCAGAACCTCTCCAATCTCACAGTTAAAGATGGATGCCAGTCTTGCCCTTAACCACAGCTAAGGACTTGCTACCTTGTTGGATGCCTTCTCTGACCTTGTTCCTTCTGGGGTCTTGTGTATCTCTTGCAACATTGCCTTGGGGTTAGAGCACATCTCTGACATTGTAATCTCCTGGGATCCTGTTGTCCCTGAAACAGCTGTGATGTCCCCAGAGGCTAGAGCCAGGGTCATTGTCTTGGGCTATTGATGGCCTGGGCCTTGGGGCTGGGGACCCTGGTTGTGAGTCAGGTGGAACTGGTCTGGCTTCCTGGTTTAGCCTTTAATCCTCCTGGACGCTGTTTTTGCTTCTTTCAAGCTGTTGTACTTGCCACTCTGTCATTAGCTGTGGGTGTTTTTGTGCCAGCCGCACAGCATCAGCAGAGTATCACACCCTTGGTCCTGCAGGCACCTCCTTCCTCATGGTTATGCCATGCTATATCCGTCCTCTGTGGTGGCCTGTGATGGTGGCAGTGGGCAGGAACCGACAGACCCTTACCTCTGTGACAGCTGCTAGGGTGATAACAAAAGGAACCAATGGCACAGATAAAGGGAGCCAATACTAGGTCTTGTTGAAAATGGTCACTCAAAGAGTCTGGGAGTGTTTAATTGACAAAGAACCACTAACATTGCTTGAAAAGACTAGTGTAGCATTGAGTCCAAACCTGGGCAGGCTTGGCCTGGCTGGAAGTCAGCACTTGCGTGTCTTTGAGAGCCAGCAGATACCTTGGCTGACTCATGAAGGAGAAGGTACTGAGTCGTCTTTGTCAGTCTGGTGGTCTTTTCATGTGCCTATGCTGGGCTCCACTAAACTTCTGGCAGGGGATCCAGCCACACCCAAGTGCCTTGTCTGTTGTGGTACTTGCATGTTTGGTCAATTGTGAGAATCATATTCCTTTGCCCAATGTTGAGGAGTCAATGCTTTACTTCCCTGGCAGACTATACTGACCTTGCTTGAATACCCCAACCTGATTTTGTTTGAATAATATAGGATGGGGTTCATAGGGCTGTTGGTGTGTCTGTTTGGGTTCATGGGGTTGTTGGTGTGTCTAGTCATGGAGAACACAGAGAAGGGCAGGTGCAGCTGTGGGAATGCCCTGCTGTGAACGTGTGATATGGAGCCTGTGGTACTGTGTATACACCCTATCAATGGCAGATGGAACGGGGGTCCAAGGTACTGTGTGTACACCTAGTCATGGGCAGGTAGGATGGAATCTGTGGGGCTGTGTGTACACATGGAATTGAGGTCTGTGGGGGCTGTGCGCATTCTCTGTCATGGGAAGGTGCAATGAAGTCTGTGGGGTTGTTTGCACATTCTGTCAAGACAAGTTAAATGGAATCCAAGGGGAAGGATATCTTTCAAGGCTTACCTATTTGCCTTTCAGTCCAGGATGGAAGGGAAACCTCTCATGAGCTGATTTTTGCAGGAGCCTCCATTCATTTTGTCTAGGCCTTAAGTTTAGGCTTTAGTTGGCCTTTACTGAGAAAGTGGGGTTTGGCGGGAAGTGAATTGGTATTCCCATGGATGTCTGCCTTTTCCCTCCAGCCTCATCTGTCATCTCTTGTTGGTCTGTTGCTGTCAGAGCATCTGACAGCAGTAGGATACCATATTTCATTTTTAGCATCTGCAGCTCATCGCCTCTGCCAGAAACTCTTGTAATACGGAGCAGTGTCTTGCATGTGAAGGTGGTTCTCCACTCTGCTGAAAGGGCAGAGAGCATAGACCTGTGGTGCTACTTTGGTGGTAGCTGTTACTTCCAGGGTGTGGAACATGATTGGGAGGGGCTACAACCTTGGACTGAGAGAGAGGCATTGCTGCCTTTGGTTAGCTGGCATGTAGGTAACCTTCCAGCGAGGGTGCTCCTTCTGGAGAGAAGCACACAGCCCTGGGGAAGTGTTAGTGTCTTCCAGTGGGACAGAACATTTGACTTCCTTGTCTTGAAAACTGTCAAGCTCACTCTTGGTGTCTTTTGCCAACCCTCTGGAATACATGGGGGCACAAGTGAACTCTTGCTGCCTATCCTCTCTGTCACCCTAACCACCTGAGCACTCACAGAAAGCTGTTTTGTTTTGAGTTGTTTAAAGACAGGGTTCATTCAGTAGCTCAGGCTGACCCAGAACTCACAGAAATCCATTTGTCTCTGCTTTCTCAGTGCTGGAATGACTCAGAAATTCTGAGTGAACTATGAAGCCTGGCTCGACCTTGGAAACTTTGCTATGCAGACTGGGACAAACTGTGCTGCTGTGTTCTCAGACATCTGTGAATGTAGCTGAGTGGTGGATATTTTGCTGGTGTTCTTGACTCTTAATCATTCACCTATGCCTTCTCCTTGTCTTCCTGGTAACATTAGGTGAAGAAGGTCCTCTGGCCTTTCCATCCAGATAGGTGCTAAACCATGTTCAATGAGTGTGATATCTCAGAGTTCTGTGTTTTTCTTGATGTAGTATCTTAGTTTTATAGTGAACAAATAATTTGTGAACAGAAGAAATTTGCTGCTTGTTCCCAATTTGGAGCTGGGAGTCCCAGATGAATCAGGTAGCACATTCGGAGTCAAAGTCCCCTTCCTCACACTTGTCACACTTGCTGTGTCCTTACAGGAAAGGGTTTAAGAGCTTTCTTAAACTACTATATGTGACACTCATTCCATTCTTTGTGTGGCCTTCATAGTCTCATCCATGTCCCATTTTGACAACACTCCAGGGCTTATATTTCAAGACATGTGCTTTGGAGGGACACAGATAATTCTAACTGCAGAACAGTGTTTCCATACGCCTCCTGTATATAGGTGTTTTGTGGTTCCTGGGAGGGACATCATTATCACTTCTGCACCAATGTGACCTGTGCTGGGATCAAGGCATTGATTGTGTGTTCAGGTGATATTCAGGCTGCTCCTTTGGTGCTTCTTAGGTGAGCTATCATCTTGTTGTCCATCCTAGGTTTTTGCAAGGTCTGAGTCTGCTTTGACTTTTGTCTAGTCATTCTTCATTGCTTTGACAATATACTTGAGAAGAGGGTGTCAGGAAGGAAGGGTTTATTTTGGCTTATGATACCAAGGTTTCAGAACATGATCAATTTATTGGTCCTGTTGCTTTGGGCCTGTGGTGATGGCAGAGAAAGCATGGGGTGGCAGGACAGCTGCACCATGACCGGAAGCAAACAGCAGGAAAGAGTTTAGGAGATAGAATCTTTTAAAGCACTTCCCTAGTGGCCTACTTCCTCCAGTCAGGCACCACTGGCCATACCTTGTGAGATAGATCATCAGTATCTATTGATACAGTTAGCACCCTTGTTATCCAGTCACTTCAGGAGTGCCACGAAGTCCTCAGTAATCTTTGGGAGTACATTTCATACCCAAATTAGAACAGCTTTTATTATTATTATTTTCCATTCTGAAGCACTTACAGATTTACAAGCTTATAAAGAAGTGTTCAGAAAGACGCAGTGGGTTTTTCTCTGTGACATACCAGAATGTTGGCCTGGGCACAGCCTGTAGCTGGAAGAGATTCCCAGATGAGTGTGTGCGTTCGTGCTCACATGCTCTCAGTCCCAGATGTGACTTTGCCTAAACTACCCCCATAGCTGAGACCTTACTGTAGTGTCATCACAAGACTTGTGTTCCCTCAGTTCCCTTATCTCACCTGTGTTCTCTACTCCCAATCACATCCATCAAGAATGTGGTGTTTATCTCTCTGAGGAGAGATGGGGGTTGGGGTTGGGGGGAGGTGTGAGGAGGGGAGGAGAACTGGGATCAGTATGTAAAATAAAAAAATTGTTTTAATACAAAAATCAACACATTTAAAAATTTTGCAAAAAAATGTGTTTATGGGTGTCCCATACTTACTAGCTGTTATGTGGATTTCATCTGATTATCCAACTAATAGGGATGCACGTGGATGTACGCATTTCACCAATGTGTTTCTTGTCACATTGACAGCAGAACCTGCTGCACCATCTAGGAGGCTGGTGTGGGTGGGCTGGGCTTAGAATTTCTGAAGGGCCCTCAACTAGTGAGATTTCACCTGGCTGAATTTCTTGGGTGGGGGTAAGTACCTTTGGAATGAAGGCACTGCCAAGCTGCTGTGTACCTATCTGCCTGCTGGAGTTTCTCATGGGAACTTCAGGACACCTGGCTCTTGGCTGTATAGCTGGGGTGGGGGGGTGTTCTACGATCCAGATGAATGCAGAACCTTTTTCTGGATTAAGTGTGGGCTTAATGTAGTGATCTGCTGGGTACATAAACACCTGAAGTGTCCATTGGGCATGCATGGAAAAGTGCAACTCACCCCAAGCTGGGGTGAGTTGTCCCTGGCTCTTTAAGGACAGGCCAAACTCTGCACAATTGAGGATCCCATAGCTGCAGGCCATAGGCTGCTGCTGCGGGTCACTGAGGGGCCTGTGGGGAGTTAACCCAGAGGTCTGTGGAGCCTGGTGTTCTGTGCATCACTCTTCCTATCTCCAGCATTTTCAAGGGACATTTTCCTGAGCAAGTTGGACTACATTCTTAAGGACAGTATGCTGGCTGTTGGTATAAGGGCAGGTCCTGTAGCCACACCTGATCCCGGAAGCTGGGACTCTGGGGCTCAGGCTCTGTGGGCATGGCTCTATTCATGGGATGAGATGGCTCAGGATATTGCATGGACTTAGGCATAGCTTGGCAGACGCTGCTCTCTGTAATGTTTCTGTCTGTCCATGGCCAGCACCTTGCCTGTTTTTGGCTTCCTGGGCTGCATTGGAAGAGGGTTTTTTTTTTTTTTTTTCCCCATACTCTTCTCTTAGGATCACTCAGGCCACTGTATACCTCCATCTCTGTAAGTTCTTTATCATGGAGTTTGAATTGGGAAGGTCGAGCAGAGCCTGGGGTTTGCACCAGACACACCTCAGGAACCTGTGCAATTCATGATTGCCCAGCATGATAACTTGTTTTAAATGAGTGTGGCTGAGTGGCTGTCAGGAGATGTAACTGTGTGGTGATTTTTATGGGCTGGTTGTTTCTGCTTATGCAGAGGATGCCTGAATCCTTGTGTCCCTGGCTTATAGGCTTTACAGACCCTGTGGTGAGGATATGTGGGGTTCTGGGGTTAAACCACTTCTCTCACCTGGAGGCTGCTTCTTCCTTAGGCAACCCGTGTTAAACAAACGACATGCTGTCTAGAGAGAAGGGTGTTCAAATTACCTTGCTGGACTCCAAGTTGCCAAAAGGAAGCCCTCTGGGGTATGATATATATATTTGACATGCATTTGCAGTGTGTAATTGGAACCATGAGAAAGGTTTTTTGTTCAAAGCTATTGAACAGTTTCCTTATTTTAAACCTGTTGAATCTGGAAAGAGCTGTTTCTGAATTTCTGCCTGATAATGACTCTATAAAGGTTGAAGGCAAAGAGTTTCTTTTTCCAAATCACCTACCCCCTCCCCCCAGCCCAGCTTTGTGAGTGCCCTCATAGCCACTAAAGATACCCTGGCTCTTGTTTCCTGGAGCCCTGAATATCAGAGCTGGAAACTCAATGCCTTTCTTTCACATGGCGGAGGCTGGATAGAGCCCAGCCGGTCATCAACAGAGGTGCCCCTTCTTAGGAGCAGCAGAAGCAGGCCCAACCTGTCTTCTCATGCCTGGCTGCTGCTGCTCTCACTACCTGGGGATGAATCAGTGACATTAGTCTGGCTTCCCTATTTTTTTGATACGGTATCTGTCACTGCTGTCTTTCCCAAGCTGTTGTCTTTTCTACAAATTAGTTCCTCTTCAGTGACCCGTATCACAGCATCCCGCCCTTACTGGGCCAGCCTCTACTCAGCAGCCAGTCACTGGTGGCCATACTACATTGTTTGTCAGCTCCTGGTGTTTGCTGTGTATCTGTGGAGGGTGCTTTCATGTTTCTTAGCAGGAGAAAGGCCAGGATGCTGTCTCTGAAGGCCAGAGTAGCGGGAGGCCAGTCAGGTCTTTGCTGGGCAACATTGGCAGCTATGGATGACTGTAGGGCCTGAGGCCCCAGTGAGCTTTGCTTTCTGATTTTCTAACTTAGAATTGTAGAACACAGGCATGGGAGGCCCAGCATATTATGATATCTGAAGGTTTTGGCCCTGGCTGGAGACAGGCAAGATGTGAGTGGATTTTTGGAGCCCTCAACTCCTGTGGCCTCTTAGGCAGTCTGGGTAGTTGGAACCATCAGGGGTCATAGGCAATTGGTTCTCTGAACAGTAACCAGGGTCATACCCTGAGAAAGTTTGTCAAGACATACTGTTAGTGGATACAGACCCATCACTTGAGTTCTTGTGGCTGGCTATGTCATTAGTCCCTGAAAAGGGCTAGTTTCCAAAATTCTCTCACTTCAACTTGGAGACAGAAATCTGGGCACTCTGGATGGGCTAAGTATTATGGTGTGTGAGGCCTATGTCTGTCTGTTGGGGTTGCTCTTGGGTGGCACCAGGCAGTTTCCTGGTGAGGGGTCTGTGTAGGAGCGATGAACATGAAATGAACATCGAGAATGCTGATGCTGCCACTGCAGTTGTCTGTCTGGAAATTGGTTTTGTCCTATGGAGTGATGAGTTGACACTTAGAGAACTCATTCGGCTTCCCCCGAGGCCAGAGGCTTGCTGGCTGGCCTTGCCCAGAGCATCTGGGATGCAGTGCCTACATGAGCCGCAGGGAGTCCAGCCAGCAGTGACACCATATATATGGACACTGTCCTCCCACAGGTGCCACAACCAATTTTCTTGACATTGTTTGCTCCCTAGCGGGCAGCCCTGTTAATTAACAGAGTAGTGAATTTGAACTGCAATTCCAGGTCAGCTAGGCCTGTTTCAGTAGAACAGCTGATGGCTTTTTCAGCCTTGCAGATTGGATATAGTTCAAGTCAAGATAAATGTAGTTATGATTCCTAGTCCATAGCAGCCACGGTGATTCTCTTTTGCTAGATATATATTTAACTGTCAGCTCCATGTTTGGGGAAACAGGTGTGTATCTGTCTGTCCGATAACTGGGTTTAGCTTCTGACTTGCTGATCTGCTTCCTGCTCCAGAGAGTCTGCCTGGTGGTGTGCGTCTTCCTTGGGGTATAGAAGAGCCTTGTAGGGTTAGGGAGTCTCTGGGACACACTCTGCAATGGGAGTTCTGGCGGAGAGGAGGACTATAAGGCTAGATGGGAGCTGGGAAGGAGTTGTAGGGACTTTAAGAATGATCCAGGGGAGCCAGCCTTTGTGACCACAGGGTGTCTCTGGAATGATGGGGGCTGGGCTGGGTTGAGCTATTAGAATGTAGGAGCTACTTCTGTGGATGGGGCTGACTCTGAGATTGGCTGTGAAGAGACCAGGAATAGCTGGCCCTGGGATGACCACTTACTTGGGCCCTACACTATGCCCAAGACTTCAGTGTGGCCACTTACATGAGAAACTGCTGGGAAAATGGGCTCTGCCTTGGACATTTAGAGGCCACAATCTGTCCCAAGTCAGATGTCCTGATGCTGTGATGTTCAGGAAACGAGACTTGTCAGGGGATAGGCTTTATTTGGGGGTCTTCACCGGAGGAGCTGGGTGCCCTCAGCACCTGTGTGAGGGTGCACTATATACTGTATTGCTTCCCTTAGGATGTTTGTGTCCAGGTCGCATGTCCACCACTGTCCTGGGCACAGTTTACAGCCTCCCGGAATACCATTCCATTGAACCATCACTACTTTTGATATTTATATAGAAAAATTCTTACAAGCAAAAAGGCAGAGATTTGGTTTTATAACATTGGTAATCCTTCAGGGTTTTTTTTGGGGGGGAGGGGACTATATTTATTTCTAGGTGCTATTTTCTGATGGATAATCGCACATGCAAGAGATGGGTAGGTACCTCATACAAACACACCTGAGTGGTGCCATTCTTCACACTGTGGACAAAGGGCTGGTACCCAAGTGTGGTCAGGATGTAGAATGCACAGGTTGGGGTTTCTGAGGGTGGCGTGCATGCAGTCCAAGAAGCAGTGTGCTCCATTGATCTTGTCTTTGGAGTCCCTGGGCACACTCACATCCTCTGTGTCTGCTGCTAGTATTTGACAAAGCCTTTGATTTTCTGTCAGCTGTGAATCCTTCCTTGATGGCCTTCAGTGTTTGTGACCAGCTTCTGCCAGTGATCATTGAACCCCAAGTTGCTTTGGAACCCCCTGCCATGTTATAGGACATGCTAGAGCAGTGATGCCAGTAGGCTGCTCCTCTTTAGATTCGGTGCTAGAAATTGAATCCAGGGCCTCACACATTCTAGACACCTACGTACTCTACCACTGAACCAGTCAATTTTAAACACATTTTAAAATGCCATCGAGAACTGTCTAGCATTCCTTATTGCAGGGTGGTTGTCTATCTGGGATCCAAAAATTGAGACTTTTAGCATGCTTTTTCTTTTTCTTTTCTTTTTTTTAGAAAAGTCCATTTAGTATGTTTTTGCATTGTAAAAATCAATTTTTTTTAAAAAAAATTTTCTCTGTTGCATTGTCCATTACCACTTTTAAGAGTATTTTAAAAATCAACAATTGATCTTCTTATAAAATTAAATTCAAGGCTGTTGGGATGACTCAGATAAAGTTCATTTACTACCAACCCTGACAACCTGAGTTCGCTCCTTGGATCTCACATAGTAGAAGGAGAGAGCTAATTCCTGTGCAGCCACCCACAACCCTCCTACACATAGGAAATAAATTAAATTTCTTATGTGATCCAATAAATGCAATGTATAAGCTTTAAGAAGCGTACACATCTTTAATAAGCAACTCTTCACCAATACATAAGAACACAGAAAAGATACAGTAACATTTGTTTTTATTATTCTTTGTGTGGTATATGTGTATATGAATGTGTGTTTGTGGAGGCCAGAGGCCAATTTTGGGTGTCTTCTCTTTCTACTTTATTTATTTATTTTAATTTTATTTTTTTTTTCGAGACAGTTTCTCTGTGTTGTGCTGGCTGTCCTTGAACTCACAGAGATCTGCTTGCTTCTGCCTCCCAAGTGCTGGCTTTAAAGGTGTATGCCACCACTGCCTGGCTCTCCTTTATTTTTTAGTACAAGGTTCTTCACTGAATCTGGAATTGCTTGTATTTGGCAAGATTAGCTGTCCAGTAGGTTCTCTTATCTTGACTTCTCCAGTGCTAGGATTACAAGTGTGAGATTGCCTGCCTTTTTATGTGTATACTGGGGATATGAACTCAGGTCCTCAGTGTTTGTGTGGCAAGACTTAACCGACTGAGCCATTTCCCCAGCCCTTACTTAATTAATTTTTTTGTTGGTATATGGCTGTTGTACATAGTACTGGGTTTCATAAGACATTTTCATAAAAGTGTATAGTATACTTTGACTGTGTTCCTTGCCATATTCTCTTTTCCTTTGTTTTTATTCCCCCTTTCCCTCCTGTTAGATCCTTTTTGCTTTCCCAAACAGTTTTGCTTCATGCATGATTTTTGTATAAAATCTAGTGTCTACAAATGAGAGAAAAATGTGATATTATTGCTGAGTGAGTTAATTTGCTTAATGTGATAATCTCCATTTGGATCCATTTCCCTGTAAATAGCATGATTTCATTCATTTGTGTTTTTTGTGTGTGTGGTATGTATGTATGTGTTTGTGAGGGTGTGTGAGCATGTGGAAGAAAGAGGTAGATAGCAGATATCTTCTATTGATGTCTAACTTATTTTTTGACAGGTTCTCTCACTGACTCTGGGACTTGTTGATTTGGCTAGGCTGGTTGTCCAATGAGTCCCAGAGATCTTCTTGTCTCCTCATTTACCCAGGGCTGGGGTTACACACCCTACCATACTTGGCTTTTATATGGGTGTTAGAGAGCTGAATTCAGGTCCTCATGTTTGCCCGGCAAGCACTTGATTGACTGAGCCCCTTGTTTTGTTCTTATTTATATGATAGAATAAAACTTAATTGTTTAGATGTACTATATTTTCTTTATCCATTCTCTTGATGGATACCTAGGTTTGTTCTGTAACTTAGCTATTTCGAACAGTGCTGCAAATAAACATTAATGGATGTGCCGGACGGACATGGTGGCACACACCTTTAATCCCAGCACTTGGGAAGCTGAGGCAGGCAGAATTCAAGGCTAGCCTAAACTGATCTACATAGCAAGTTCCGGGCCAGCTAGAGCTACACAGTGAGACCCTGTCTCAGACAAAACAAAACAACACTGATGAGCAAGTATCTTTGTGATGTTAACCTAGAGCCCTTCATGTTAATACCCAGGGATAGTATAAATTTAATGTTGCGTCATTCTTGCACACATCTTAAATTCTACCACCTCCTGGTATCAACTACTGTGTGTGTGTGTGTGTGTGCGTGAGTGTGTGTGTGTGTGTGTGTGTGTGTGTGTGTGTGTGTGTGAGACTCTGTGTGTGTGTGTGTGTGTGAGACTCTGTCTGTGTGTGTGCGTGTGTGCGTGTGTGCGTGCGTGTGTGTGTGTGTGTGTGTGTGTGAGACTCTGTCTGTGTGTGTGTGTGTGTGTGTGTGTGTGTGTGAGACTCTGTCTGTGTGTGTGTGTGTGTGTGAGACTCTGTCTGTGTGTGTGCGTGAGTGTGTGTGTGTGTGCGTGTGTGCGTGTGTGCGTGCGTGTGTGTGTGTGTGTGTGTGTGTGTGTGTGTGTGTGAGACTCTGTCTGTGTGCGTGTGCGTGCGTGCGTGTGTGGTGTGTGTGTGAGACTCTGTCTGTGTGTGTGTGTGTGTGTGTGTGTGTGTGTGTGAGACTCTGTCTGTGTGTGTGTGCGTGTGTGTGGTGTGTGTGTGTGTGAGACTCTGTCTCTGTGTGTGTGTGTGTGAGACTCTGTCTGTGTGTGTTGTGTGTGTGTGAGACTCTGTCTGTGTGTGTGTGTGCGTGTGTGTGTGTGTGGTGTGAGACTCTGTCTGTGTGTGTGTCGTGTGTGTGTGTGGTGTGTGTGAGACTCTGTCTGTGTGTTGTGTGTGTGTGTGTGTGTGGTGAGACTCTGTCTGTGTGTGTGTGCGTGTGTGTGTGGTGTGTGTGTGAGACTCTGTCTGTGTGTGTGTGCGTGTGTGTGTGTGTGTGTGAGACTCTGTCTGTGTGTGTGTGTGTGTGTGTGTGGTGTGTGTGAGACCTGTCTGTGTGTGTGTGCGTGTGTGTGTGGTGTGTGTGTGAGACTCTGTCTGTGTGTGTGTGTGTGTGTGTGTGAGACTCTGTCTGTGTGTGTGTGTGTGTGTGTGTGTGTGTGAGAGAGAGACTCTGTCTGTGTGTGTGTGCGTGTGTGTGTGTGTAGTGTGTTGTGTGTGTGTGACTCTGTCTGTGTGTGTGTGTGTGTGTGTGTGTGTGTGTGAGACTCTGTCTGTGTGTGCGTGTGTGTGTGTGTGTGAGACTGTCTGTGTGTGTGTGGTGTGTCGTCTGTGTTGTGTGTGTGTGTGAGACTCTGTCTGTGTGTGTGCGTGTGTGCGTGTGTGTGTGTGTGTGTGTGTGTGTGTGTGTGTGTGTGTGTGTGTGTGTGTGTGTGTGTGTGTGTGCTGTGTGTGTGTGTGTGTGTGTGTGTGTGTGTGTGTGTGTGTGTGTGTGTGTGTGTGTGTGTGTGTGTGAGACTCTGTCTGTGTGTGTGCGTGTGTATCAGTTATTTGGTTGTATATTTTCATTAGAACCAGAAGAATTCGTGTGTCTTTATCTCACAGTTATTATACACACTTCAGATAGTGAAACAAGCAGACAGTCCTGTGCACATAGAGCCACTAGGACTGGCTTTTTGTGTCTGCCTCCTCAGCCTTGGAACTTGCAGGGCCCCTTTCTGGTCCAGGCCCCATGGTGTCTCCTCCCTTCTCTGAGCTTGTTGAAGTCTTGCAAAGACAAGACTTGTATGGTGTCCTATGGCTTTACATCCTCTGCTTCACTCCCCATAAACACATGACCCTTTCTATCCTGGTGTGAACTTCTGAGTTTTGCACTCTCTTGGTATGACTACAAACTTGGGAGCCTAGCTGTGGTTATTGTTTTGAAGAACTGTCATTTCTTTGTGCAATTCTTGGGAAACTCAAAAAATTCATCTTGGAACCTTGGAGCTGGTGAACTTGTTTTCCTTTCAGGACTTTGTTCTGAGCGGGTTTTGATTCTTGTTGGCCTGTCTCATGATGTGCCATCAGTTGCTCACTGTTTTTGTCTTCTGCCAGTTGTCACAGTGATCCTGAAGGCACTGACCTACGATGAGAAGCGGGGTGCCTGCAGTGTGGGGGCCAACGTCAGGGATGCTGCCTGCTATGTGTGCTGGGCTTTTGCACGTGCCTATGAGCCTCAGGAGTTGACACCTTTCGTGACTGCCATTTCAAGGTAAAGCCTGTTGGTTGTGCTAAAAGGTGATTATGCCATGTGGTAGATATACCTCAAGGAAACATTCCATCTGCCTTGAACTTCTTGTCTTCAGATAAGCCATTCTCTACATTAGCTGCCGGTACCAGCATTCTTGGGCTTCACCACTCCCTTTTAACAGGTGGACAAGACAGGAAAAAGACTACCGTATGTCGTGGAATGGGACAGGATCTGCTGGGTGGGCAGAAAGGGTTCCCAGCACCACTGTCCAGGGAGGCAAATGGGCTCCAGGTCCCGCTTCAGAGAGATGACATGCATGGGAATAGAGTAAAGTTCAGCCACTAGAATACTCTGGAACCCATGCTCCTAGGGTCCCACAGTGTGTTAAGAACAGATCAAGCCATAGGCCTTGCCCTAGTGAGCATGACAAGCCTCAGACAGAGAGGATCCATTATGACAGTCACACCTTGATGAGCACACTGAGCTACTTGGCACCCTCCTTTGGCTCCTCAGAAAGAAACAGAATGAACCCTGAACTCAAAGAAAGTTGACTGCCCCTTCCCTCCAGTGTTATGTGCCAATTGATGCACAGAATCGGAGAGGACCCATTGGTTCTGCATCTTTCAAAGGGAAAGGAAAAAGAAAACAATACTCCTGAAGGCCAGGCAGAAGAGCACTGGTACTATGCCTGAGGCACGGAGCTCCAGGAGCCACTGAACTCCAGAGCTACCACCCCTACACCTGGCACCCTACTCCTGCTTGGCCAGAGGTACTGGAGTCTGGTGACCCAGCACTTGCCACTCCACTTCTAAGAATGCTTCCCTGCCTCACAGAGCTCTCCGGTACTGTTTATATCACAAGTTGTTGAATGAAGGTGAGGTGCAAGAGTACTGGCCACACAACTTAGGAAATCAGGACAGACCAGACCAGCCTCAGGAAAAGCAGATATTCCTATATTCCAGAACTCTGAAAGTGTGAGCCAGGACCCCCTGGATTATCCCTATGGTGAGACTCACTCACTCACCTCATACAGGCACAGCTCCAGAATATTCCTCCTGGACATCTGACTGGAACCATCTGATCTCAGAAAAGAGTTTCTCTGGGCCTGTTTCATTTTGTGGAGAATAAACATATACTGAGGTGTACCACTCACAGGGAATAGGACATATGCAGGGTTGTCAGGAGGCTGTGCTATCATTTGTAGGCTGTGGGTGGGGAAGACCAAGAGCCCAGCTGTCCAGTGGCTTCTGCTGAGCTTTGGGCCCTATCCATGGCTGTGACCTCTCTGCTTCCCACTCCACTGCCATCTGGATTCGTCCTCTGTTTGCTGTTTATGTGGCTTTGAAGGAGGCTCTTGCAGCTGCTTTCTTGTCCTTACCTTCAAATTTCAGGACTTATACAGTGTAAGTAGGAAGAAAGTTTTTCTCCTGTTCACACCTGTCCCAGAGCCGTGGAACGTCTTTAGATTAATGGCATCTTGCTCAGCTCCATAGGGCTCTATCAGGTGGGCAGCTGCAGGGATAGGGGGTAAAGAGGATAGAGTATTGAATACAGGACCAGGTATGACCCTGACATGGCACTGATGAACTGCCAGGAGATTATGAAGGACTGGGAGGGACCTTGGCTGTGATGTGTGGTTGTTTACTACTTGAAAGTAAAAGCAATCTTTACAGATTCCATTTAGTTTAACAGTTTTGGTCAGAGAGCAACAAACTTATAGAATGTTGTACCATGTCCTTCTACCTCCCCTGATCCAGGAGGTAGGAAGGCAGGATGGCCTGATGGAGGGAACAGAATGATGGGAATGGATGCTGGCCTGCTGGCTTGGGAGCATACAGCCATGTCAGAGGCAGTGTGTGGCTATCTCCCTGTTCTCTTTTGTTAAATGTGGGGATTCAAGACCATTCTGCTGCTTTTGAAGGTAAGAGGTACACAGATGAGAGGTCCCTACCAACTTCCTCATGATTGGAAGGACCAGCAGGGCATCTGCTCCAGAGTGAAAAGCCAGGGTCACAAAGTTCCCACCAGAGTGCTGATCTTCAGTCAGGGCTATAGGACTTGTGTCACAGCACTGATTGATCTCTGGGTGGATTTTGTAAAGGGACGGAACAGTCTTTGAAAAACATGGCTGATAGGCTTGACATGGCTCTGAAGTCAGCTGCCCTGACTTGGTATTAGGGCTTCAGGTGGTTCTTTGGGCTCTGTCCTGTCTTTCCCAGCTGAAGCTTTTCTCACACACACAGCAGTATGGTGAGGAGCTTCTATACTTGCTGAAGGAACACGGTCCCTTTTGTTTCAGGGTTGTCCTTTCCTACTCAGGGAAAAAAAGGCAACTGTACATCAGAACTAAGGGTCCTTCCCATCTTTCACAGTCCCCTGGCAGTTCACCAGTGTTGTGCCAGGGTCATACCTGGCTCTACACCTATCTCCTACTCACCATTTTATCCTATTTTCATTCTGGGAAAAAAAAAATGGACACTCTAAGTTGGCCTTGCACAGTCTCTTGGCCATGAGGTTTACTGTCTAAAGACTGTAGAAGGTGGCCCAGATTGAGCTTGGCATGGTCTTCCCAGAACTTATGTGAACTGAGCTTACTCTGAGTGTGGGGTGCCCCATGGGGAGATGTGAGGTCCTCTTCCTGTTGGGTGTGGTGTGAAGAATGCTGCTTCTGTTAGGACTCTGGGTGAGCACAAAAGTGGCCTTGACTTTATGTATATACAGTGCAGTCTCTGTAATGACCCTAACTTTCCTGGCCAAGGAGTAGTTGGTGTAGTCTTTAGAAACTTGTGGGTCCTACAGAGGGTTTGAAGAGGTTGGGCTTACTGACATATGGGAAAGCCTGAGGGGCTGCTGGGGAGCTCACATCTGTGTGTTGCACATGGAAACTACAGCTGTCTGGCTACAGTACTGCTAACCCTCTCCTTCACAGCCTCCTGATTCTCTCGAGCTGGCAGGCAGCAGACAGAGGTAGCTGCTATGGAGTTTCTTCTGAGAAGTCTTCTTCTGGCCCCCTTTCCCCCCCGCACCTGCCTCAGATAGGCAGCAGTGCCCTTTGGATCTGTGCTGCTGCAGGCTTCTAGCCGGTTGGACAGGTTCTGAGGAACTTGTGCCTGGCCCTTCCTGGCCCATCTGACTCCAGGCATCAGTAGGGGAGGGCACCTGGTGAGTCAGGTGCGCCAGTGAGCTTGGGGCCTGCACTACCTCCCGCCTGGAGCTCTGTGCTGTCTGAGTATCGGTCGGGTGTGCCCTGCAGACCTGCTTGCGAGGTTTGTCATGAGTGACCATGCTTTTTAATTATCAGGTTTTAAGCCCATTAATTCTGGCACATGATAAAATCTTGGTATCTTTACTTTCACAAACTCCTTAGTGTATCTTGTAAAAGTAGAGTTGAGATCCAAATGTAGATCCCAGAATAAGTAGAAATCTGTCAGAAAGAACCAGGGAGGTGATCTGAGGAGCTCTGTGTGCTTTGGTGCCTAATGCAGAGACAACCAGTAACCTTTTCTAACTTTTGGCTGAAGAAACTAGGTCAGTTCTTCCCCCTCACAGTATTAACTCTGCTTTAGAAATCTTAAAGGATTTTAAAGGTAAATTTTTATCTTTTTGAAAGACTTTTATCTCTTTGACCAAAGACAGGTGGAGCAGGAATGACTGTTTTGTGGAACAAATCTGGCTTCCTGAAAAGCCCAGTGCAATGCAGTGGCAGCAAGGTGTGAAGTGAAAATGTGGCGGCCGAGTGTGTGGTGTTACCTAGATGATTGTTTCCAACCAGAAGTGAAAATGTGATGGCTGAGTGTGTGAATGTGACTGCCCAGTGTGTGGTGTTACCTAGATGATTGTTTGCAACCAGAAGTGAAAATGTGATGGCTGAGTGTGTGGTGTTACCTAGATGATTGTTTGCAACCAGAAGTGAAAATGTGATGGCTGAGTGTGTGGTGTTACCTAGATGATTATTTCTAACCAGAAGTCAGAGTCTGTGCTACAGGAAAGAAAAGAAAGCAAACTCTGCAGCTGCCAGAGTGCTCTGCCTGTCACCTTCTAGTGATTTCCTCACCTGAAACTCTTTTGTAAGCTGAGCTCTTGTTGACATTCACTCCGCCCAGGCACAGGCCCCGCCTGTGCCAGGGGCAGCTCCTGACTCTCACCTCCACTGTGCAAACCGGCAGGGCAGCGTGGGCTGCCTGTGAACAGCCTGGGATTGGCTCTGTAGGATCTCTTCCTCCAGGGCAAGATTGTCCTGAAAAAAAAAAAAAAATCAGGAAATAGCAAGCATTGCTCAAAGCTATGTCTTGTTCTTCTCTGTCTCTCTGAATGGCCCACCGTCCAGAGAAGGGAAAACTCCTGTTGTGCGGAGGCCAGCAATTGGAGACAGTCTTGGTTTGCTAGGCTCAACTTTGTGCTGCTTGGCTGTGACCCCAAAGTACACGGTTCTGCTTATGGCTTAGGGAAATTAGTAAAATGCAGGGTTTATATTATAATGGGATTTGCAACTTAAAAAACATAGATGGACAATGAGCTATTAGTCTTCTCTTTTAAAAATTACTTGAGAATGGCAGTGCTATTGTTTCCCATGTAGAAGCAAGTATGCTTGCCTTTGAGTGCTACATAGGATCATAGAAATGAAAAAAAAATAGTTTGGGATGAATGGGATTCTCACTACATATGCTGAAGTGAGGTGTAAGACTGTGGGGACAGAGAGAAGCAGGCTGAGGCATGCCACTTTCCCTTGGCTTATACTAAAAAGAGTATCCCTTCTGTGTTGGTAAATCTTGGTGAGTTACCTGTCACACAGCTTCCTCAGAGAATGAGCCCGGTGGACACGCCCACAAGCACCTCTCTCCAGATAGTAGCTTTCACTGTGGGTGCCAGGTGTTGCTCTTCAGGTTTTCTCTGAGGAGAGAGGAGTGACACTCACGCAGGGTCACCCTGCCGAGGGTGACTGAGGCCTACGGTGAAGGTTAGCATCAATGAGAGCAGAGATTTAGGAAGATGCTTCTCTGCTTCTATTTGACTAATGTCATTAAACCCCTTTGCACTTGAAACATATTTGTATTTTTAAATAATCCAGTCTTGTTCTTAAGGTAGGAAAATAGTTTTAAGGGAGTTAGTCCAGAGCTGGAGAGATGACTCAGTGGGTAAAAGTACTGGTTGCTCGTTAGAGGGTTTGGGTTCAATTCCCAGCCTTCACATGGTAGCTCACAACTGTCTGTAACTCTTACTTCCGGGGAATCTGAAGCCTTCTTCTGGCCTCCTCAGGCTCAGCACACATGTGGTACACAGACACATAAACATAGGAAAAATGAATAGAAAGTATAAAAAAATTCAGCCCAAATTCAAACAGGGTTTAAAAAACTGTAATACTCATAAGTGCATGCAGATTTATTTTAATTAACTTGAAGCTTACTGTTACTTAAAAAACAGAGTTTCCCATGTTACATTTACCTCAGTATAATCTCTGAAGTGTGATGAAACACGTAAGTCCTGACTCATGCCTATAATCTTAGCACTTGAGAGACTAAGGCAGGAGACTAACCTGGACTACAGAATAAGTTCTTTCCTAAAAAAGAAAGAGCCGGGTGGTGGTGGTGCACACCATTAGTCCCAGCACTCGGGAGGCAGAGGCAGAGGCAGAGGCAGAGGCAGAGGCAGGCGGATCTCTGTGAGTTCGAGACCAGCCTGGTCTATAAGAGCTAGTTCCAGGATAGGCTCCAGAGCTACACAGAGAAACCCTGTCTCGAAAAACAAAAAAAAAAAAAAAAAAAAGGTTATGAATGAAGCAGTGACTTGTAAGGCATTGAGGAAAGACTAGCTTGGTGTAGTGCATGAAGCTGCTGCTCTCTTGGCTGTGTTGCTGATGTTAAGCACAGGCTTCCTCTGTGGTGACAGCCGACACTGGACTCTGCACTCGATATCCCAGTCCTTGTAGCTTACGGCTCAGTTTGCTTGCTGAGACCTTGGTGAGGTCTGCATGGAGCAGCTTGTGTGTGTTCAGTGTCAGAGACCAAGAGGAACCATCGCTAGCATTCTCACTGCCTAGAAAAAAAATAGTTGAAACATCCCTGTGCTCTGAGGATCGTGGTAGTGGGGGCTTTTGTGAGCACGCAGATCTGTCAGAATGATTGTGGGAAGGATGGCCCCATAAGTAAAGCAGGTGGCCAGGCCTGCTGTGGCTGCCTTCCCACTGGCCATGGTCCCCATGGGAGGAGCTTCTTGTATTGATTCTGAGCACAGGAGAGATGCCTACAGATACATGTATGTGATACTCCCTCAGCTTTCCACACACCTGAGAAGGACAAGAGGAGTTGGGAGAGGGCCCCAATAGAAGCTACCCTAACTACCACCTTATCAGGTCTCATCTGCAGCTGTAAAGTCACTCAGTAACCTGTGGAAAACATTTTAGGAAAAGGGGTGAATTGGGCAGAGCCCTGTCCCTAGGAGGAAGGAAATAAAACATTGAAGCTAATGCCGAAAGCAGCCTCTTGTACAGCTTTGGTTTTATCACCATACCTGGCTGAGCCAGGCTATATGACATTTGGGGTTTTCCTCATTCCCATGCCCAGGCCCTGGATGTATAGAATGCGTAGAAGGCTATGAAAAAACAGCTTTATTTTCTGAATGCCCTGGCTTCTCTAGAATGGACACTGGGTTGAAATTGGACTTTGATCAGCTTGCCTGGGCAGGGTAGGATGTCTGCAGATATGCACCCTCAGAGCAGATCAGAAGACACTTAACTGGGACTTAGGAGGTCAGTTAAAATGGACTGTGTCCATGACTTTGGAGAGGACTAAACTGTGTAGAGATAGTTTCAGGTGTTGTCTGTGTTCATCCTCTCTTCTCATGGCTTAACATAGTAGTTGAGCCAAATGCATGAACAGGAAATTCTACAAGTTTAGTGCTGCATAACCTTTCAGTATTATCAACTGTGGCCTACATTTCCTCTAGGCAGACATTAAAGGAAATTAGAAATTTTTACTTTCTTTTCCTAGAAAACATGGTTTTAAAAAGCAAAGCTCTAATATAGAACAGTACTTAAATTTCCATTCTAAGAACATATTTAAAATAAATGTCCAATGTACTTCTTAAAAAAATAGAGTATCTTCTCCCTATTTTTGAGAGTTTCATAATTTATACAATGTATCTTGAGCATACCCACTCCCAGCTCTGCCATCCCTCTTCCCTGGCAACCCCAACAGGTCTCCCTCCCAAGCCCTCTCCTTTTTCTGTAGCCGGTGAATCAGGTGAGCACTGTCTGCTAAGATGCTGACTGGTCAGTTTGGCTTGGTCTTGAATAGTCTTGTGCAGATAACTGAAGCCTCAGGGAGTTCATGAGTGCAGTGACCATGTCATGTTCAGAAGACAAGATTTCATAGCTTTCCTTCCTATAATCCAGCTCTCAGAAGACGGAAGATGTACCCTGAACCTTGGAGAAGGGGATGGTGTGGAGCAAATATGTTTTCTTAACAGCAGTAAGTGTGTGTCTTATGAATTACTAGACCACATGAATACATGCCTCAGTCAATATTATGATCTGAAGACCAGTCACAAAAGCCTTTGTGGTGTGTTAGGGTAGAAACAATTTTAAGATGTTCATAACCATCCCTTGCTGTATATCACATTTCCCCTCCTCTCCGTGCTGCCAACTGTGATTATTACAAACCAAGACAGTTGTGTCCTTGCTCTTCTCCCATCTACGTCTTGGGATTATAGACGAGTACTTTACCAACTCTTTTGTTGCACTAGTCCTCTCTTCTGTGGCAGGTTTGGCCGACTGGCACATACATACTTAGCGCCATTCTGATTTTTTTAACATTAAAACAAAACAAAAAAAAAAGTGTGTGTGTGTCTGTGTGTGTGTGTATATGGTGTGTGTGTGATGTATATGTATGTGCGTGTGCATGTGTGTGCGTGCGTGCGTGCGTGCGTGTGTGTGTGTGTGTGTGTGTGTGTGTGTGTGTATGGTGTGTGTGTGATGTATATGTATGTGTATGTGTGTGTGTGTGAGTGTGTGTGTGTATGTGTATGTGTGTGTGTGTATGTATATGGTGTGTGTGTGATGTATGTATATGTGTGTGTGAGTGTGTGTGTGTGTGTGTGTGTGTGTATGGTGTGTGTGATGTATATGTATGTGTGTGTGCGTGTGCATGTGCGTGCGTGCGTGCGTGCGTGCGTGCGTGTGTGTGTGTGTGTGTGTGTATGTATATGGTGTGTGTGTGTGATGTATATGTATGTGTGTGTGCGTGTGTGTGAGTGTGTGTGTGTGTGTATGGTGTGTGTGTGTATGGTGTGTGTGATGTATATGTATGTGTGTGTGTGTGTGAGTGTGTGTGTGTGTGAGTGTGTGTGTGTGTATGTATGTATATGGTGTGTGTGTGATGTATGTGTGTATGGTGTGTGTGTGTGTGTGTATGGTGTGTGTGTGTATGTATATGGTGTGCGTGTGATGTATGTGTGTATGGGGTGTGTGTGTGTGTGTGTGTGTATGTATATGGTGTGTGTGTGATGTATGTGTGTATGGGGTGTGTGTGTGTGTGTGTGTGTGTATGGTGTGTGTGTGTGTCTGTGTGTGTGTGTATATGGTGTGTGTGTGATGTATATGTATGTGTGTGTGCGTGTGTGTGAGTGTGTGTGTGTACACCTGTATGTGGAGGTCAGAGGATAACTTTCAAGGACTTGGTTTTTTCTTTTACCATGTGTGACTCAGGGATCACATCCAGGTATCAGGCTTGGTGGCATGCTGAGTTATCTAGCTTCCTCTAGTTCCTGTTCTTGAGCATTTTCTTACTCCCCAAAGACCATTTTTGTCCTCTGGTGACCCCTGGTTGGTATGTGGAGTCTAGGATTGCAGGCATCCTTCTTCTATAAGAGCCCCTTACATCTGAGTACAGGGCTGCAGCCTCATCTGTGGAGGCTGTTTGTTCCTGCCTGGGTCTGTGGGAGGCAGTGGCCCCAGAGTGTGGGAGTTGGGACGGCGGGTCTATGGCCTCACATTTCTGTCTCCTGGGCTGGGAATAATACTCACTGCATGTCTGGGAAAGTTGAGAAGGAGGTTGAGAAAGACAGACTTGACTGGTCCTTGGTCCTTAGGTCTTGCACCTTGCTGTTTCCAGAGAGCGTCCCTGGGGCTGCAAGGGATGTTGGGACAAGGAGAGAAATCCCAGATGGGAAGATGCTTCCCTGGGAAGTGTTCCCCTTGAGGATGGGACCCATAGCAGTAACTGGTAGGTGCAGGAGAGATGAGAGACCTGAGATGGAGAGGAGTAAGGACTCTGTAGAATCTGACAATAATGAAGTTTGGTATATAAGAAAAAGACTTAGTTAAAGCCTGTTGAGTGTCATGTGATCTGGGAATAGTTGGGTTGGTGTAGTGTTAACTATTTCTGCCTGTAGAAAAGGTTGAGACTTAACAGCTGCCTTCCATGTGTTGTTTCTATGGTGACTGATATAACTGGCTGACTGCCTGTTAGCAGGTTACTCATTACTATATCAAATACTTGAAGAATACTACTTTGTTAAAAAACAAAACAAAACAAAGGCTTATTTTGACTTTTTATTTGTGTCCAAGGTCAAGAGGCTGTATGTAGCAGTGGCCATCTTGCCAGCAGAGTCCTGAGGCAGCACGAGTATCACTTTGAAAGGGGCAGGGAGCAGAGTATAGGATATGTCTCCTTGTAAAACCCCAAGGATCCAGTCTTGGTCTTATCCTGCTGACCTCATCTAATTCTCATCATGTCTCATGTCTCTCAACCCCAGATAGATCTATCATGCTTCACACTGGGTTGAACTTGTGGGCATTGTTGAAACCATATGTTTGGGCACTTTCAAGGGGCAAGCTGCCTGCAGGATCCATAGAGCTCTTGCTGTTCAGTGTGGTTTGGAAGGCATAAGCAGCAATGGTCTAGGAGTGTTGGTGTCAGCTACCCATTTGTGACCATTGTATGCTACCAGTTCTCATCCTCTAGCACCATTGTCTTTGCATTTTGTTGAGTACTTGTGATCCTAGTAGCCAGAGACATTTTTCTCCAAGACACTAGAGGCTAGGGACACCATCTAAGGACATTTGTTAGGGCTGGGGATATAATGCTTGATATCTTAGAGGTCACTTAAATGTGTTGTAGCTTCTAGGAACCTTGAGCTTCCTGCTGTCAGTGAGGCTCTTTCACAGCAAGTGAGCAAGTAAGTGAACAGCGGGAGGATGTCACATGGTCTGGGCACAGCTTTGGGTATCATTATCAGGAATTCTGTCTACCTCCTTTGAGAAAGGGTTTCCTGTTGGCCTGATGTTCAGCCATTAGGCAAGACTGGCTGGGCAGCAGGCCCAGAGATCCTCCTGTCTCCATCCCCAGCCCTGGGATTATTAGCACGCACCACCTCACGGACATTTTTATGAGGGATCTCATGCAAGACAAGCACTTTACTGACTGAGTTATTTTCCCAGACCTTGCATATTTCATTTTAATTAATCATTTCCTTGTTTTTACAGTGCACTGGTCATTGCTGCCATATTTGACCGAAATGTGAACTGCAGAAGAGCAGCCTCTGTAAGTTTCATTCCTTTCCTGGAGGTGGGGTTATAACTATTGCTGATGTCCTATATGTGGGCCTTTGTCTCCCTGGAAAACCCATTCTCCACGGCAGCAAAGGAGATCTGTAGCACAAATGATAAAAACCCAGAGGCAGATACTGGAGTTCAAGCTGAGGATCAGAAAGGCAAAGCAGCCGTCCAGCAGCTCTCACCTCTACCAAGGCTGAAATGGAGATCCTGTCTCCCTGTGACTGGAAACTGAATCTCACATGAGACCCTTTGCTTCTTCCTTATATACCTTTCCAGTGCTGGGATTAAAGGTGTGAGCTCTGTTTCCTTTTAGACTGATTCACTCTTGTGTAGCCCAGGGTGGTTTTGGACTCACAGAGATCCATCTGCCTCTGTCTCCTGAGTCCTGGGATTCAAGGTGTGTATCACCACTGCTTGGCATCTATAGCTAACTAGTGTGGCTAGCTTTGCATTCTGATCCCCAGGCAAGCCTTATTAAATCATAAACAATGTATCACCACAGAGATCTGATGAAAAAACTGAGTAAAGCAGTCATTATGGTAGCATTTACTGTGGGAGTCTGGGGACGTCGAGGTCCAAGGCCTCCATCCAGTACTGCTGAGATAGCCACAGTCAGCTGTGGTGAAATACTTGAACAAGTACAGGTGAGCAGGTTTCTGGTCAGTAACAAGACCAAGGTCAGGGTAGCTCAAGCTCTTCAGAGGAGGAGGAATTTATCCTGTGATTCTAACCTAAATGACATGGCAGGGCCGGTCCAGGGATGACAGGATGAGACACTGGAGGCTTTGTGCTCTAGGAGGAGCTGTTACTAAGCTGTGGTTAGCTCTGCTCTCCTGGCCACATTCGAGTGGATCCACCTGGGTGAGCTTTGGCCTTACAGCTGCCTGTTGGCCTTTGTTTTGAACTCAGTTACTCAGGTTCCCTGAGATCCAGCTTTTGGATGGGTTTGGGTAGAAGGAGCTTGAGTAGCTCTGTGTGCCAATAGAAATGTTGGCTAGGGCCATTGATGAGACCCAAGTCTCATAAATTACAAGGGGGAAGCGACTAAGATGTTTTCCTAGGGTTGCCTGCGTGGGAATGTTGCAGCTATAGCTGACTCTACATGTGGCTAGCTGACTGCTGTGGTCAGTGCTGAGGCCAGGTCCATGAATGCTGCTGGAGGCTGCAACTGAGAGGACCTCAGATGTTAAACAGGCTGTCAGGGCTGCTGTGATGTCTTAGCAGTCTGTAGCTGAGCAGGCAGGCCAGCAGTTGAACACATTTGGGATGCTCAGGAATGGAGGGGAAGCCTCTGAGAGAGCTGTAGGGTAAACCTTGCAGCTTACTGTGAGCTCTGTGGAGTTGGGAGTTTGGAGTTCCCAGGGATTGAGCACAGAGGCTTCACATCCTTGTCCCAGCTGGTCATAGACACAGATTGCCAGTGATACACTACTGCAACTGCTCTGAGACTGAGGGAAAGGACAGGGCTTCTGGAAAACAGGTGGGGTTTGTTAGTACCAACAAGATGTCCAAACTCTGAGAGGACTGGGATGGAGCTGGCAGTGTTGTAGATGTATTCTGTGGGGATAGGAGCCAGGCCTCACAGTAGGATGGTGCGGAGTCTCAGGAGTAGAATTTCAGAATCTGTTCTTGAGGGTTGTTAGTCTTTTGTTCAGGTATTTTTGTCTGCAGTTGAACTGAAGATGAAGTAACACCATCAAGGGTGTAGACGTATTTCTCTTTTGTACCATAGTTTTTAAGAGATTTATTTCATTTGATAGTACCTGTCTTAAGAACCCATCTAGGCATTTTTGTTTTTGAAAATAGTTCCTATTTTCAGTTGTTTTTACTTAATACAGATCTGCCCATCTTTCTCGTTTCTCAAGATGAGCCTTGTTATCAAGTGAAGTGATTTGGTATTATCAAAGGCTTTAATTGATTTCATCTTCTCTGTTACCCTGGTCCCTGTCTTGTTCAGTTGTCTGTCACAAGTGATGGAGTTTCTGTCTGTTACTTGGCTGCTGGCCTCTGGCTGCACTGCAGCAGATTTGCACTCAGACCCTGAGTTCCTAGTTCCTATATATCCATTGCTGCCTCAGCCATGTGTTTTGCACAGTAGCCGGCGTATTGGGTACTCATATGTGAGGACCTACTATGGAGGGCTTAGAAAGTCCAGCTGTTCCAGTGCTGGATCATAGGATCTCAGCCAAGGGGTTGGTCATGCTTCTGGCGTTCTGGTCAGGTGACGTTTGAGGTCTTGCTGGCTCAGGATGCCTGTGGTCTTTTGTGGTTGCTGTTGGCTTTCTGCCTACATCTGCACCAAGAAGCAGCTAGGATGCAAGCACCCTGCCCAGAGTCCTTTAAAATTGTCGGCAGTCTCTGAGGGACTCCATTTTGTCTGCAGTATTAGTCGGGACCCAGTGGTTTCTTGGGAGGCCTTAGCAGTCTCATAGTTAACTGATAGACAGTAACTGTAAGTCTGATTATAATAAAATTTTAAACTAGATCTGTACTAATATATTATTATGTTTTCTGTAACCTAAGACGTATTTATGGGTAAAACAAATAGTAAAATAAATAGTAAAATCAAAGCCCTATGACTATGTGACCTGGGATGAAGTGAAAAAAAAAATATATATATATATATATATAAATAAAAATCCGGTTCGTTTTTTAACTTGAAGTTAAAAACCCTATTAAACTAGTAAGAAATTCTTTGTGTTCCTTTTGAGCACAGCACTGTTTACAGAGTAGACTGTAGGATTCAAACACCGGCAGATGAGTGTCGCCTCCATCTGAGGCGCATTTGAAGACAGTGTTCTAAGTGAACCAAGAGCATCTTTCCAGGAAGCTGCTTCTTCAGGCAGCTGCTGCTTTAGGTGGACTCTTCAGCCTCTTGACTGACACCTTTCCAGGTTTCTCTTTCTGGGTGTGTGAAGTGCCCAGATGGTGCCAGTTTTTGGCCTTACCTTTCCTTTCAGCTGTTGTTGGTTGACCCATCCCCTCTTCCTGGGTCCCTTGTCTGGTGACCACAGTGCTTTGAGGAAATAGGGCCGTTGTTTTGAAAACTCATTAGAGCTTCACGATGCTGGCTCTTTATGGTGGTCAACATTCAGGGGCTGGACAGGGGAGTCCTGGCATTGCTTGGTGGGAAGGATTAGTTACATGTTGCTAATTATTCCATGTATTGCATGCTAGATGGTATCCAGCAGGCTGGATGTGCTGACTTTGTGAAAAGACCTGTCCTTCTCCCAAGGACAGGAAATGGGTGTGGCTCTTGTGGGAAGCTTGGATAAAGAATGGAGAGATGAGGAGAGACAGGGTGGGTGGGTGGCGGAGATAGGAGAGAAGCAGTAGTCACAAGCTTTTAATATATTCACCCAGTATTTCATTTGAAATTTCATTTTAGTTCTTGTAATTTTTTTGCCTTTTATTTTGACATTATTGAGCTTCATGTAGAGTTATGAGAATGTAGTAAAATCTTCTTACCCTTTACCCTGCTTTCTACTGGGTAGCATCATAGGTTATGTGTAGTTGGTAGCTTTTGTGTGTCTTGCCTGTCCTGTAGTCTCTTATAAAATAACACTCTGAGGCTTAATATTAATTGTAATTGCTTGGCCAATGACTCATCCATATTACTGACTAGCTCTCACAATTAAATTAACTCATTTTTACTAATCTGTGTATCACCACATTGCCGAGGCTCAGGAGATTTTGTCCCTTTCCCCTTCTCCAGGGGTCCATGTATGTCTCTCTTAGGGTCCTCCTTGTATCCTAGCTTCTCTGGAGTTGTGGATTGTAGGCTGGTAATCCTTTGCTTTATGTCTGATATCCACTTATGAGTGAGTACACACCATGGTTTTCTTTCTATGTCTGGTTACCTCACCCAGGATGGTTTCTTCTAGCTCCATCCATTTGCCTGCGATTTTCAAGATTTCATTGATTTTTTTTTTCCCCCGATGAGTAGTACTCCATTGTGTAAATGTACCACATTTTCTTTATCCATTCTTTGGTTGAGGGGCATCTAGGTTGCTTCCAGGTTCTGAAACTATTCTTATAGGTAAACAACTTGGCAAATTTCTTGTTTAAAAAAAGTCTCACTGGAAAGGGTGAGGAATGGTGGTCATGAGCTCCACTGCAAAGAAGCAGCGAGACCTTCATTGAGCCATTACTTCAAGGTTGCATAGCTCATTTCAAAATTTTTAGCTACATTTTCATAGTGAACTGAAAGAGGACTTTTTGGACTTCCAACAAGAGTGACGTGTTCTTTGGAATGAAGCAAGATATTGGATAGTGTAAAGTGACACCTAGCTGCACTGGAGCGTACATGATTGAACTTTGAGTGACTATACTGTGTGGCAGGTCATGGACCCTGATGCCACAGCTATTTAGAAGACAAAAGAACACAAATATGTCTTGATCTCTGTAGGAGACAGGACAGCTATATCCTCAGGAGAGTTCATGGGCTTGAAGTGGCATGTTTCTCATGCCAACAAAATGTGTCAGTTTAACCTCGGCCCAGTATAAGACAAGGATGCAGTTATGTTAAGAAAACCATGAGTTAATGCAAAAAACCTCAAGGAGTCCTCCCAGCACAGCAGAGATCTTCACCATGGCTACAAAACTTGACCCAAAGGCTCACAGGAAACAGGATGTCATAGTTTCTATTTCTTAGGGTGTATGCCTAGAGTACAGTTTCTGGGTCCCTTCTTCCAGGGGGTTGCTAACTGTTCCCCAAGGTGGCTATACTATAATGGCTTCTCCTCATCTCTGCTGGGATGTGGCAAGGGTTGCCTAGTTTCTTTCTGGCCACTGTGCTATTTTAGTCTTGCTGGTGTGTGTGTGTGTGTGTGTGTGTGTGTGTGTGTGTGTGTGTGTGTGTGTGTGTGTTTTTAGTTTTCTTTTCTCTGATGATGCTGAGGCAGTGTGGTGTGCTCATTTGCTGCCTGCATCCTCCTGAGTGAGATGTGTCTCATCAAGTCTTAGTCATTGTCTGATTAGTTTTTCTTGTTGAGTTTTCAGAGTTCTTTATGCATTCTAGATGTTTGTCCTTTATATGGGATGTGTGTTGGGAATCCCTAGTCACACGGTTCTTCTATTTGAGTGAGGTTTCAATCTTGTTAATCTATGACTTGGTGTGTGCTTTCAATATAAAGGCTGCTAACCACTTGACCTTGTTCCCAGCATTCTTCTGTTTCCTGTCTGTGCTGATACCTGTCTTCATATTATTGTGTTGGGTTATCCCCTAACCTCTTTGTTTCAAGATTTTTCAACATACATCTTATATTAGTTTTTAACTTTGTTTGACAATGTCCCTGGTTATATTTAAGTTGACATTGTATCCGTTTATATCACCTTCTTTGGTCTCCTTCCCTCCCTCCCTCCCTCCCTCCCTCCCTCCTCCCTCCCTTCTTCCCTCCCCCATCTTCCCTCCCCCCTCCTCCCTCCCTCCTCCTCTCCCTCCCTCCCTCCCCCTGTATCCATCCATTTATCCTTTCTTTCCTTGTTTAAAAGGGCCTGGCAGTGGTGGGGCGCACCTTTAATCTCTGAGTTTGAGGCCAGCCTGGTCTATAGAGGGAGTTCCAGAACAACCAGGATTACACAGAGAAACCCTGTCTCAAAAAAAAAAAAAAACAAAAACAAACAAAAAAAAAAACAAAAAACCCAAAAAACAAAAAAAGAATTGACTTCAAGGAGCTGGAGCAGTAGCTGTTCTTTAGAAAACGCCAGTTTGATTCTCAGCACCCACATGTTGCTCACAGCTATCCCTAACAAAAGTAAAGGGATCCAGTTTCTGATCTCCCTGGGCACGTGGGATACATGCTGAAGGAGATTTTCTCCATCTCTGTCCCACTGGACGGGTTTTCTCTCCACCCTTTGGGTCCCACAGCCTCTTAATGAAATGACCACTCTGAGACTGAATAGCAGTTACAATTGTTTAGCCAATGACTTAGGGTTCTAATTGACTAGCTCTCTCTTGATTATTAACCCATTTAAATTAATCTGTATATCTTCATGTGGCCTTGTCTTACCAGATAAAGTACTCAGATACACAAAGAAAAAGTAAATCTTAAGGGGGGGTGTTACAAAATGGCAAGCAGCAAAAGCATCTAATTTCCCCCATTTTAGAAGCATCTGAAGGCTAGTAACCTAGCAACTGCCCTACCATGAGGCTCTGTTCTAGAGATGCCTCACATTTCTGTCCTGGTGCTTATCAGTCCTGTGGGGTTGATGCATAGATCCTGGAGTCCTGTGGCTCAGTTTGTTCTCTTTCTGTACGTTTATGCTTTCTCTCAACCCTCTAACTCATGTTGGAACGTCTACTCCGGTAAGGAGTGTTACTTCTGCCACCACTGCCTAACCCCCTGTGTCTGTTCTCACCTCTGCTTGCCAGGATGGTGCATGTTGCATGGTTGGGTATAGCTTTACTCCAGTTCCACTTGAAGCTTGTGTCTACAGCGGCCTCTAACCCTGCTTGGACCTCAGCTTTGGTTGTCTTGGGGAAAGATGGAAACCCCACTGGGTAATAAACTGAGCATGCGGTTTCATCGCCACTTTGTTCAGACAGTCCTAGGTAGGACAGTGTGAGAGACAGGAAAAGTTGTCACCCAAGAAAGAAGAGTCATCTGCATAAGGTTTACTTAGAAGTACTTAATTTTGTTCAAGTTCAGATGGGACATTTTCAGCCCTGATTTTGTGCCTGGCATGTAGGACTTAGGTAGTTCAGAGAGTTGGTTAGAGACAGCTGTGTGCCCTCTAGGAGGCAGCTCTAAAGTGTTGGGAATGGTGGTGAGTTGTGTTCATGGAATTCCTTAAGATGTTTTAGGACTTGGCTTCTACTTACTGACCTATGTATGCAGTTTGTTCTCAGAGTTGTATTCTGGGACCTTTATTGGGGTGTTAGTGTGAAGATGTATTTTCCAGTGAAAGGCCACTCTTGGGTTGTATATGATTTTATAAATGGAATTCTTAAACTGTGGTTTTAAAGAGTACCAGGACATAAAAACAGTGACAAACCACCCTCAGGGCTCTGGTCAGCCAACAAAGAGCACTTTTATTTAAAAAGTAAAGCCATGGGTCATTTACACTGCGCTGTGTTTGTTTTGAATTTATCTTCTTATGTTTAGCAGAACCAAACCTCACTTACCTGCTCTATTTGTTCTTTTTGCTCCTTAGGCTGCCTTCCAGGAGAACGTGGGGAGACAGGTATGACCACTTTATAAATCTTTATTTTTGAAACTTCCTGTAGGCTTAGAGGTGGGAATCTTGACAGCTTTAGTTTCATGTCTTCTTGTGCTGTTGGGTGTGGGTAATGAATGAGCATCTCCTCAGAGCAAGCTAATAAACATGGCAGTTCTGCTCCCAGACCCAGCATAATGTGCCCAGGGAGCACTGATTCCCAGGTGCCTTCAGGAGACCCTGTGTGAGTGTTTTATCAAGTTAGGGTTTTGCCTCACATACTAATGTGGGCTGTGTATGTGCCAGGTACCAAGAGTCTTGTCCTGGTGGAGTCCCTGGCTCCTATAGGCCTTGGCCTTTCCCTGGCTTGTGATTTATTTGGAGGCTGGGTCCTTTGGAATAAGTTCTGGCCTCACCTTCCAAAAGCCTCTACCATACAGCTGCTTTTGATATTCACTGGTGATGTAGCTGTGCTTGGGGCTGCCTAAGCCATGCCTGTGACTCATGTCACCCATCACAGGCCTTAAAAGTAGGGTTTAGATTTACTCTTGTGTAAGATTCTGGCATACTGGAGTGTGTGGTCAGTCTAGCAGGAGGCTGAAGAGTTACTAGAGCAGTGCTTCTCAACCTATAGTTCTCCACCCCTTGGGAGTTGTTGAATAACCCTTTCACAGGGCTTTCCTAAGGCCATTAGAAACCACAGATATTTACATTACGATTCACAACAGTAGCAAACATGAAGTAGCAATGAAAATAATTTTATGATTGGGGGTAATCACAACCTGAACTGTGTTAAAGGGCTGCAGTGTTATGAGGGCTGAGATCCACTGGGTTAGGGGCTGAGACAAGTGGCAGCAAAGATGAACAGGGAGGAGAGTCCCTGAGAGAAACCAGATAAGAATGATTGCTTCAGGCTCATGATAGACGGTGACTTGGGTGCTTGTTGATGTTACAGGTGAGAAAGGTAAAAGGATGGCCAAGTCCTACAATGGTGTGCAGAACAGGCTGTGTGTGAAGGATGATGGGGCTTGGGGAGGTGAGGCAAGAATATTGCCAGAAGCTGTATGTTTGTAGTAGAGGATACTGGGATAGTCCAGGAAGTAACAGGGCTGCCCAGTTAACCCCCCTCCCCCGGGGGGTGGCTGACTCCTTCCCTTGGGTTGGCAGCTGGAGATGTAGCCCTCTCTCTCTCTCTCTCTCTCTCTCTCTCTCTCTCTCTCTCTCTCTCTCTGTGTGTGTGTGTGTGTGTGTGTGTGTGTGTGTGTGCGCGCGCGCGCACGCGCGCGCTCCCTTCCTGTAGCCCTGCAGGATCTTTGCAGGTTAGGATTATCCAATGGGCAGTTGCCATGTCTAGGACCAGCATGAGGCTGCTTTGAGTGTTACTGGGTCACAGCTCTGTGCAGGTGGTTTCCCCAGACTTCATACTACCATGTATTCAAGTGAGAAATCTGGGGTACAGGGTGCTGAGGCCATTTTCTGGGGAGGAGAGGACAGCCACCTGGCCAGGCAGAGCCTTAGCCTATTGCTTATTCTGTTTTGGAGTGATTTGAATACTGCTGAACACAGTTTAGACCTGCCCATCCTCCTTGGTCACAGCCAAATCTGAGTGCTACTTGCCTGCCCAGTCATATGCTGTTGTCTTCTTGTAAATCAGGCTGCAGTGGTACCTTTGCCTGCGCTATGGGGTACTCTCTCATTGTTACATATGAGTCTGGGGGTCTCCTTGATAAATAATCACATAATCCAAAGCATTTTATTAAAGTAAAAAGTTTTAACTTCTGCAGAAAGGTGCAAAACAACCCCCCCCCCCCATTTTGTTTTGTTTTTTGAGACAGGGTTTCTTTGTGTAGCCCTGGCTGTCCTGGAACTCTCTCTGTAGACCAGGCTCGCCTCAAACCCACCTGCCTCTGCCTCCATATTTTGGGATTAAAGGTGTGGGCTACCACCACCCACTGCAAAGCCACTCTTAATCCAGCAAGCAAGCACTCCTAGTAGGGGTCCTGCTCTGATTTTAGCCCCAAAGCAACGGGTTCTGTGCCTCACAGACTGAGTGGTTACAGCTTTGTCTCATGTTACTTGATTGGCAAATCAAAATGGACTAGCATGTTGCTAGGGAGAATGAAATTTGAACATATATCTTGACTTTACCAATATACTAGTCTGGAGGGATTCTAGCTAAATGGTGTCTTTACCAATTTCTTTAAACATGGAATTTCCTCTGTCTTCCTTTAACTCTGCTAGAAAAGACATTTACATTTCCTACACCATCAAGCAGGAATATGATAAGAGCATCCAAAGTGTTCAGGGTGGCAGAACCGTGAGCCACACTCCAGTCACCATACTCCAGCTCAACCCTGGATGACTTGCTGGGTCACAAGATACCTCAGCTCATCCTCCTCCTCCAGGCAGAGGGTTGGGGCAGCCTTTCTAGTGTTCTCAGGAGGGCTGCTTTCTGGGTAGTGTTTGTGAAGTTGTGAGATTTTAATGATTAGGCTCCAGGATTAGCTTGTGAAAGGTGAAGGCATTGAGGGCGATAATGAAGGTGGGCTGTGTGGAGGCTGGCTATGTTTTCCAGCCCTGGCTGGTAATAGTGGCTTTTCCTCTCAGTCTGTGCCCGAGGTATCCCTAAGTGCAGAGGCCAGGCTGGCAGACCTCAGGTGTTGTGCTTAAGCCTGGGTTTTTAACTCTTCTGGATTCCAGATGGGTGATGCATCCCACCATGTCCTCAGACTAACTGGAATTTATATGTAGCTTGAGGACTAAACTTCCGTTTTTGACATTGTCTCCATGGTAATAAATAGCCTGAATTCCATGTGGAAATTCAGACTTAAATTGTAAATTTTTTATATGTTGTCAGTTTCTTTGGATCTGGTCACACACATGCATATGCTGTAGATATGCCTCTGATCTGTTTTGAGCTGGCTGTGAAGAGGGCAGCACCTTGTGTGTGAGCAGATTCCTCCCTGTGTGAGATGTGGCCCGCAGGTGCAGGTAGTGGGTGCCTGTCGCTTTTCTTGGCTTTTGCTTGTTAGACTTGTGCCAGCTTTGTGCACAGGTAGGAAACCCCATGTGCTACTGGGATGGAGCCACCACTGGGCAAATAGCTGTAAGACTTTCTACATTTATGTTTGTAAAATAAAGTTATATAGTTTCTAGATTGTAATTTTTCTCCACAAGTGATAATATTAGAGAATACCAATACTGTGATGATTTCTAGGGCTGAGGCTCCACTTGGTGGGTGAGAATAGAGGGGCCTGCTTCTTGTTTTTGAGTTCAGGGGACCAATGGCTTCTTTCCTCGATGCTCTGAGAGGCTGGCTATTGGCCCTGAGAGTGGTTGTTCCCCTCAGCCTCATTTATCCTTATGAAGCTGGTGAGGTGTGGGCCCCAGTCCAGGTTTCTAAGCCAGGCAGGGGCTTGCCTGCCTTCCACTGGCCTTCCTGCTTCAGCAGGCTTTGGAATTGAGGGCTATGCTGTTGTCTTTGTGACCAGAAAGGGGAACCACGCTCCAAGAGTAGCCATGTCAGCGCTGTTGAGACCCAGTGTCTTTTTAAAGAAAGGACTTTCATAACATTTGAAGTTGAAACAGTGGGTTTGCAGAATGAGTTGTACTGAGTACAGCATCTGGCCGGGCAGGGTGAACACTGACACACCAGCTGGGCATTCCGTGAGCCATGTGGCTCAGCTTCGGCTGCCCTGTGACATGCATGTGCCTAATGATTTCAGATGCCACTTCCCACCTTTTCTTTTTTCTTCACTTTTACTTTTTTCAGGGCACCTTCCCTCATGGAATTGATATTTTGACTACAGCAGACTATTTTGCAGTTGGTAACATATCTAACTGTTTCCTGGTTATAAGGTAAGTTTTAATGTGTGTAACATAACTGTAGTTTAGTCTCTTTGTCTTGGGTGTCAAACATCAGCTTCTGCCATTTCCTTCTTCATTATACTGTGGTCTACTGGTGTGAATATAACTTATGTTGTAGAAAGGAGAAGCTGAAGTGGGAACAGTTATGACACGGTCCTCCTACCATCTTTATGCTCTGTGGTACACGCCGTAGAAGGCAGGCACCTGCTCACACTTCAGTATGGTGACTGAACTATCCCATCTTCTTTGATCATCAGTCTTCTCCTTGTTGTCATCCTACTGTTGTGCAGGCCTTGGTGGCATACAGGGCATAGCCACAAGCACAGCTATGCGTATGTCCTTCTGTTTGACAGCTTTCTCACCAGGTGTCACAAATGTATCAGTCTTTCAAAATGACATTGTAGATTTGAAGTGACTGTGTATCTTCTGTTTCAAAAAAAAAAAAAAAGGTTGTCCAAGTTGAAATTATCTGATTGTCAGATCAATAAGAAAAGGTAATTGAGAAATCAGGCCAAGAAATAAATATTTATACCCTTAACTGCTGTTTTCAGAAACCACATCAAATTATTTTTACTTTATAACTTAAGTACCAGGGAGTAGTTTCACACTGTAATACTAAAGTGAAAAGGGTATGCTTTATGAGGTGGTTTAGTTACTGTGAATTGGGAGAAACATGCCAAGTACATTTTTTTTAAAAAGTTCCTGACTATGTTATACCCTGGGGGTAGATTTCCTTAACAGCCCTTCTGTGCAGACCATGCAGAATTTACACTTCTCCATAACCAGCCTGGACAGACTTTAAAAAAACAAATAAACAACTAAAAACAAAAAGTGAGCAATCTCTTTCCCAAGAAGAATGTGACCAAACTTGCCCTCACCTGCATGCCATTACCCCTCAGCCCAGCGCTTCATGCCTTGTGGCCATGTGTTCTTTGTTCTCTGATTATTAGGGCTTGAATGTTGTATGTGAGGTTCTGTAACCTTTTTTGGAGTTTCTTAGGTAAAATAACTGGTAGTTAAATTGGGCTTTGGCAAATTCTACTTGTTGCTAAGGTTTCTACACCAGTCTAAAATTTAACATGTTATTATGTCCATTCAGTAAAAATACTTGAGAACATGACCTAGCCCTAGTGTGTTTCTTCTCCAGTACATTGGGCCTGTGTGATGCTCAGGTCTGAGCAGTAGATCAGCTGCTGTCTTAGGAGGACATACCAGTAGCAGGCTTTACCACGTCCTAGCTCCATAGGGCCTCAGACCAGGGTATCATTTCCCCAGCTGAACTCTGGAAGACAGGATTTATCTGGTAGTAGCAGGTAGAAGGCTTATAGAAGGCGTGTTGTGGGGCCTCAATAAGCAATGGGTGAAGTAGGAACATAGTTTGTCTTGAGGTCCCTGTGCTGGATTTTATGTCAACTTGACACAAACTAAATTCATTGGAGAGGAGGGAACCACAGAGGCTTATACCAATTATAAACTGTTTGGCTGATGGCTAAGGCTTCTTATTGGCTCTCTCTCTCTTAATTATTAACCCATTTCTATTAAACTGTGTATTTCCACGAGGCTGTGGCTTACCTGTAATGCTCTGGCATGTTACTCCTTTGGTGGCTACATGGTGTCTCTCTCTCCTGGTGACTGCTTCCCTGCCTCTTTTCTTCCCAGCATTCTCCTAGACTGATAGCCTATACTTCCTGCCTGGCTATTGGCTGATAATCATTTACTCATCAACCAGTAAGAGAAACATATACTCACAGCATACAGAAGGACATCCTCCATCAGGTTATAGTGCTCACCTTTGAGTGTTGCTGCATTTGTTCAGCGTATGTCTTTTGATATATTGTGATGTGTACAAGTCTGTAGCATTTACACAGTGAAGGACATAGTGAAGTCTATGGCCCCCTGCTATGTGCCTGGTGGGAATTTGAGGGTCCTTTATATATTCTGTCTCAAATGTTTGATGGTATTGTTTATTTTTTAACTAGACTGATAGGTTATTTCAGTGTCCTGCAGGCTTCCATGTCAGAACCTTTTAAGAAACTTTTTTTTGTATGTGTTTCATGACATACAGTTACAATATAGTTTTAAATAATGTATGTGTAAGATGAGTCATGGACAAGTGAGTAGTTGGAAAACAGAGTAATTTCATGGTCCTCAGGGAGAATGTGTCTACTGCTGGGAAGTGGCTAAGAGCCCCCAGCCTCACCCTGCTTTCTCTGCCCTGAACTCTTAGCATCTCTGGACTTCATGTGAATGGACCACAAAGCTTTGTCTACCATGTAACTTCATGGGAATCTGGATGGGTTGTCACTGGCGGTCCTTGTGAACATACCCATGTCTGTCCATGACTGGTTGAGGAACGTTGGTGTATGTGATTTACCCTGTGACACAAATAGGGTATTTTTCTGCCTGGCCATTTCCCCAGTAACTATCTGTCTATTGCCTCTTGCTTATTTGTCTTTGTTGCTGATGTCAGTTTCCTGACATCTCCAGCCTTGAGCACCATTTTCACAATTGTCACTTTTTTTTTTTCTAGTAGCTTGTTTTCCAGGAATTTCATATGCTTATGTTCTCTAAGTCACTCAAAGCAAGGTGGCCTCAAGGTAGAGTGCTCCATCTGCCTAAACCATCATTTCTGTTCCTTTCCTCATCCCTCATGAGCTTCTAACTTGTCTCACCTTCTGGCCCTCCTCCCATCCCTGGCTGCTTGCCATGTGGCAGGCCCCGATCCCATTTATGCTTTGTCCTGCCCCCCTGACATCTGACATCTTCCTTAGATCATGTTACCTCACTCCTTTACCTTCCTGTGCCTTTGCCTTAGTCTCCCCTCTCCTACCTTCTGGTGGATCCTCTTGGTTGTCACTTGGCCTCCCAGTACCCTGCATGCTATATACAGGTTCATTGCTGCCTTGGGACAAAGTCTGTAAGGCACTACTTGTTGGTGGCGAGCTGGGATTGGCCTCTGATGGTCTGGTCTCCCCTCTCTCTGTTCCCTTCTTCTGTAAGGCACCAGTTATTTTCATGCTTTTCTGGAATTCCTGCCCTTTCCTGGCCTTGCTGCAGGCTTTAGGTTTCTGGCTTGGTTGTGAACCTGGATATTGTGCATGCAATGGACATGCCATAGAACTTTGCAGCCAGGGTCCTTGGTGGTGTGGCCCCACTTCTGTCAGTCCCCTAGGGAAAGCCACTTATGTCTTCTCCCAGTCTCCTGGTCCCATTCAGGAGTTTCTGTCATAAGTTTACTGAGAGTCAGCACACGCCTTTGATGCCAGCACTTGGGAGGCAAATGCAGACAGGCTTCTGTGGGTTCGAGGCCAACCTGGTCTACAGAGTGAGTTCTAGGACAGGCTCCAAAGCTACACAGAAAAACCCTGCCTTGAAAACAAAACAGAACAAGTTTATTCAGAGTCTATTTATATTTGCTTATGGGCAGGTTGACTAATTATGTGAGGAACATCTTTGGTCCACTGTTCAGCTAGCATATGTTTCCTGAGTGGGAGCACAGACTGTCTGTGTCTGGACAGATCCTCAGGGCCAGTCAATCTTTATAAATGCTGTGTGGTTGATACAACTTTTTACTTGTGTGTTGCACATAAAATATCATCAGAAGTGAAGTTGTGGTCTAGGGTATGCTTGCATATTAGCATATGCAAGCCCTAAGTCCCATGCCCAGCACTGTAGACAAACAAAAACCAGAAGTAATTTGTAGGTCAGAAGAACTTTATATTTTAGATTCCTAGGTCATGTGGCCATTATATACAGGGGCTGCCCTGGCCATAGTATGTTCTTCTAGTTCCTGACAGTGGCAAACCCTCTGTTTGGAAGATGCACTAAATTCTCTTTTTCATTTCCTGTCTGATGGGGCTGAACTTAGCTTCTGGAGTCTGAGTGTGCACTGCCCTTGATGCTTCTGATGATTTTTCTTATGGGTTGATGTCCTCACTAAGTGAAAGAATTTGATTATTTCAAGGAAGTCGGCTGCGATACCAATAGAAGATATTTTTTTCTGTGTTTGTTTGCTTTGACTTTTTTCCCTGGAAGGCATTTTCCTTAGAGGTTTTGTGTTTTAATATTTCAACTTATTTTTTTAAAATAATTTATTGAATTTTTTATTTTATGCGCATTGGTTTGAGGGTGTCAGATCCCTGGAACTGGAGTTACAGATGGTTGTGAGCTGCCATGTGGGTGCTGAGAATTGAACACGGGTCCTCTGGAAGAGCAGCCAGTGCTCTTAACCACTGAGCCATCTTTCCAGCCCCCTACTTGAACTTCTTTTATGGTTCTAGTTTTTTCATTTAATCAGAATGGTCCACCCCACCTATAGATTATGTTTTTAAGCCCTGTCTTGTTGTTTCTAAGAGTTATTTTCCAGTGGTGCTGGGATGGAACCCATACCCTCAAGCTTGCTAGGTGAGCCTTCACACTGTGAGTTATACCCTCAGCCTTGTAACTTTTATCAGATCACTTGTAACCCAATTTATGCCCTCATTATTGTACAGTTTAGCAAGTGCCAAGTACCCACCCAGGGAACCTATACTTTCTCTCTCTCTGTGATCTGTTCTGCCTGGCTCTGAGAGCTGGTGCTGTGCATTAGCACTGCTTGCAGAGTGCTTCTCCTCATTTGAGTTCTTCCCCTGAACACCGATTCCCTGTTGTAGGTGCCTCTGTATTGTGATGTCCCTGCTGCTCTGGTCCTGTACAGCTTGCCTGCCAGGGTGATCAGCAGTTGGTCAGCAGTTAGGCCTTGTTCATCAGATTGAAAAACTCATAGATACCTAGACTAGATCAGAGGACAGGATGTCTGACGCAGGATAGGCCTAGAGGTTAGATAGGGTGTGGGTAGGCTAAGAGTCAGGGAAACTCAACAGACTGGTCTGGTGCACAGGAACTGCTTTTGTTATTTTCAGTCATGTATATGTATTACAATCTGTTAGCACATACCACACATGTGTGGCCTGAGGAGGCCAGAAAAGGTGCTGGAGCTCCTGTGGTTAGTTACAGGCAGCTGTGAGCCTTCTGACATGGGTATTGGGAACCAGACTCAGATCCTCTGCAAGAGCAGCAATGTTCTTAGCCATTGAGCCCTCTCTTCTGAACTTCTTGACATAAAATGAATTGCAAAATAATCATGCTAAGGGAAAGAAATTAGGCAAAGGTGAAAAGCAATCTAGAACAGAAAAATAATTTGGTGGTGGATGGCAGGTATGCTCACAACCTTGTTACCCATCTGGCAGTTTAATTGTCCTCCTCTGTCAGACTTAGCAAGCTTTATACTTTGTATGCATGTAACGTGTTAATTGCATATATTTAAGGCTATTAAAAGTGATTTACAGAAAAAAAAAGGCACAGATGACAAACAGTTTGCACTAAAAAATATAAGGAAAATAAAATCCAAATAAAAAACTAGCCTACATTTGCTCAGGAACATCACTAAAAAAGAGAAACTAAAATTCAGTAAGCACATGGCAATATGTTTGACACAGGTCATTAGCATAGATGAAATGCTCTAAATGGTAAGACTGACTGTTGCCAATCTCAGGAAGGTATGGAGAGGCCAAAACCACAGTTCTCTTTCTCTCTCTTTTTTTTTTTTTTTTGTTAGTTTGTTTGTTTGTTTTCGAGACAGGGTTTCTCTGTGGCTTTGGAGGCTGTCCTGGAACTAGCTCTTGTAGACCAGGCTGGTCTCGAACTCACAGAGATCCGCCTGCCTCTGCCTCCCGAGTGCTGGGATTAAATGTGTGCACCACCAATGCCCGGCTCACATTCACAGTTCTATACCAAGTTAAATCTCCACAAATTCCCATGTTAGTCTTTGCATCAGAGAATTAAAATACACATCCACATGATTTATCTGTAACACAGCACATACACCTAAGGCTCAGGAGACATCACGGGAGAGGAGGAGGAAGGATTGTGAGAGGCAGAGGACCAGAACATCTTCTATGAGGTAATGTCTCCTGTATATGACAGGGAAGTGACAACACCAGTTCACATTCCAGTGTAGATGGGGAAAATCTCAGGCTGCATCTCTAGATGAAGAGCTATAGGCAATCAATGGCTGCTAACAGAGGGAGAGTCAGTCTTTTCCAGGGACAACCCCCCCCCCAAAAGCAGGTTATCCAACCCCAAGTGTATTAAATGAACTCAGCAGGATATAAACATACCCACCCAGTAGTAGTTAAAGAGGTCATGAGATTGTAAGGAGTTCAGAGGGTGGGCAGGAGGAGTTGTGGGGAGAAGGTGGGATGAAAATGATGTAAATACAGTACTCATGTGTGTGATTCCAAAAATAAGTTCAAAAAGCCAAATTAAATAGAATAGTAATAGATCTTTAAGCAACAACAACAACAACAAGCCAGGTTTGATGGTTCATGCCTTCAATCTCAGTGCTTGGGAAGCAGGCTGATCTTTGATTTTGAGACCAGCTTAGGCGACATACCAAGTTTTGTGCCCCCCAGGGGTACATAGTAAGGCTCAGGCTTGACACAAGAAGCCCGTTCCTTTGTCCTGCCTGTGATGTGGCTGGATAAGCAATCTGCTTCTCCATCAGCCACATGTGCATGGGGTGCTGCTCCCAGTCACAGTTCTGGGCACGCTGCTGAGCCGTGTGCATTGCTTCTGGATGGACGCTCTCCTGTCTTGAGTAGCTGCCGATGCAGGGAATGTTTGGGTCATCTGGTAGGTAGTTTTTACTCTTGAAGGAATGGTCAAACTATTTTTGAACATAATTGTTTTCGTTTCCATTCTCAAGAGTAGTATAATGAACGTTCTGGCTCCTCCATGTTCTTTATTTTTAATCTTATTTTTTAATACATAAAATAATGGCTTAAGAGAGTTTTATACATGTGTGCCATTGTATCTGCTCATATTTTCCCCTTTCTCTGGCTTTTAATATTTTGCCTTTCAGTGTGTTTATTGCTGGCTTCCAGGAATATACCAAGCCGATGATTGACCACTTGGTCTCCATGAAAATCAACCATTGGGATGGGTAAGTTTTGTTTTTTGTGACTCTCTGAAAATTCCCCCTTTCCCCCAATGGGAAAAGTTTAATTGAGCTTATAAGTTCATGTGTGTATAAAATAGACAAATTATTTTAAAATAATTATATCTGAGAAGTAATGAAAATTCCAGTCTCTATGTGTGGCATGCTTGTTAGTGGTCTGTCTGTCTGTCTTGTTTCACTTCTGGAGCTGTTGGTCAGGCAATTCTGAGATGTAATTGTACCTGAATACCCTTGTGTAATAGGGAAGCTATAGCCCGAGGACAGGGCAGTCCATGCAGCTGGAATAGCCTGGTGCCCCTGGTCGTTTGACCTGCCTCCATACTGATTCTGTTCTGCTTGGCCTCCCTAGGTATCTTATATGTTGCCACCTAAGAGGTGAGCAGGCTTTAGTGGTAGTTGTCAAAATTCCAGTGGCAGCTTGGGGGCCATCTTGGTATTTCATAGGTAGTTAAATGTGTCTTCAAAGAAGGAAGGCAAGTGTGTAACTTAGATACAAGCACTGTCAATGTTTTGCCACTATCTCTAGGTAGGCCTGGCCAGCCAACACAGGGCAAATGCTAGGGGAATTAGTAGTATAATCATGGTGCCCCTTCCAAATCCCAATGTCAAGTGGGTGTTTGTGGTTGAAAGACCCACTCTGACACTGGGGACTGTTTCAGCTTCCCAAGGTTGGCTGACACTATGCTTGTGTAGCTGTGTGCAGTCTGCTTTGCACTCTGTGGAGTGAGGAGCCTCTGGTTCAAGCCTCCATGTTGTTCCCTTGACTAGCTGTGACCACTACCAGGAAATCCCTCCTTTCCTTCAGGAGATTATGTACCAGCCAACAAGACATTCAAAACCACATTGTAAATATGCAATCCCTGGGTTAGACTAAGCTTTTGAACTTTTGAAATCTCTGATTGATTTTCTAATTGTCACTTGTTCTTTCCTGTGTTTTGAGTGGGGCTTTCTTTTTAGATGCATGTATACCTCTGATTTTTCATCTTCCTGATATATTTATCATTATGAATGTTTCTCTGTTTCATAGATTTCTTAAAGTATAACATTATAGTGAATCTGTGTGCATGGGCTATCAGCTTTTTCTTTAAAGGGACAGATAGTTAACTCCTTAGGTCTCTGTCTCATATATATGCATTTTTTTCTCTTTATATGACCCTTAAAAATGTAAAAACTATCCTTAACTTAGAGCCTTACAAAAGAACCCTTTGGCAGTTTTTGACCTACTGATTACAAATTGACATGTTGTTATAGCAAGTGTCTGGATTCTTTTCCTTTTAGTTGAGTGATATTCCATTGTCTGTATCTACCATAGTTTGCTTACCTATTCGTTATTGATAGGTCCTTGGGTGTGTCCATCCTAAGGCTGCTGTGAATAGTGCTGATATGAGGTCTACTAACAGCTACTGTTACTTCTCAGGGCCATCCGAGAACTGTCTGCAAAGGCACTGCACAACCTGACCCCACAAGATCCTGAGTACATAGCCACCCATGGTAGGTGTGCATATGTGTGCACATACACAGCAGAAAGATGTACTGTTCTCATAGCGGATGAAGATGATGTCCTATGTCCGTAGCCTAATTGGGATAGACTATGAAGACAAATGTAGCATGTTTGTCCATTGGCAGCTTTGGGTGGCATCAGGCACTGGTGCCATCCACAAAATAAGGAATCTGTGGGTTGCATTGTATAGGTTAAAAAATGTTGGGGTATTCCAGGGGCTTATTTGAGCCTCCCTAAACACCAGAGGCTCTCACTGGGAAGGAATAAGGAGTGGAAATGCCTGTCACCTTTTATGGTTGTGTGGCCTTTGATCTTCTCACTCTCCTCAGGCAGAGTACTGCCACTGCCTATCAGAGGTGCAGATGGGGAATCTGCAGACATGGCCTTTCTCATCAGTCCCTCACTGGGCATCTGGGGCCTGTATGCATGTACTGATTTATATGCTGTGACCTAGCACATTGCCCTGGTGGCTCAGGAGGAACAGTGGGGGTGACCCTGACCACCACTAGAGGAAATACTTGTAAGTAATGAGTTGTCCCTTGTGTGTCCTTCAACTTGACTACTGCAGTATTCCCAACATTGTTGTTGATGACACTGAGTCCAGATCTACACACAAGACACGGTGCCATCCTTTCTTGTGCAGAGGTCACCTATGCCTTATACAAGCTGGCTTCACAGACAAACAGGTAGGAGATGCCATCTGGGAAGCTAGGTAACAGTAGTGTTTTGGGGTTTGAGAACAGCTTGTCAGCTGCGACTGTTGGTCATTTGTGTTTTTAGGGTTCCATTTTATGTTGAGGTGGTCAGTGGTTAGGACAGTAACCCTAACCACAGGGAAGGACGGTGGTTGGCATTCATAAGGTGTCTTTGCTACCTCTGCCGTTTGGTTTCCTATCACGATCCCAAGGCTATGACTCGGACAACAAGAGCAATGACACCTGTTGGTTCAGAGGTGGCACTGAGCAGTTAATTTGTCACAGTGTGTGTGTGTGTGTGTGTGTGTGTGTGTGTGTGTGAATGTGTGTCCATGTGTATGTGCGCACCTGTGTGCCACAGAACGCATGTGTAGGTCAGAGGAAACCTTGGACATCTTCCTCATGTCCCCCTTTGTTTAAGGCAGTGTCAGTCCTGCTGCTCACTAAGCTAGCTGCCCTGTGAGCTTCAGAAGATTCTCTGGTCTGTATCGTCCATCTTCCTGGGTGTACATACAAGTGCACCACTGTGTCTGGCTTTTACCTGGGTTCTGAGGATCTCAACTCAGGTTGTTTGACAAGGTATTTCCTTGACAGTTCATCTTCTCAGTTCCCATTTATCACTTTAATAATTTAAATTACTTGAAAGGGTGAGTTAGGCTGTTTAGTGGTGGCACTTGGGAGGCAGAGGCAGGCAGATCTGAGTTTGAAGCCAGCTTGATCTACAGAATGAGTTCCAGAACAGGCAGAGATATACATAGACCCTGTCTGGAAAAAACAAAACAAAACAAATCAACCCCCCCCCAAAAAAGAATGAAAAGGTAGGTGTGGAAGTTTCCCTTGAGAATTTCTCCCCATTGGCTGCATCTATACTAGAACTACAAAGCGAGAAGTTAAGACCAACGATGGTGCATTCGAAGAGCTGTGTAATTTCCTTATGCCCCCATGCAGTTGATTCCTCAAAAATAAAACCTTTCTGACCTCCCCTTAGGTTCAGGCTTGAAACTTGTACTTCAGTCATTTCCTGTTGAGTTAGGTGGCTCCCTGGGTTGGGGAGACAGCAGATAGGTGTGTGGACCTCATTCCTGCCTATCACTCCCAAGGAGGTTTGGTTGTTCCTTGGTTATGGTAAAAGGCACATGGGCCATGACATTTCTCAGCAGTGCACTGTGATGATATGGTACACTTGAGAGCCATTCCCAAGCTTTTGGGTTTATACATGGCCTCGGGGTGTTAGGCTCTACATGGTTCTGCTCAACATGTAAGAGAATTCAGACCTCCAGGGCATTGGGCTCTGTGTGGCTCTGCCTAGCAGGGAGCTGGAGTTAGTTACCACATAGCTCTGCCTAGCAAGTAGTAGATATCAGATCCCCAGGGTGTTGTGGCTGTGCATAGTTATGCCTAAAACACAGGAGATTGTAGCTCCTTGGGTAATTGACACTGCATAGCTCTGCCTGGCACATGCCCTACCTCAGAAGAGAGCAGATGTTCAGTAGGAACTGTGATTTATTTACATTATAGCACATGCTCAGTGAGTTACCCTGTGAGTCAGGCAAGGTAGAACTCCCTGCTGGAGTCTTTAAGTGCTACGTTGGCTGCAGCAGATATTTTCCTAAGGACAGCAGAAGGCTTCTGTGGGAATCCATGTAACCCTGTAGGGGACTTACCTCTTCCACAGTGTCAGCAGGGGCCTGATGTTCAGTAGGGTACTTGCAAGCTGACTATAGGTTGGAGCATAAAAGTGGCACCTAGATGCCCACCTGCTGAAACCAACACAGATTGTGTGTGTGTGTGTGTGTGTGTGTGTGTGTGTGTGTGTGTGTGTGTGTGTGTGTGTACAGATGTACTTGTCCATGTGTGTATGTATGGAGGCCAGAGATTGACAGTAGGTATCTTACCTTCCCTGGTTGCTCTCAATCTTACTGTCCTTCCTTCCTTCCTTCCTTCCTTCCTTCCTTCCTTCCTTCCTTCCTTCCTTCCTTCCTTCCTTCCTTCCTTCCTTCCTTCCTTCCTTCCTTCCTTCCTTCCTTCCCTTCCTTCCTTCCTTCCTTTCTTTCTTTCCTTTTTTTTGAGACAGGGTTTCTCTGTGGCTCTGGAGCCTGTCCTGGAACTCGCTCTGGAGACCAGGCTGGTCTCAAACTCACATAGATCCACCTGCCTCTGCCTCCCAAGTGCTGGGATTAAAGGCGTGCGCCACCAACGCCCGTCTGTTGTTTTCTTTTTTAAAATTAAATTTAGTGACTGCAGACCATGTTCAGTAGTAAAACAAACAAACAAACAAACAAACAAACAAAAAAACACTTGCAGAAGGCCCAGGTTCAGTTCCCAGCGCCTGAATGATGGTTCACAAACCTTCGTAACTCCAGCCAGTTCTAGGGTCTCCCACTACCTCCTTCTGGACTACATGGGCATCACTCATGCACACGGTACACAATACATGCTGGCAAAACCACTCACACATATGAAAAATAAAATATTGAAACTACATTTATTTATTTGAGAGAGGGAGAAACAGAAATGTGTGGTCATGAGTTTGTGGAAGTCAGACGACAACTTGAGGGGAATCAGTTCTTTCCTTCTTCCTTGTGCATCCCAGGGATTGAACTCAGGTTGTCAGGTTTAGCAGCAAGTGCCTTTGAGCCATCTTTCCAGTCCCCAGCACAGCTGTAATGAGGCAGAACTGGGAAGTCTTCAGGGACTGTGGGAGCACGAATAAGAAGCTGGTCTTTCTGAGTCTGTCTTCTTTACTGTGAACCTGGGCTCCCGCGTAGTCCTTATTGAATTCAGTGCTGTTTCCCTTCTGCAGGCCTGTCACAGACTCTCTGGGTGAGAAGGCAGTGCAAAGCCTGAAGCAGATCCACCAGCAGGTGTGTGTGGTCCCACTGAACCCCTTCTCACCTGGACACGATTTGCTTATCTAGGACTTGATGGCTCTATGGGTTCTCTCCACCAACATTACTCTTGGGGGCGGGGGAGGCGTCATCTGGAAATGGTAGCTGGGCTAGACTTGTTCTCTGGGGCCAGAAGCCACCTTGTTGTGTGGCATCATAATCAGTGGGTCTCAGGGCTGTATTGGTGTCTCATTGTGGGCCTTAACAGGAGTTCTCAGCTGCGGGATTGGATGTCCTTCTGGAGGTTTAGGTACCTATAAAACAAAGACCTTTTATTTATAACTTTGCCCCTGTGACCCTAATCTCTACTCTCCTGAAATTTAATACTGAATTTTGCTCATTTGGGGGATGGGAAGAAAGCATGTATATTTTTCTGGGATTTTAATATTCTTAAAACCTTCTATGACATAAAAGAGAAAAAGTATAAACCCAAGATATTTTCAAGGAATTAAAATTCCTCCACATTCCTAAGGAATTAGATGGTTTTATTGTTTCATATTGTAAATATTTTCGATTCCTTACAATTTTCCTTTTTTTATATAATGGTTTGCCTTAGATCATAGTGACTGTGATGAAGCTATTTGGTTAGTTTTAGTATTTATTGCTTTAAAGTGGAGCCTGGAATTCTTGCTCAGTGTTGGAAGTGTGGGTGTGGAGGGCGGCAGCCCCGTGTAGAGGCTGAGAGAATGGAGCCCCTGTGTCCTCTGAACCAGGACTTCCTGTTTCTGAGGAATGTGGATAGTGACAGGGCTACTGCTTTTAGTCTTTGTGGGAATTTAGAGTATGTCTAAAGAGTTTAGTAGAACTGACAGTAGTTGTGTGAATATCCAGCAAGTGTTAAATGTATTCATAACAATGAACTACATTACTTTTGAGTTTTTCTGGAGACAGAAAACACCAGAGCCATTTGACATAATCATTTTTCTGCCTGAGTGGTGATCATTGGGCCAGCATGAAAGGGGCCACCTTCTTTCTTCATGCCTGTGTGCCTCAGTTTCCTTTTAGAGATAACACACCTGAAGAACCCAACCAAGACTGGGCACAGTGGGGTGGGCCTTTGTCTTCTGACCTTCCTGATTGGCTTTCTGGCAACTAAAAGTTCAGCTCTGTCACCCTGCCATCATTCTTATGTTGGTAATAGTCACTGTTAGAAGCATAACAAATTATTTAACTAAATAACTTAAATAACTGACTTTTCATTCTTTAATTTTAGCTTTATGATCGTCATCTCTATAGGTAAGCCCACAGAGTAAAACTTCTTATGTATGTAATGGAAATGTGTGTTGTCTGGAACAGCTGACTCATTGAAGCACTTAAATTACGTGTGTGTGTGTGTGTGTGTGTGTGTGTGTGTGTGTGTGTGTGTGTGTAAAACATTTCACGTGCACTCCTACCTTTTTTCTGGTTTTGTTTGGACACTTTCAAGACTTCACCAAAGCCTTTGGTTGTCCAGAGCAGTGTTAACCTGCTTCTGATGCACAGCCACTATAAGGATTCTGCCATGGCCTTCCCTTCCTGACTGATAGAAATTGTTTCCAGCCTGAGTAGATCTGAGAAGCATCCTGCCTTCTTCCATATGTTTTCTTCTACACTAGAGTCCTTCCTGGCATATACAGCTCAGTGTCAGCCATAGGTCCTCTGTCCTTCATGGCCTCACCCACTAAGCCATCTCTCTCTTTTGAGTCTGTCTTGTCAGGACAGCCAGGGGTTCCACTTGGGCTTTACCCCCATCTGCCCACGGGATGGTGGTGCTCTGAGGTATTAGAAGTCTCCATGCTGTACTGGCTTCCAGAGTCTGCTGTATAGCACACACATTCTCTGGCTTCCTAATTGTTTAAGGCAGATCTTGTTGCTGTTTGGGTCAGAAGCCAAAGCCTCGTAGGCCAGTGCTGTTTCTTATCCGAGCTCCTGCTTGCTGGCATTGCAGGTTGGGTAGCTTCTGGCAGGCAGGATGGGTGACGATGAACACCCATCCTTTGGACCACATGATGGTCATCTTGGCATTGTTGTGAAGTGTGGTTAAGCAACATGTGTGATTGGTTCTGTGTGAGTTATCAGTGATGACCAAGTGCCCTGGGAAAGCTGAAAGGACAAGAGTCTGCCAGAGAATGATGATCTTGCCACAGATTTTTATGTCTTTCCAAAAATGTAGCTCACACTCTGGGAGACTAAGTCCCCTAATTAAAACTGGCACGATTTTTGGTGCCTGGAGCTGTATCTGTTGATTGATGGGGTGTTTCATGTTTTATGTGTAAAGGATTTTAACACTAACTGTTCCTTTTGTTTTTTAGGGGTCTGGGAGGAGAACTTATGAGACAAGCAGGTAGGTCTGGGGTGAGAAGCTGCTGTTCTTCATTCCAGTATGCGGAAGAGTATCCTGAGCTCAGGCCAGACCTCCCAGTAACAAGCGGTAGCAGTTCCTCTCTGTTGGAGATCCTGCTACCACCCCTGGCTTGCTGTTGTCCCAGGAGGATATGAACCCTGCACATGGTCTAGTGTGTCTAGTTACTTCTTTTCCCAGCTCAGGAGCTCTGATTCGTTTGACATGCCACAGGAATGGTAGCTATGGGTGGTTCTAGGGATATGTTGGCTACAAATTTCTTCTTTATACTAAGTACTGCCAAGTAAGGAATGGTTAATCAGATTGTATGTTAATGTCATCAAGGATTTCACAGCATAATCAGGTGAATATTCCTAGTTAGTTGAATGTAATAGAAAACTCAGGTTGTTGCTGGCTTATCTGGGGATATCTCCAGATATCCTAGCTAGTACTGGCCACATTGGCAGCTGATATCCTGGTTTGGAGAAGGGGGCATATTTTGGTGTGCTGCTGTGGCCCAAATTGAGACCAGTCAGAACTGTCAGTGTCACCCTTGAACTGCTCTGCAAGCCTGGGCAGCAGTCTCAAGTGGGCTCTGACTTCACTTGGGTAGATGTCCTCTATACTGTGCCTCATGTCCCTCACAGCCTGCTATGGTCATCTGGAGGCTGGATCTTAAGGTCTACATTCAGAGCCCATGTTTCTACAGGCAGGTGTACTGTGAGTCCTGGCATTTTCCTTGTGGTGGACAGGGGTGGGATGGCTTTAGGCACAGGTGGTCTTAAAGTACCCCACATTGGGATAAAGAGGTGGCACCAGTCGCAAGCTAAAGAGCTTAAGGCTCCTACGATCATTTTTAAAAGTAGTGCCCTCGCAGTGTTGTTATGCCTGTTTCCTTGCCACCAAGATCTGGCTGGCACTTGACATTTCAGAGCAAAACAGAGGTGACAGCACCTATGTAGAGGCACAGGCATCCCAACAAGTTGCTCAGTGTATGTCCCAGGCTGCCTGTACAAGGGAGTGGCCAATGCCAAGGAAAACCAGAGTTGAGCCCAAGAACTGTGTGCTAGAGGTGGCACACCATGGAACTCCCTTGTAAGGAAGTTTCTCGAGGAAGGCAGAGAGTCCACAGTATAAAGCAGACAGGACTGAGGCTAGTGGCAGGTGGAGGACTCATTTGTACATTGAGTGGATATGTTGAGGACCCAAAGTCTGTGGGTCCTGGGGACAGATACTAGGCACATACATCCTGGCCCACATAGATCTCAGAAGTAAGAGCCATTTTAGAGTCAGGGAGATAGAACTCATACTAGGAGGTGGCTCTAGAGAAACTGAACGAGATGAAGCTTTAAGAGTCTTACTATAGCTGTCCCGAGGGCCCCAGGTGAGGCCGGTAGGGCTCATGTGCCAGGAGGAATTTACTATGATTAGGAAGCGAGTTTGTCTTTAGTGGTTCTTTTTGAAACACAGAATACATTTAGGTGAAGTGTTTGAAGCCTGAGGCCAGTTTACTGGGGAGTCCTAACAGAACAGCTAACCTGACCATCTGGAGGGCTTCTTCTCAACTAATGTTGCTCCTGGAGATGCTGCCAGCAGAGATGTCTTTCCTTGCATCGGAGCTCCCATGAAATGGCTGTCCCTGTAGGTCTGAGAGTTATGGGTGAGCTCTGGCCAAGGTGGGAATGTAAACTCTGGGATGTGGCTTTTCTAAGATCCTTATTCGCTCCAGTCTATTATATAAAAAATCAAAACAGCAAACCAAAACAATAACAGCAAATTTCTTACTTTGAAATACCTACTGATTTATGGTAAGTTAAAAAATTAGTAGCAGAACTTGTGCATCTTTGTGTAGTATCCTCTTTCATAATGGCATGCTCTCAGGGCCAAGATATGGGCAGGGCACCATGTTGCTGAGTAGACCACAGGATTATTGACTGTTTCACTGCGTCTCATGTGTAGCTCTGACTAGCCTGGATCTCACTGTGTAGCGCCTGCTGGCCTCAGACTTGCAGTGATGTTCCTGCTTCTGCCTCCTGAGTGCTGGGATTACAGGTGTGTGCCATGCACAGTGCCTGGCTGCTATCACTGTTTGTCTGGTGATGTCAAACATTTTTTTTTTTAATTATTAGTCAGGTGTGGTGGCACACACTTTTAATCCCAGCACTCAGGAGGCAGAGGCAGGCTGATCTCCATGAGTTTGAGGCCAGCCTGGTCTACAAAGCTAGTTCCAGGACAGCTAGGGCTATTACACAGAGGAACCCTATCTCGAAAAAGCTGAAAAAAAGTTATATGTTGTGTGTTATGTGCATGTGAGTGCAGGAGCTCTCAGAGGCCTGAAAAACAAGTTATAGGAGGTTGCAAGCTTCCTTCTATGAGTGCTAAAAGCTGAATTCAGGTCCTTAAGAAGATCAGTAAGCATCTGTGACAGCTGAGCCTTCTTTCCAGCCTTTTGAGCATCTTTTTATGTCCTTTTTTGTTTCCTTTTCTAAGTTAATAAAATATGCTTAAAATTCATATGTAGGACAGACTTCCAAGAAAAGTATTTTCAAAAATAGTGAGGACTTGGATTTCTCCCAGCACTTTAAACATTCTATAAAACTATTAAGAAGTGAATGATGTTTTCTAGGAAGCAGGATGATTGTAGAATGTGGGATTGGATTCATGTCAAGGTGTTTTCAGTCTCGGTGAGAAAGGGCCTTTGTTTGGATGGATGGTATTGCTACTCTTGGTCATGGGAAACAATAGAATTATATCCCTGCCTCACACGTTCAAAACTGCCTTGTGATTCCCTAAAAACTTGAGTTTGAAAAATACAACCAGAAAAACTTCAAGGAAGTTTTGAAGACATTATTTCTTTAAATTGTTACTTGCTTTGGAAATTTCAAATCTGCATAAAGGTAAAGACAAGTGGTGTGATGATCCCTGTTGCACAGCTAGCTGCACAGGTTAAAGTTGCTGTTGATATTTTATCTGCTCCCTGGTACCTCCAGATTTCTGAGGCAGATCTCATACCCTATCATAATGAGACTGGGAGTGTTTCTAACTGCTAAAGTAGCTTGGTTTTGTAGCTTTTGTCATTATAACAGCTAGGATAATTAATAGTAGTCCCATAAGACAAAAATGAAACATGTTGCCTATATATAGAAGAATATATTATATAAAAAGTTCATAGACAAAATATAATACATAGATAAGAGTAATAGATTAAATATTGAAACATGTATTTCATTTGTGGTAGAAAGGCCCTTTAAAAAGATCAATTAAAGAAAGTGATTTAGGAAGGGATTCAAGACAGGCCAGCTATGTGAATGGTACTCATTGGGGTAAACCAGATACCATATAATCTGGTGGCTGGGAAATGCTAATTTATGTATGGATCAGAGGCGTTTGTTTTTCAGGTTGTCCTCATTTAGTGCAATGTACCCTGGTGCTGAGATGTGGGGTGAGGGTTTTCCTTCCTGGAACACAAAGTATGTTGGTAACAGCAGCAGTTCAGGGTTGTCTCATGAAGTAAAAGTGTTGTGGTTTATTTTGGCATTTGCAATAATGGTTTTACTTGGCAGTGTGTCCAATCTCTTTTCTGCATCCTGTAAATTTACTGGGTCGATGGGCAGTAGTCTTATTCTTGCAGGGTGGGTACAGCCACCTTGTTTTCAGTGAAGAGAATAGGCAGTTGGGTCTGTCTCGGAGGAGAATGGATGGACTACTTTGTATCCATGTTATAGTGTTTTGTACGTCTGTGGAAGAGCATCTGTAATGCTGAAGGCTGGTTCTGTTGTCACTGGGCACAAAGTGGGATCATCTACCAAGGCCACCCATGCTCCCAGGGGGTGTCTTGGGCTGTGTCCTAGTGTTGGTTCTTGTGGGTCATGTGTTATGGAAAAGGATGGGCTTTACTCTGTGTGTCACTTGGGTCCCTGAGCTGCCCCTCTGTTGGTGGGTGATGGGCTCTACCATGAACAAGGGGAAACCTTGGCTGTCAGCACTTCCGGTTCTTGAAACTCTGTTGCCCTAGTGCAGCTCCAGTTGTGAAGACTTCTGTCTGTGATAAGCATCATGTGCTCACCTGTCTAAACTGTGAGGTATGGCGGTCAGAATGCAGTGTGTTGAGTGGTCGTTAGCAGAACGTTAATGGCATGTATTCACTTTACACATTTTATACACTCTGAAAAATTACAGATTATTTAGAGAAGAATCACTGACCCTGTTTTGATTTTAGTATAGTGCATGTGAAGAGATCCACTGGGCTGCTGTAGTAGTGTGAGGAGGAGGGTAAGCAGGCCCTGATGAGCAGGGGAGCAGGTATGAGGTGCAGGGGCTGAGCACTCACTCTGGGAAGGTGTGAGGAGAGGGGCCCAAGTGGTAAGTGTGAGAAGGCACAAGAAGCAAGTGTGAGGAGAGAGTGAGTAGTCACTGTGAGCAGAAGGTATAAGGAGAGGTGGCTGACTGCCTACCTGTGTCAACTGTGTCTGATCTTGGTCCCCTTCATTAAGAGACTCCACTGCTTAGCATTATACTTTAGGGGGCTTGTCCCTGGTTCTGTTGACTGACATCAGATTCGAGTTTTATAAATAAAAGAAAAGGACACTTAAAATTCTGTTTCTGTATTGTCACTTGGTGCTGTGAATATGGAAAAGCAAGTGTGAGTGGCCATTACATGGGAGAGGCAGGCGTGTGCATCTAAGGTTGGGTGGTCAGACTCCTTCCACCTAAAGCTCCTACTCTAATAGAGGCATTCAGGTGCTACTACTGCATTTGATCCTCTCCCTCTCTCCCTCCCTCTCCCTCTCTCTCCCTCTCCCCCTCTCTCTCCCTCTCCCCCTCTCTCTCTCTCCCTCTCCCTCCCTCTCTCTCTCCCTCTCCCTCCCTCTCTCTCTCCTCCCTCTCTCTCCCCCTCCCTCCCTCTCTCTCTCTCTCTCCCCCTCTCTCTCCCTCCCCCTCTCTCTCCCTCCCTCCCTCTCCTCTCCCTCCCTCCTCTTTCCCTCCCTCTCTCTCTCCTCCCTCCCTCCCTCTCCCTCTCTCTCCCCCTCCTCTCTCTCCCCTCCTCTCTCTCTTCCTCTCTTCTCTCTCCCTCTTTCTCCCTCTCTCTCCCCCTCCCTCTCCCTCCTCTCTCTCTCCCCTCCTTCCCTCTCTCTCCCTCTCTCTCCCTCCCTCCCTCCCTTTCTCCCCCTCCTTCCTCTCTCTCCTGTCTCTCTCCCCCTCCCTCCCTCCCTCCCTTTCTCCCCCTTCCCCCCCCCTCTCTCTCTCTCTGTCTGTCTCTCTCTCTCTCTCTCTCTCTCTCTCTCTCTCTCTCTCTCTCTCTCTCTGTGTATTACATTCTGGCCACAGCTTCCCTCCCATTCTCCCACCCCACCCCACTCCCTACTCCAATCCCATCCAGGAAAGGGCAAGTCTCCCATGAGTATCAATAAAATGGCATGTTGAGTTGCAGTAAGACTGTATTAGGGCTGACCAAGGTGATCCCGTATGAGGAGTAGGGTCTCAAAAGTCAGTAAAAGAGTCAGAGGCAGCCCCTGTTCCTGCTGTAAAGAGTCCCACAAGAGGACCAAGCTATATGACTGTAACATGTATGCAGAGTGCCTAGGTCAGTCCCATGCAGGCTCCCTGGATGTCTATTGGGTCTCTGCGAGCCCCTGTGAGCCCAGGTTAGTTGATTGTGTGAGCCTTCCTGTGGTGTCCTTGACCCCTCTGGCTCATACACTCCTTTCCCCTCCACTGAAGGATTTGTGAACTCCTGCCTAATGTTTGGCTATGGGTCTCTGCGTCTGTCTCCACCGGTTACCGGATGATGCCTCTCGGATGACAGTCACCAATCTGTCACAGGAGACAGCCAGTTCAGGCTACTTATCTGCTATTGCTAGGAGTCTAAGCTGGGTTCTCGCTGTAGACTCTTAGGAGATTCCCCTGCATTAGGCTTCCACCTGACCCTGAAATGCCCCCAACAGTCCCTTAGCACTCTCCCTCTCTGTGCCCCCAACCTAACCACTCGTGTTCACACCCCACCCTCCCTCAGTCCTTAGCACTCTCCCTCTCTGTGCCCCCAACCATCTCAGGGAGGTCTGAGTGTCTCCCCATGAATCCTCCTCGTTACCTAGTCCTCTGGGTCTGTGGATTGTCTTCCTTGGTCTGGGTTACCTCACTCAGGGTGTTTTTTTTCTTTTTTTCTTTTTTCCAGTTCCATCCATTTGCCTTCAAATTTCCTGGTGTCCTTGTTTTTAACAGCTCCATTGTGTAAATGTACCACATTTTCTTTTTCCATTCCTCAGTTGAGGAGCATCTAGGTTGTTTCCAGGTTCTGGCTATTACAAATAAAGCTGCTATGAACATAGTTGGACAAGTGTCCTTGTGGAATGATTGAGCATCCTTTGGGTATATACACAAGTGTGACATAGCTGGGTCTTGTTGATTAGTATCTTAAGTTTTTTCTCTATGTAAGTCACATGCCAACCTGTTGTGTTCCTACCCATGGGTACAGTCATTATTTTCTTATGTCAAATCAACATAAAAGCACTAATAGATGATTAGCATTCATCAGAACTTCAGGTCCAAAGTTCATTTAGGACCTATCTTTGAGGGTACTGGGCCTTACTGCTCTGCTCTGTTTCTAACAAACTAGCCTGGGGCTGCCCTGAATTGTGATTCTCATTCTCTTATTCTCTCTCTCTCATTCTCTCTCTCTCTCTCATTCTCTCTCTCTCATTCTCTCTTTCTCTCTCTCTATCTCTCTCTCTCTCTTCTTTTGGTTTTTTTCGAGGCAGGGTTTTTCTGTGGCTTTGGAAGCTGTCCTGGAACTAGTTCTTGTAGACCAGTGTGGTCTCAAACTCACAGAGATCTGCCTGCCTCTGCTTCCCAAGTGCTGGGATTAATGGCATGTGCCACTACCGCCTGGCTGAATTGTGTTTGTATAATGAACCCGTGCCTTACATCTTACACCCCCAGATGTCCTCCTGCCCTATACTCTTGGACCCGAGGTATCCATTTCCCTACCTCCGTGTATCTTTGGTGCTTACCTGCCCTGTATTTCTGAACCCCCAGTGTTTATCTGTCCTAACCTGTGTGCCTCTAGGTGTTCATCCAAGCCCTCTGACTATGCAGTCATTTGAGACTTTGTTCCTTGGGGCATATGTATTTGGGTCCAGTGCAGCCACATTGCTTCCTTGTGGGCATTTTTCTTTGTTTTGTTGTGGTTGTTCCTTTTGTGAGACAAGACTGACTTCAGGGCCTGGATCAGCTGCTGTTTTCATTGGTAGTATAAAATATCTGGAGAAAGCAACATAAGGAAGGTTTTTGTTTGTTTGTTTGTTTGTTTGTTTGTTTTTTGGCTTATGGGTTGAGGGAACAGACCATCCTGGCAGCAAGAGCAGTGGTAGTTGTATCTGCAGGAGCGTGAGGAGCTGGTTACACAGCACATGCAGTTAAGGCACAGAGATGGGATGTTGATGCTCCATTTCATTTGGTCATGGGATGGTGCTGCCCACATTTTTCTCCTCTAGGAAGCTTCTCGAAACTGTAACAGACACATCCAGGTTATTCTAAGTCCTACCAAGTGGCAGTCTAGATTTTCCCAGGACCCAAGCTGGACTAAGATGCTCTACCACCAGTGTTCAAAAGTGCTCTTAACCTTATTGGATTTCTGGAGTCTCACACGGGTTCTTTTTTTTTTTTTTTTTTTTTTTTTTTGGTTTTTCGAGACAGGGTTTCTCTGTGTAACAGCTTTGGCTGTCCAGAAACTCACTTTGTAGACCAGCCTGGCCTCAAACTCACAGAGATCCACCTGTCTCTGCCTCTCTGAGTGCTGGAAGGCTCACACAGATTCTTTTAAGAGGGGTCCCCAGGCTTCTGTGTCCAAGCTAGGCCTGCAGTATCGTCTTCCTGGTGTCTATCTGGGGAGACAGCCAGACTTGCTTATGGCTTGGCCAGAATAAAAGGTGGGTGAGAGAGTTAGGTGCTGGTTATGCACTTGTTGAAAACAATGTTTTTTCTTTTTCCATAGTGTGCATTTTAATAAAGAACTTGTCACTTTCCAGAATGCCCTTTAAAGGTGACACCGTTATAGGTAGGTGCTTTCCTCAATGACACAGATAACATTTTCTTAATACTGTTAATCAAGTTGCAAATAAGAGATGAACTTGTTGGGGTGGGATGAAGGATTATAGTTGAAAGGGTCACAATATTGGTACATCTTGAAATTGGGGCAAACTCCTGCCACCCTCTTCTAGAACAGACAGGGAAGTTATTCTGGACCCTTCCATTGGTGCTCTTAGCTGTAGCTCTGCCTGCCACCATTGTACCCAATCCTGGACATTGTGGTTATTCCTCTCCTGGTGTTTATTTATTACCTACATGGTTCTTATTGCTGAAACAGAGGCTCCGTATCCCTCAAGCCTACTGTACCCTGGTCTAAAGTTACTAATTTTATTTAGCTGAACAGAGTAAGCATATATCCAGTTCATTTATTGGATGTAATTGAGTTAAAGTTGTGTTTAAGTTGTCAGGGACCTAGAGAGATTGTCCAAGGGAGAGAAATGAGAAAAGATCACTTGAAGCTTGCAACAGTAAACAAAGCAAAAAGTTCCCTATCATGATGGGCAAGTCTTTCCTATGAAATTTCATAGGAAATGACATTTTTTACACAGTGATGGTAGAAGCATCACTGTAGGGGTGCTGGCTTTTAGCAGCCTGAGGTGGGCTCACTCCTGGAACTGGGTCCCTTGAACTTTTGTGCAGTGTGAAGAATGTTCACTCTAGAGTTTTTCCAGGATGCATTCGAAGGGTCACCATCTGCTCTAAGACAGAGCCAAAGATGATTGGTTGTTTTAAATGTCAGCTGACTACTCTGAGGGAGGTAAGTCATTATCTTTGCTTCTTGGGCAGATGGTTGGCAGTGGCTGATAAATGACACTCTCAGAAGCCTTCACTTTGTTTCAAGCCATTCCAGACAACAGATCAAGGTATGCTAAGCAAGATTTCTTTCTCCTGTGCAGAGAATGACAGAAATGCTGTCTGTAGTGGCCCTTTCATGCACTAACCTCACAATCCACAATACCATCATTGGGCCTGCATGATTTACACTGGTAGCCTAGAATCACTATTGGTAACCAGAAACTTTACTCTTTCTTACTACACTTTCTTTCTCTACCAGTCCCTTTCTCTATTTTGCCAGTAACAGTATGCTTAGGTCATACCTGAGTTCTGGTAGCTGTAGGTTAGGTCTCGAAAGTATTCACATGAAGGTGAGAAAAACACAAACCAGACTCTGCTTGAGCTGCTAGGGCTTATGTTCATGTCTTGGGGTGAGGTGGCCTTAGATGGCAGACCTGTGACAGTAACTGTAATTGTTGATGTTTTGGAAAGGCTCTGCTATGCCAGATGAGGAATGGAAGCACATTCATGCTTACATGAGCCCCTGCCTACCCTGTGCTGATTTCTGTGGAATTCTGGCACAGTCTTCCTGGTTAAATTTGGAGGCCTCACGGTTCATGTTGCAGAATTTTCATTTAACACTATCCATAATCAAGTCCCACTGGCTATGACCATGATACTCTTTGCTGCTCAGCTAGTGCATGTAGCATCTCTGTGATGTACTGAGGAACTCCCATCCTGATCTTTACCCAGTCCCTCCTCCGTCTCTTTCTCCTTGGTTTCGGGGTGGGATTGAATGGAAGGTTTGATTGAGCTGGAGTCATCTGTTGCAGACTGTGGAGGTGGGTAAGCAAGGAGATGTCTCATCGCCACCTCCTGGTCTGTGTGACACTGCATCTCCCTGCCTCCATCAGGGTTACTGGGCTAACACTGGTCCCTCACCCTGTCTATTCTGAATACACTTCTGTGGAGATGCCCAGGGACTTTCCCGTTCTCTAAACGAGTTCCCACTTCAAGTCCTTGTCCACAAAAACAACACGCTCAGTCCCCACATTGCTTCTGCTGTGAAGGGAAAAAATGTTTTATATTAACTGTGCCATATAAGAACACATAAAAATTGTACTGTGTGGAAGAAATAGAGTTCTTACTCTATTCTATGACTAAAGACTTCTCAGACAGATGCTTTATTCACTCAAGTCCTCTCTCTTTTAGGAGGCAGCTGTCTCGGCCCTGGCCGCCCTCTGCAGTGAATACTACATGAAGGAGCCTGGGGAGGCAGGCTCTGCCGTGGAGAGTGAGTGGGCTGCATGCTGCACCAAACGCAGGGACCCACAGTATGGAGGGGAGCTGGGTGATGTCCAGCGAGCTTGGCCTGAGTTAGCCAGTGGAAACAACCTGTCTGATCACCTTCCTGGACTTAATCTCTCGGAACCCACCCAGCTCATGCCAGGCAGCTGGGCTCTGGGAAGAGGGTTCTAATTACACAGTAACCTTCACGTGGTCTCTCCTGAGCCACTTGGGTTCAGGCCATGTTCTTAGATTCATCCAGACAGCACAGCTGCCTAAAGAGGCATCTTAATCTCTGAACAGGGAGCTTCCCTGGGACACGACTTCCTAGAGACTCTGCATAAAAATCACTTGTCCATGCAGGACTGTGGTGGTGCACACCTCTAATCCCAGTGCTTGGGAGGCAGAGGCAGGTGGACCTCTGTGAGTTCCAGGACAATCAGGGCTACAGAAAAACCCTGTCTCCAAAAACCAGCTAAACAAACAAGCAATCAAACAAACAAAAAAACCAAAACTGCCTATCTAGTAGTCTACATTTTTATGATTTTTTTTCAAAAATACTTGAATTTGATCTTCTGGCAGATACTTTTTGTGTGTGGTCTATCTATCTGTGCATTCACATTTGTGCAAATGGAGGCTAGAGGTTGCTGTTGTTGGTGTCTTCTTTAATGTTCCCTCACCTTTTTTTTTTCTTTCTTCTTCTTTTTTTTTTTTTTTTTTGGTAAGGTCTTCCACTGAACCTGGGCTCACCAGTTATGCTGCACAGTGAGCCCCAGGAATCTTCTAGTCTACCTCCCTAGTTCCGGGATTATAAGCATATGCTACCATGTCTGGCTTTTTTTACATGGTTGCTTGGGATTCAAACCCAGGTCCCCATGCCTAAACAGCAAACACTTTACTGACTGAGTTGTCTTTGGCAGACTTTCTCTTTTTGTTTTTAATCTTTATCTCTATTTTACATGTGTGAGTGTTTGCCTGCATGTATATCTGTGAATCACTTGTGTGCCTGATGCCCACAGGAGCCAGAAGAGGGTGTCAGCTCCCCTGAAACTGAAGTTAAAGATAGCAGACTTTAAACTAGTAATTTTTACAGTATTCCTCAACCATAGGCAACTTTGTACAGACAGTATCATTATATGTAGTATGTCTTTTAAAAGTAGAACAATAAGGTCACATTTTACTTTTCAAATAGAAAGTACCATGTCATGTCTATTTGAAAATAAATGGTGTTCCCACATAACCACTGTTGCTAGAGTTTCCTGCAGCTATTTGGCCACAAATAAACACACGGAGACTTATATTAAGTATAAAATAGTTGGCTGGTGGCTAGGGCTTCTTATTGGCTAGCTCTGTCTTAATTATTAATCCATAACTACTAATCTATGTATTTACAAGTGGTCTTTGCTTACCAGAGACTGCCCAGACCTGTTACTCCTTTGGCGGCCTACATGGTGACCCCTGTCTGCCTACACTTCCCAGAATTCTCCTCCTCTGGTAGCCCCGCCTATCCTTCCTGCTTGGCTACTAGCCAAACAGTGTTTTATTCATTAACCAATAAGAGAAACATACATACAGAAGGACACCCCCATCAACCACTGGTGTGTTTAAACTTGGGTATACCAAAAAGAGACTTTTTTTCACATGACTACTGAAGTGACTTTGTTCGAATGTGTGAATTGAGAGTGTTCTGCTTTTCTTCCCCTACATTTGAGGATGGATACAATGTGTTTCTAGGGTTTCAGTGAATGGGTCCTAGTGGCCAGTGATGGCCAGTGTCTGGCAAGCAGGACACAGTGATGGTATCTGCCCTCTCTGCACCTTGTTTAGCAGCACTGTAAAAAACTGAACTAGCTACCCACTTTCAAAGTCCTTCCTCTCACCCTGCTCTGAGCCCCTAGGCTTCTCAGGTTCTGTCTCTCCTTTGAGATCTTTGTTCCTGTCACTGCTGCATTCATAGCCTTGTGTGCTTGGCCAGCATGTGCCCTTACTCCTCTTGCCCCAGAATCACAGTGTCCCAAATCTTTGCTGTCAGCTTGGACCTGTATTCACTCCTTTCTTAGTGGACTCTTGTTATTAGGATGTTGTATTTACCAAAAGCATTTATATACTTAGTAAGTAAAAGTGAGAGTTCTGAAAGTGTCTGCTGTTCTTCTAACTGTGTCAAATTTATTTTCCTAATAATGAAGCCATATAGTTAAAATTTCTTATGAAAGCTAGGTTTGGTAGTGCATGTCCATGATCCCAGATAAGCTATCATAGCTCTTAATACATGGGGAGGCCACAGCATTGTGAGTTCAAAATCAGCCTGGTTTAAATAGAGGGACTTTGTCCCAAACAAACAAAAACAAAACACAGATACAAAAGAAAAAAATCTTAAGGAGCTGAGTGCTGGTGGTGCTCACCTTTAATCCCAGCACTGGGGAGGCAGAGGCAGGCGGATCTCTGTGAGTTCAAGGCTAGCCTGGTCTACAGAGTGAGTTCCAGGACAACCAGGACTGTTACATAGAGAAGCCTTGTCTAAGAAAACCAACCAATCAACCAACCAACTAACCAAATAAATAAATAAACAAATAAATGAAAATTAAAAAAAAATCTTAAGGAAACCCTAAAACCACCTTATACAATTCTTCTTATATCTTATAACTTACCTTGAAGGTATGTCTGCATCAAAACATTGTCCTGGCTTACCTGATACATCCCACTTGTATTTCTGAGGGGTACCACTAGACAGAGGCCACTTCTAAACATTTCTTACTTTCTTTTCAGCGGAGCTGATTCCACAGTACCTTGCTGAGCTCCAGAGCCCAGAGGAGATGACCCGCTGTGGTTTCTCCTCAGCCTTGGGTGCCCTCCCAAATTTCCTTCTCAGGGGTCATCTGCAGCAGGTGAGGGTACCAACAGCCCCAAGGGGGCACAGATTTCTGAAGGGCTGGCAACTAATCTGCACACCTCTGTTTGGGAAGGAATTCTCAGCATTAGCATGTGTGGCCATGAAGACAGTGACTGCTGCATCTGCAGTATGTGGGCTAACTGCTCTTGCAAGGCAGTTAGAGAGCTGCCCTCAAGTCTGTAGGATAGGAAGGCACTGTCCTAAGAAACTGCTGCCTGGATGAGAAAACAGTAGCCTCTGTGCAGAAGCTAGATCCTGAAGTGTCTTCTATTCCATCTCAAGTTACTTCCCAAATAGCAAAACCACATAGTTAAAATTCTTTAGGACATTTTATGTACCTGATGTCCTACCTTGTTTGTTGTCATGCAGGGAGGTAGGCTAGCTATGAGTGTCCTATGGGCTTCTTTTCTGCCTGTGCCTCAGAAGACTATATTATCTATTATTATTTTGCTTCCTGTTGAGATGCTATTATTCTTATTAAGGCTGTGGCTATCTGAACAGAGCAAGGTGGTTCAGGTATTACCCTCTCAGGCTTACCAGGCCCCCTCATCCATCCCCTGTAGTCTTGAAAGACCAAGAGGTATTTTTCTCTGCTGGTTGCACCACTGAAAGCCTTGAGCTGACAAGCCATTGAGTTGAGAAGCTTATTCATTTCTTCCATTTAGATTTTTTACCCCAGGTGCCATGTGGTACCCTCTGCCTCAGTATCATTTTCTCACACTGTCTCATCTACTTTGATGTGGCCTGCTGTCTCCCCATTGTCTGTCCTTCTCAGCATCCTAAATCACTTGTCCTTGTCTAAGCCCTGGGCATGCCTCCAGTTTGGCTTTGCAGACTTTACTTTCCCCACTCACATAGTCCATTAAGCTCATTTTTTTTTTTTCTTCTGTGGGTTGAAATACCAGGCTTGGTCCTTCCAGCACCCCTCCCCCAAGATGCTCTTGCTATTGTCTATCCCTGCTGCCTGCCATACAAGCTGGGATGCAATAAGACAAGCTCTTCACATTTGCTTCTATATAAATTGGTTCTCTTTCCTCCTATGGGATCAGGCAGCTTTTGATGTTGTGATAAATAGGCCTTTTACCCTGTACAAAGCTGAGTATTGCGGTTGTAATAACTGAACTCACCCTGGGGTTTTTCCACTTGAAATGTGGATAAACATTAAAGATTTTAGAACTGAGCTATTGAGCCCTGGGCCTACAAGGTGGCTCACTGAATAAAATCACTTGCTGGGCAAACCTGGTGATCCAAGTTTGATTCCCTAAAACCTGCCTAAAGGTAGAGAGAACCAATTCCACAAATTTGTCCTCTAACCTCCATGAATAGGCTATATCATATGTGATTGCACACACACACACACACACACACACACACACACACACACACACACACACGGCAGGGAGAGTAGGTGGGAGAAAATATACAAGTATTATTGCTCATTTTTGTTGGGAGCCAGAATGCCAGCTGTCCTTTGTCCAAGATGGGAATGACAGACAGGAATATCTTATAGGGATGAGGCCAGATCCATGGCAGTTGCTGGAGTCTGGGTACAGCAGAGGGGAGGCCGTGGGATGATCCCTTTTCATATGTTCTTCCAGAAGCTGCATTGGGGCCTGTTGTCTTATGTGGGAGGCATGTCCCATGAGCTGCCCTGCAAGCCACACTCTTAGCTACTGTGTCCTGTGGCTCCAGAGCCACATCTCTGAAACAGACGTGTGCTGACAGCCATGTCTGGTGGTAATACGCAGGACTTAGGATAGAGGATTCTCAAGCTGGGCTGCATATTGAGACTGTCTAAAATACGTGTTTACTTTGTAGCTGATGCTTCTTTTGGGGACTGTTTTTCCCTTAGGTTCTCACAGGTCTGAGAACAGTCACCTGTACTTCTCCCAAGGATGTAAGCTTTGCTGAGGCCAGGAGAGACAGTTTGAAGGCGATCTCAAGGTGAGCCTCTGGCATGGCAGGTGGGCATCAATAGGCACCACCAGGGTTATCTATCATGGTAGCACAGAGCAGAAATGTATAGAGATGTTGTGTTATTTCTTGTTTTCTAATGTCTTCCCCTTTAGAGCATTGTCAGGGAGTGTTTGCATCTTCACTTGAAAACCACCTCAGAAACCAAGGGACAGTGGTTTGAGGCTAGCCCTGGCAACATCGGAGGCCTTATCTCAAACCAGACACAAACAAACCAAAGCATCGTGCTGGCTTTGGGACTAGCACAGTGGCAGAGTGCTTGTTGAGAATGTACAAGGCTATGGGTTCCAGGCCCAATCCCATTAAATAAAAAAAATAGGATGGATGAAGAATTGGGGATTGTGCCTCACCTTGAGGCTGGCAAAAGGTGCAATGCCTGAATCTTGTGTCTTAGGGACTTCTGTCTGTAGATGCAGTATGTAGGGTCATGTGGTTCAGTAAGCCCATTCAGTTTTGACTTCTCGAAGCAGCATAAACCTTTTATCAGGGTGGAAGACAGAAAGAGCCAGCTACCTTGCAGACTGCAGGGGCAGCGAAGGTGACTTCACAGTGAGCAACATTCTGCACCTGCTGTGGGGAGGGTACCCTGGGCCTCTATGTCTGCCCCAGGCTCCTATGCCATGCTGAATGTTCCCCACAGCAAGGCACTTGAGGCCACTGTAATGTGAAGGATGAGCTCACAGACATGCATATTTTAATTTCAGAATTTGCCAGACAGTTGGTGTGAAAGCAGAGGGTCCTGCAGATGAAGTCATGTGTAAAGAGAACATTTCTGAAGTTTATTCTGCATTGCTGGGCTGCATGAGTGATTACACCACAGACAGCAGAGGGGATGTGGGAGCCTGGTAAGGACATTGTCTGTAGTATGAATTCTCTGTTGTCCTGTGAATGTCCTGAGACCCGGCACTTGAAACAACAGGCATTAAGTCATGGTAGAAACTGTCATAGGAGTGGCTACACTAATGTCTCAGGTGAGCAGGCCATGAACTTGTGCTTTCCTGCTCTGCTGCCCAGGCACTGGGAGTCCTTTGAGTCTGTCTGGTTGTCTTTCCTTCCTCCTCCAGTAGGGCAAGTTTCTTGCCCGGGTTGCAGAAACACCTTGTAAGGGAGAGAGAACGAGGCTGCTGCGGATGTCTGAGCCAATGGCTCTGACATGTCTCACACTCCCTCCTGCTGGCTATAGGCAATGCTGTTACGAGCTCAGAAACAGCTTGTAGAAGATGCTGCCTTGATTGCGATCCAAACATGGAGAGAGCATATTATTCCTTGTATAGAATGATTCAGACTTTGTTTATTTATAAATTATAATTTAACTTTATTTTATGTGCATTGGTGTGAAGGTATCAGATCCCCAGGAACTGGAGTTATAGACAGTTATGAGCTGCCATGTGGGTACTGGGAATTGAACTCTGGTCCTCTGGAAGAGCAGCCAGTGCTCTTAACCTCTGAGCCATCTCTCCAGCCCAGACTTTATTTTTTAACATGTTCTTTCTGCTTATTAATTTTCCCTTCTTCTCATATTGGGTACCTATCCAGTTGTTTATTCTCAAATCCTATTGTCTAGCTGGTCACCCCACTTTACAGATCATTTTGGAGATCCTCCATGTCTTCACATTCTGGAAACTCAAGAACTTGTCACATGCCCAACAGATCCTTTTTGTACAACTTTTTGTTGTTGCTTTTCTTTGGTTGTATAAATGCTGTCAGTCTGTGCTCTGCTCACCGACTCTTTATTTTTTTTCTACTATTAAGCTCATCTAATAGTTTTAATTTCATGTTACATTGATCATTAATTTGACTTTGAACTGGGTCTTTCCAGTTTGTTTGCTGGCATTTCCTCTAGTCTTCTTCATTGTAAACATAGCTTTCTCCTCCCTAGGACAACTCCCTTCAGGTTCCTCAGCTGTTATGGATTGAGTTGTCTGTGAAGATATCTGTGTAGATACAGGAAGGGCTTTCCTGTGGCTGACTTCAGTCTCATCAGAGCCTGGAGTATGGAAGCTTCGAGGGGCCCCATGGCCATTTCCCACACTGCCAGGCTCTCCCAGCACAGCTGAAGTGTGGCTACCCAGCTACAAGGCATCACCACCTGGCTGCTTTAGTGTCTCTTAGCAAGATGTCCATGAGAAATGGCTCTTTTGGTCTGACCTCAAGGGTTCCTTAGTGACAATGGTCATCTCGTCTTGCCAGATGATTTATTGAGCCTGGTTGTCTTTTTCCTTGAGAAGGATCTGTCTTCTTGGTTGTGGCATGCCATGTGGGCTGGGATGCCTTGGACATGTTTTGTTGTGCAGACCCTTCCAGAATGGGCTACTTAGAGGCTTGACAGCAGGCAGTGGCCTAAGTTGGCATTGTGAACCCAGCCCACTTGGGACTGGTGACTTGAGTCTGTGATAGATATTGGCAGGTCCTAGGTTTCTTCTCAGGCCCCTGAATTCCCAAGAGACCTGCTTGACCTGGATTCCTTCTTGTGGTTCAAAACAGAGAAATGATGAGTGTTGTCCTTGAAAGATGTGAACAGACATCTATTTACCCAGTATAGGGCACTGAAGACAGACCAAAGGAACAATTCTACCCAAGTCTTGCTTAACAAGCCCGTGGGTATAGGGCACTGAAGACAGACCAAAGGAATAATTCTACCCAAGTCTAGCTTAGCAAGCCCGTGGGTATAGGGCACTGAAGACAGACCAAAGGAACAATTCTACCCAAGTCTTGCTTAGCAAGCCCGAGGGTATAGGGCACTGAAGACAGACCAAAGGAACAATTCTACCCAAGTCTAGCTTAGCAAGCCCGTGGGTATAGGGCACTGAAGACAGACCAAAGGAACAATTCTACCCAAGTCTTGCTTAGCAAGCCCGTGCGTATAGGGCACTGAAGACAGACCAAAGGAACAATTCTACCCAAGTCTTGCTTAGCAAGCCCGTGGGTATAGGGCACTGAAGACAGACCAAAGGAACAATTCTACCCAAGTCTTGCTTAGCAAGCCCGTGGGTATAGGGCACTGAAGACAGACCAAAGGAACAATTCTACCCAAGTCTTGCTTAGCAAGCCGTGGGTATAGGGCACTGAAGACAGACCAAAGGAATAATTCTACCCAAGTCTAGCTTAGCAAGCCCGTGGGTATAGGGCACTGAAGACAGACCAAAGGAATAATTCTACCCAAGTCTAGCTTAGCAAGCCGTGGGTATAGGGCACTGAAGACAGACCAAAGGAATAATTCTACCCAAGTCTAGCTTAGCAAGCCGTGGGTATAGGGCACTGAAGACAGACCAAAGGAATAATTCTACCCAAGTCTAGCTTAGCAAGCCGTGGGTATAGGGCACTGAAGACAGACCAAAGGAATAATTCTACCCAAGTCTAGCTTAGCAAGCCGTGGGTATAGGGCACTGAAGACAGACCAAAGGAACAATTCTACCCAAGTCTAGCTTAGCAAGCCGTGGGTATAGGGCACTGAAGACAGACCAAAGGAACAATTCTACCCAAGTCTAGCTTAGCAAACCCGTGGGTATAGGGCACTGAAGACAGACCAAAGGAACAATTCTACCCAAGTCTAGCTTAGCAAACCCGTGGGTATAGGGCACTGAAGACAGACCAAAGGAACAATTCTACCCAAGTCTAGCTTAGCAAGCCCGTGGGTATAGGGCACTGAAGACAGACCAAAGGAACAATTCTACCCAAGTCTAGCTTAGCAAGCCGTGGGTATAGGGCACTGAAGACAGACCAAAGGAACAATTCTACCCATGTCTAGCTTAGCAAACCCGTGGGTCTACTCAAGTTCCTTACAGGAAGGAACATAGATAAGGAGTGACTCAAAGGCAGCTGTGTCACTCAAAGGCACTCCCTAACAGGGGTGATGGTTCACAAAAACTGCATCTCTGGGGACTTGTGCTCTACTTGAGGCAGCTCGCAGCTGAAGAGTTTCCTCTCCCCAGCAGTTTTTACTGCTTTTATGACCTTGGGGAGGAAGCTCCGTGGATCTTGCAACATTCTGAGCTTCCTAAGTTTCATTACTTTCCTGAATCTCATGAGCCCCTGCTCCCAAAGCAATTTCAGTTTGGAGTAAATAGTTATACAACAGTGTGTTTCTTTGTAGTCTGCCTGGCACTGATATACCACTTAAAGCAAAGCAGAAACGACTGGTGCTGGGACCTCTTCCTCAGACCTGGTCCTTGGGATCTGACCCTCTGTGGTATTTATTCTATCTTAGCTCACTCTCCAAAGATGGGCCTCCAGGATTCTGCTCCCCGGGGGATCATTGTAGAATTACCTGTAGTGAATGGTGCAATTCTAGGCATTCTTTAATTTTTTTTTCCTTTATTACATCATTTCTCCCCATTCTTTCCTCTCTCCAAACTCCGATATACCTCTCTTTTTGCTCTTTCAAATTCATGGCCTTTTTTTTTTTCATTAGTTGTTGTTATGTACGGGGTGGGTGGTGTGGGTGGTGGGTGGGTGTGTGTGTGTGTGTGTGTGTGTGTGTGTGTGTGTGTGTGCTCCCACTCTCTAAATTCCTTAGTAGTTCTTTGTGTAGGGTTGAGGCTTTGCCCACCTCAATCCATGTTACCATGTCTACTGTTGTCTTTGTTCAGCTTAACTTTAGATAGTAATGTTGGTAGCATTTTAGCTTCCTCTTCCACCGTGACCCCTGAGGCTTGTATTGCAGATGTGTCATTTGGGCCCAGGCTCCACAACTCTGCATTTTGATTGATTGTGGCTCTCTGTGAAGGTCTCTGACCATTGCAAAGAGAAGTTTCCTTGATGGGGGTTGAAGATGACACTTTTCTGTGGGTGTATGGACAAATGTTTAGAATGTAGTTAGGGATTATGCTGGGTTAGTATGTTGGTGACGGTTGTAGGTTCTTCTCCAAGATCCATGACTTCACAAGTCCTGGATAGTTGGCTCAGTTTCCAATATAAAGCATGATTTCCTTCTTATTGAAAAGGCCTTAAGTCAACTTGGAGAACTGTTACTTACCCACACAGAAGGAGGAGGGTAAAACAATAGTAAGGAATCTAAAAAAGGCATATGGAATTATACAAAAATATCTATAATACATGTCAGCTGGTGTATAAGCATATATGTATAATTTAAATAGTTTTCTGATCTGGGCTGACATTGGTCCTTCCAAGAGAGCTAAAGATCATCTAATACAAAGCTTAACAACTCATGAATAGCCCTCTTTTGAATTGGTGGTCAAGAGTTGTCCAAGAGAGTCCCAAAATATTGCAGGCTATTGCTGTTGCCCCAGGTTGCCGCCACAGGTGGAAGATTAAGTCCCCAATGCTAAAGACAGAATGTGTTTCAGACACAGAGCCCAGAGGCCTCTGAGCTGGAGCTGACCTGAAAGCCTCTTCCCTGAGGTTTGGCTTTCATGGTACTGGAAGACTCTCTACAAACTTCCAAAGGATGGAAGCAATGATATCAGCATGGCACGGTAACCCTGTGGGTACCGTGTGCCCAGTGACACACACACCCCGACAGCATGGCACGGTAACCCTGTGGGTACCGTGTGCCCAGTGACACACACACCCCGACAGCATGGCACGGTAACCCTGTGGGTACCGTGTGCCCAGTGACACACACACCCCGACAGCATGACACGGTAACCCTGTGGGTACCGTATGCCCAGTGACACACACACACCCTGACACTCTTTTTTTTTTTTTTTTTTTTCTTTTAATTGATCAGTGTCTAGAACTTTCTCAAAGATTTCAGGTGTTTTTGAGATTCTGCCTTTTTTTTTTTTTTCTTACTTTTCTGTATTTTCTTCATATTTTTCAGAGATAGTTATTGTAAAGACTGTACATTCAATTAATCTATTTTTGTTGCTTCTGTTATTTTGGCATTTGTTGTATTTTTACTTACTATAGTTTTAACTGAGTTTCCTAAGTTGTAGTTAAGTGGTAGGGCTTTTTGCTTATAGTTTTTTCTCTTAGCAGGTGTTGATAATGGCCAGCCAAATAACACTGAAATCTACTATGTTGTCATCTCTAGGTCACTGAGAGTGGAAGGGCTTCACAGGGAGGGGCAGCCGAATCTGTACAGACCTGGTGGTATGGACTGGGCTCTGTGACGATGATTTCATTCAGTTACCCTTGCCCCCAGGATTAAGCTTAGCTCTATTGAGCATATCTGGGACTCCTGAGGCTCAGGACCCAGTTCTTTCTCCTATTCCTGTGCTTGGTGAGCACAGCTTCTCCTTGTAGCTGGTTTCTGCTGTGTTGTGCATCACAGCTTAAGAGGTAGCAGACATGGAAGAAATGTACAGATTACCCGCAGAGTATGTCTATGTGTGTTTTCTAGTTGTATGCTCATAGACCTAGGCACTTCTCAGACTTCCCTGTTTCCCCTGCCAGACTTTACAGATAAGCACCCGTGCCCCTCAGCACACTTGGCAGTCTGCTACCCATTTGTCCCATGGTGCTGTCTGCAGATCCTTCCCCATCCCCTGGCACTCACTGCAGATGTGGACCCCTGTGTCCCTTGCTTTGTGTTCAGTGACCTTCACCTGACTTTGAGGAGTCCCCTGGAACCCTGTGCTGTACTGCTGTCTGTGACTCCTCTCAGAAGGGCCTGTGGGCCTCATGGTGGGAACCTGGTACAGGCCCCATAGAGGGTTTGATTAAGACACAGATAACCCCAGGCCTGAGAGTTTGTATTTTCCTTTTCCTAACTCTGGCTGAATGCACCTGTCTCCCTGTTTAAATGACTGCTTTGGTCTGGAATTAGATTAGGGTTTTTGTTTGTTTGTTTTGTTCTTTTTATGAATTAATAAGACAGCCCTGTTTAGTAGGAAATAAAGTTCAGGATGGATATGAATGTTGGTTGCTCTCTAGTGAGAACCAGAAGTGCCAGCCTTGTACAGAGAGACACTACAGGGGTCCAGCTCCACATGGGAGGAGGCTGTGGGAAGGGAAGTGTCTGCTTGGATAGTATGTGCAGTGTCTTAGGCTTTGCAGAGACTTGTCCAGTCTGTCTTCAGATGTTAACAATGAATCCTCTTGCTTGACAATATGAGAGACAGCACATCCCTCATCCTCCAGTCAAGGGATTTAAATAAAGACGGCCAGCTGCTGGCATTGGGTTTCTCTGATGGTTTACACTGTCGTGGGATTTCTGTAATCTCTAAAACTTTCCTTATGTTTGGGCCTTCTGGAACCAAGCTTGTGTTTGGCCACTGGGTGTCTCAAGACTTTTATTTTCCCCTCATGGGCTACTTGTAGAATCTGTTCTTACAGGACCCAAATGGGTATGCTTGGTGGGACCAGGGTTTGGGATCTCTGTCCTAGATTGAGCCTTTTATGTCTCCTTATCCGCAGGGTCCGTGAAGCTGCCATGACCAGCCTCATGGACTTGACACTTCTGCTGGCACAGAGAGAGCCAGTGCTAATTGAAGCCCACATGTGAGTATCTGAGGCCAGCTGGGGCTTCTCTGACCTCTCTCCTGACCCTCCACATGGGCAGGGTCCTTCTGTTCTGTATTCCCCAGGACAAGTGCTTTATAGCATACCCAATCCCCCAACCCTATGCCAGGACCTCCTTTGATCTGGCCTGTTTGGCAGCCAGCTTCTGAGGGTTTGGCTGTGCTGGCCTCTGAACTCGGGGTTTTATAGCTGAGATTCCTGCCAGGATGGGCTACCGTCATTTGACCCAGCCCCTGTGAGTCCCAACCTCTTCTGCCACACTGCTGAGGTGCCAAGTTCTACTGCTTTGTGAGTGTGCTGATCTTTTTCAACCTGGCCTCTCCTCCTCCTCCTCCTCCCACTAACTGGCTTTCATCCCTTCTACCCCAAGAGTGCATCAGCAGGTACCAGTTATGCAGCTCCTGAGATTTTGGGATGCACAGTGCAGTCAGACCCATCCTGGGTTGGTTAGGGTTTTGTTTTTTTTTTTTTGTCAGCTTGGCACAAGGTAGAATTATTTGGAAAGAGGGACTCAATTGAGAAAATAGGTCCGTAAGATTGGCCTATAGGTATTTTCTTGATTGATGATTTATATGATAGGTCCCAGGTCACTGTGGGTAGTACTCCTGGGAGGGTGGACCTGAGTTTTATTAGAAGGGCTGAGCAAGCCACACAAGCTAGAAAGCAGGGTTCCTCCATGGCCTCTGCTTAGTTCTGCCTCCAGCCTTGAGTTCTTGTCCTGACTTCCTTCAGTGACGGAGACAACCTGAGAATTGTAAGCTGAAATAAACCCTTTCTTACCCAGATGGCTTTTGGTCATGGTGTTTTATCACATCAATAAAAACCTGAACTAAGGCACATCCTGACGTGGCTTCAGCAGCTACTGACCATAAGGTGCCTACCTGTCCCCAGGCTGGCCTCATACATGTGTCCTCTGTTTGCAGCTGTGAGCGTGTCATGTGTTGCATTGCCCAGCAGGCAAGTGAGAAGATTGATCGGTTCCGTGCTCATGCTGCCCGGATATTCCTGACTCTCTTGCACTTCGACAGCCCTCCCATTCCCCATGTTCCCCACCGCAGAGAACTGGAAAGTCTGTTTCCCAGGTACTGTCAGGTATGGATCCCCTTACAGCCCAGTCCCTCCAAACATGGCCTTGAAGAAATCACTGTCTTTCAGGTCTGACGCGGCCTCTGTGAACTGGAACGCACCTTCCCAGGCCTTCCCGCTCATCACCCAGCTCTTGGGACTGCCCACCTACAGATACCATGTCCTGCTGGGCCTGGCCGTGTCTGTTGGTGGTTTGACAGAGTCTACGGTGAGGTGGCATCTGGCTGTGCAGAGGAGCAGGAGATACAGGGGACTCCTTCCAGGGAGTTCTGTCCCATATGTGTGCACTGTACATGCTCACTGTCGTAACAGCCCAGCACCTGTCGAGCCCTTGTGTCTTTGTAGTTTGCAGTTGTTTTTGTTTGGCCCCAGGCATTTACTGTCATTGAAGTAGCCTTGGGGAACCAAGAGAGAAGCTAGCCATGCTACGCCACAATACTGCTTTTTGGGTCGCAGGTCAGGCATTCTACACAGAGCCTCTTTGAGTACATGAAAGGGATTCAGAAGGATGCTCAGCTCCTGGAGAGCTTCAGTGAAACCCTCCTGAAGGTCTTTGAGGACAACCTCCTAAATGACAGGTGAGTGGTGTCTTGAGGCTGGGGGGTCATGGTGCCTGTCCCTGATCCTATTTCCACAGAGCCCAGGTTTCCCTGGGGCACACGGTCACAGTTAGTAGGTGAGGAGCAGGGCACAGCAAGCTGTCAGGGCCTGCTGGCTCCCAGGCTCTGACCCCAACACTTACTTATCTTTGGTGAACCCAGTATTCATCTCTTCTGTGCCTCACTAGTTCCTGGCACTCATCTCCTGCGGTCCCTCTCCCTCTGTGCACTCTGGGCAGGAAAATGACTTTTTCTGTGTGCATGTTGAGATGCAGAATACCATGTTAAGTGAAATGAGGTTCTAGCCTGTAGGGATATTCCACCTTTTCTTGTCTGTAATAGCCTCACTGTGAATACAAGAAACCTGAAAGAACATACACAGTATGTGGAGTAGTTCCTTTGGATGTGTATACCATGAAGCCTATCTTGTTGACCAAGGTTTCCTCCTAACCCTCAGAGCCCTCGCAACTGTCCACTTTGACAGCCACTGGTCTGCTGTCACCAAAGTCGAGGTGGCATTTTGTAGAATTCCATTTAAACAGACAGGCAGTGTAGTCATCCCTGTCTGTCTGTCTGTCCTCTTGTTGCCCAGTCAGGGCCTGTTGTGGGCCAGACGTGACTGGCATTCCATGTTCTAGGCTTTACAGAAAGCTGCAGTGGTCAAGCAGGGAAGAATCTCTGTGGACGCACATTCCTTTTTCTTGGGCACACATCAAGTGATGGACAGCTGGGTTATGTGTATTACCTTTAACTTCTGGAAAGCTGCTGTCTCCATCTGTTCCTTGTCTCACCAACATTGGTGTTGTCAAGTCTCTCAGGTGGCTATTCTGTTGGACACTCAGTTGCCCTCCTAGTGTTGAGATGTGTGGTCACTGGCACAGCTTGTTTAGTTGGGTTTTCTTTCTCACTGTTGTTTTTTGATGCCTTCACTGTACTGGGAGAGTCCTTGTTACAGCTGTGGTGTGAAGGGCGCAGCTCTCACCTGTCTTGTGCTTCAGTGAGCTTGTGTGCCTAATTTGGAGGTGCTAGAGAGCTCCTCTCTTCCAGAAGTTTCAGCTTTAGGTTCTATCTTCAGCCCTATGGTCTGTTTGGAGGTGTGTTTTGTGTGTGCTCAGTTTAATTTTGTAGATGGTTGTCAAGCATGGTCTGCCAGACTGTTAACTGCATTGGTTTTGCCCCCTGTCAGAACCTTCAAGTGTACAAGTGCACGTCAGGCTCTACTGGGCCACCTGTAATCTTTATGTCAGGAATTCTGTTCTTACCTTTGCTCTAGGTAATTCCTGAAAGAAACCACACTGGCTCTGGCTTTATTCTTAACTTCCCATAGTCATTTTGGCATTCTTGAAAGAATTATTGTACTGCTGTGTCTGTTTCTAGGACTTTGATGAGAGCATCTTGACTCTTGTCCCATTTGGAAGAGCCATTGTGGTGTTAAGGGTCTTTTTTTTTAATTTTTTATTTATTTATTTTTTAACTTGTCAGTGGCATCTGTCTGTCCCTCACATGGGTGTCTCTTAGTTCTTGGGTGCTTGTGTGGGTTTCATGTTTGCTTATCTTATCCTCTCAGGGTGTCCATATCACTGCTGAAAATGTTGGACCAGCTGCTGGCCAATGGGTGCTTCGACATCTTTACCTCTGAGGAAAAGTGAGTATCTGCTTGATTAGTGCTCCCTGTCTGGTGGAGCCTAGTTACCCAAATTTTAAGAATATTTATTTATTTATTTATTTATTTATTTATTTATTTATTTATTTATCTCACTGTGTTGCTCAGGCTAGCTACAGACTCATGATCTCGCCCCCATAGCCTTCCAAGTGCTTGGATCACAAATCTATGGCTATCATATCTAGGTAGCTGTTATTTTAAAAAGAGAACACTTGGATTAGGATCTCAGAACCTAGAAAATGGCAAACTGCAAACCCAGGCAGCAGGGACTGGGATGGGGTGATGGGACCCTGCTACCCACGTAGGAAGGCAGGCTTGGACAGGTGAGGTAGTCCACCTACTAGGGCTGGTGGGCAGAGAGGTCTGGAAGCTGATGGAGCCTGGGATATGATAAGGGCCAGATGGAAATAAACGGTATGTGGGTTGTGTTTTGGGGCCCAGTAGTATGCCTGTGCCCATCACAGCTGGACAGAGGCTATGGGACACAGGGCACAAATCAGCTGGGTGTGGTTTATGGTTCCTCAGCCTGCTGTCCAGAGGAGCAGACAGACAAGCTGCGTTATGTCTCTTTAAGTCCTAGAACCATGGAGGTGCCAGGCTGGCTTCCTGAGTGATGCCATCTTGCTCATTTTTGCCTCATGGTCGTCACTGAATTCTCTATTGTTGGTTTGGAGAGCCTAGTATTTCATGAAGATTTCTGAGCATCTGTTGCACCAATTTTAAGTTACTTAGAAGCCAACGCCTGTGATTGTTTGGATTTTCCTTTTGCGGGTCCAATCAGCTGGGTCTCGGTTGCTCTTCCTCCCCTTCTGAGTCTTTTCTGCCCCACTGAGAGGATCTGCACCATTCTCCTGTCTTTTCTGCCCCACTGAGAGGATCTGCACCATTCTCCTGTCTTTTCTGCCCCACTGAGAGGATCTGCACCATTCTCCTGTGATTTTTTTTTTTTTTCTGCGTCCCCAACCTTGAGCAGTGTTCTTGTACTGCTGCTGACCAGCATTCAGGTGAACACCCAAGGCTAGGAGCTCCTTAGTATCGATGCTGTGCCCTGAGATCCTGCGTACGTTCACACACCCAGGGCTGCTGCAGGAGACTACCTTGTACTTAGTCTCTAGTGTCTTTGGGTTTTAACCGCTTGGCAGGGAGGTTAGATCTGTTTCTGTTGGATACCCAGGATGGATTTAACCTGATTTTCTAAAACCTGCTGCTGGAGCAGCGCATAGCCTGGCTGTGATAGTCTTTTCCATGTTGCGGGATTCATCTTGCAATGTTCTAAGGATTTGACATATATTTTCCTGGCTTAAAATTTTCAAAATAAGATAGTAGGAAATATGTTATGAAATAGATTTTATTTCTCTATTTTTGTTAGTTTTTGCTTCATGGATTTTTAAAGTTGAATTTTTGGCACATACAAATGTAGGGCTGACACTCATCAAATGGGTGGATTTTTTTTTTTTTTTTTTGGTATTGGAGGTGCTTCTGCTTATACTGTACTTTAGCTTTTTTTGTTGTTATTTTTCTTTCTTTTTATTTAGTCACCAAAACACCAAACAATCCAATTAAAAAGTAGGGTATAGAACTAAATAGAGAATTCTCAACAGAGGAATCTAAAATGGCTGAAAGACATCCTTAGCCATCAGGGAAATCTGTGGGCATGAGGCCGACAGATGTGAGAATGAGGGAGCCATGAAAATGACTGGCCTGTGTGTCTCTTTCCACATCAGAAATCTTCAGAGTAGCAGGTATGGCCAGGAAGCCATGTCACTCCACTCAGACAGGCAGAGCTGAGATGTTCATTAGACCCAAGTCATGGGAGGGCCCATGCTTCTTGGATTAGCTCAATGGGAGTCTTTCAGGAATCCTGGCATGAGAACCAACAAGGTTTCTGGAGATCACAAAGCTCAATGTAAACCTGAATGCGACCATTGGGACCATAGAGTGTCTGTGGTGTGTGACCTTTAAGTCTAGAAAAGCAATAGACAGTGCATGAGCCCTATAGGAAGACCAGCTAAGGATGCACAGGTCCTTGTGCAAGCTGGGAACAACAATAGCCAAAGCCCTCAGCAATATGACATTCGTAGTCAGGGAAGGATTGAGATCCATGGGACCCAGATCAAAGTCCCAGGGTACAGCAGCATTCTCTTCACACCAGGGTTGACCTGGGAATTAATTGTCATGGACTATCCTGGTGTGGTAGCCCAGTATTAAGGTCATTGGGGATGAATAGGACTCACTGTCCTCCTCTGTAACCAAGACCCCTCATAGGGCTTCTCTCCTTGAAGTAGCACTTGCTGGTGGGGTATTTTCTGTTGGGAAGAGCCACTTGGACACGGTCAGACCTAACTGTGCCCGGGCCTGCCTGCCCAGGTGTTGACTACCATGGGTGATATGGGATATCTTACAGGAAATGAGCTAGGACATCTGTTCTCTGCTGTTCGTGTTGGGAACCAAAGAAAGTGGCTGGTTCCACAGGGCCCAGCATCACTGGATGCTACTGCAGCATGAATCATATTGCTGTGTATTCCTGTGAAAGATGTACTTACAATCATGTTTTCTCCTTCAAGCCACCCCTTTTGTGTGAAGTTGCTCGCACTTTGTAAGGAAGAAATCAGAAAGTCAAAAGACATCCAGAAACTTCGGTCAAGCATTGCAGTGTGAGTTTTAAGTGCTCCTGGGTGGAGACGGAAATAGGAGGGACTTTGTAGTTCTTGGTAGAAAATAGTTTTAATTGCAAAGCTGTTTAAAATAGAGTGAGTGTTCATCTAGGAAAGTTAAGTTCAGAGTACTCCCATCAGTAATGGCATTTAGGAAGAGAGGTACCGGCCCCTGTGGATGCCCAAGGAATGTGAATACTCCTGTGCTGGTGCAGGGATCTGGGCACACGCACACATGGGAATGCAGGAATCTGGACACGCAGGCACATGTTAGCACCAAGATATCATCATTCATCATGTATAGGTAACTACATGGGAGCGTGGTAGTTTACAATGCACACTTGCATAATGGCTGTGTATATCACATGGGAGCACACTGGTGTGCAATGTACAGGTGTGTACACATATATTAGCACATGGCTCGAGGTTTATGCTGTCTACTTTGTAGGTCTCCCATGTGTCTTGGGTCCTTGGGTAACAATGTGAGTAGGGTACAGTTCCATGTCACCTGTGGTTCTTCTGCAGGCTCTGTGGGATGGTACAGTTCAACGGTGATGTGAGAAAGAAGGTTCTTCTGCAACTGTTCCTCCTCCTTGGCCACCCTTTCCCTGTGGTGAGTGTCTGTCCTACCTCAAGACCATCTAAGGTCTTGCTTACTTGTGGCCTTTAAAGATGAGTATAACTTTGAAGTAAACACAGGGTGAGATGGTGTGGGCAGCCCTGGGATATGTTAGTCAATTGGCTAGCGTTTGTATGAAAGGAATGTGGGTGCTGGTACTTGTAAGGTGAGCATGGGGGAAGCATTGCTAAGGGTGGGGTGTTAGCAGCAGGGTTAGGATTTCCCTCTCTTATCCAAAAACTCTTAAGTATCCCAAAGGTGACATTTTTTTTTTTTTCTAAAAAGTCAGGGGAACTTGTGCAAAGGATTGGGATGACCCACAGCTCAGCCTCTTTGTCAGAAATGCTCATTACTAGGGGTAGATTACACCTCATACGAAACAGTTTGTCACAGGACATAACCAAAAAAGAGCGAGAGAGACAGATTCTCAGGTAGGATTCTCTACTGCATCTTCTGACAAAGGCTGCAGTTCCTTCCCTGGTGCCTGTCTGACGACAGAGGTATCTGGGCTGTAACCAAGTTCACCTCCCTCCTTTTATGGATCCTCCTAAGACCCCTTGGGCTTCCTGGGTGTTGACAGGTTTTCCTCCTGTTGACCTGCTGTTCTTGTCCCAGATCCGGAAGACCACAGCAAGCCAGGTGTACGAGATGGTGCTCACTTATAGCGACTTGGTAGATGCCGATGTGCTTGACGAGGTCATGTCTGTGCTCAGTGACACAGCCTGGTAAGTAGGGCCTGCCTGAGCCTGGTGCCGCTTTCTCTTGGAAAGAGGGGAGGCATTTCTAACCCTCAAGTGCTCAGGGCCACCTCTCCGCTTCACATAGGGTTGAGGACACACCCTGGGAGCTTCAGGTGGGAGAATGTTTGGTGTGCAAGGGTCACAGCGCCATCAGGATGCAACCAAGTGGATGTCATCTAGCTTTTATTTTGCTGCTGCAAGGGCCATGTGGTCTTTCCTCTGTTTTAATGGCTTTAGAGACTTGACTTAGAAGAAGTGCAGAAGGGGGTGTTGGGGTGTGATTCACAGGTGCTGTAGGCTGAGCCTGGAAGCAGTGACAGTCACTGTACACACATTTGGCCTTGCATACATTTATATGCGTGTTTGTATGCATGATCACATACATGCTACTGTTTATATGGTCGCACATGTATGCACGGGCAGGCACACACAAAGAACCATCACGGGTATACAGATGGACTTCAAGCTGGCTTATCCCTTGTTCTAGATATATTACTTTGGCACAGCCAGGTAGCCCAAGTTACTGTTCCTGATTGTGGACACCATCCCCTCAGTTGTTGGAGAGGGGTATTGCTGATCTCAAATGCTGGCAGGTCTGTTGGGATGGCATATTTATGCATGCCCCTCAGAACAGCTGTCTTCTAGGAGCTCATGCTAGGATGTGGCCTTCCTGCCTAGATGAGAGCTGTGGGGACCTGGAAGGCCAAAATGCATTTCGAGATCTTTGCTTTCAGTGGAAACTCAACTCAGTGCCTTCTGAGGAGACAGTTGGTCATTGCTTCCAACTTTCTAGAACACTCACCTTGAGTAAGGACAGCAGGGAGGGAGGAGGAACTTCATGTTTTCTAAGACTTATCTTTATAATGTGTATGCATGTATATGTGACTGAAGCTACCAAGGCCAGAGACGGTATCCAAATCCCTCTGGAGCTGAGGTTACAGGTGGTTGTGAGCTGCTCTACCTGGGTGTTAAGAACTCAGCTCTTGCCGGGTAGTGGTGGCGCACGCCTTTAATCCCAGCACTCGGGAGGCAGAAGCAGGTGGATCTCTCTGAGTTCGAGGCCAGCCTGCTCTCCAGAGCGAGTGCCAGGCTAGACTCCAAAGCTACACAGAGAAACCTTGTCTTAAAAACAAAACAGGCTCTTTTGCAAGAACACAACAAAGGACTTTTTTGGGGGGTGGGGGAGGCGGTTTCATGGCAGGGTTTCGCTTTGGAGGCTGTCCTGGAAGCAGCTCTTGTAGACCAGGCTGGTCTCAGACTCAGAGATCTGCCTCCTGAGTGTTGGGATTAAAGGCGTGTGCCCACACTGCCTGGTGCCTGAGGACTATTTTTTTTTTTATTATTAACTTCTTTACATACAAAACACACTTCATAGTAGTCTAACGAAAGCCAACAACAGCTGTGTTCTAATGAAGCTTCAGAAGCCCTCTTAGCCTGAGGTAGCATCTCTTCTAATGTATGTTCTTGGGATGGGCTATGGCCGCTGGTGTCTACTCTGAGGGATACAGATGTTTGCCCGGTACCACCAGATCTCACATGTTGGCACAGGGGACTCAAATGCTTTCCTCCTCAGGGGCGGAGAGCTTCCAGTTGTAAGAGGGCAGCGGAACCACCTGTGTGATCTCCTTGGCGTGCCCAGACCCCAGCTGGTTCCAAAGGTAATGCTTTTTGTATTCTGAGGACACACAGCACCCGTGTTGTCTGTCGTTCTGAGCTCTGGTCTAAAGTAAACGAATCCCAACCCCACAGTCAGTACCATCACTGCCGTTACTTTCTCCAGACCAACCGGAAAGGCTGCTTCTCTTGCCAGGGTGGGCAAGTCCTCTGTCTTCATAGTACTGGCTGCCAGGTCTGCAACTGTTGGAGGCTGCATGTTGTTTCAGCTTCTGTCTCCTAGGAAAGCTTCCACTGTGTGGGGAGTGGACTTTAGCTCTCTTACCCTGCCTGGGTGCACATCCTAGTGGGGGCTCTGGTCCTTTGAGGACACCTGTCCCATCAGGCTTCCCTCTCTCCCTGGACTTGGGGCCCACTGGGGCTTCACTCCTCCTGACTCCCTGTACTTATCTTCTCCACCTGTCTTGACCTTGGTGTGTTTGCGGTTTCTGAGGCCCCTTGTGCTGAAGTTGTCATAAAAGCTGGGATCTATGGTGCCCTTGGGCTCTCTTCCTGTGTTCTGTAGGTCAGTCTGTCTGTAGAGACTTTAAACATTCTACATACTGAAATTTTCATCCTAGTAACATGCCCCCAGCTTATTGCTTTTCTTCCTTTTATAGTGTCATCTACTCTGAGGTTATGCAGTGTCTTTGCACCCAGGACCATCAGCCAAGGGTGGCACCACCCACACTGAGCTGGGCTCTTCCCACATCAGTCACTAATTAAGAAATGTCCTACAGGCTCATCTACAGCACAAGCTTATAAAGATATCTCTCAATTGAGAGTTCCTTTTCCTGAATGACTCTAGTTTGTGTCAAGATGCCATAAAACTAGCTAACACATGTAAGCAGGTGGAAAGCTCTATGTGCTGACTCTCCACATACAAATTCAATTCACTTGGGACTGACAAACTGTGGTGTAGAGAGAGGGTCACTTTATGCTGCCTGTATCAGCCAGCCTCACTGTACTGATGATTCAGTGTCTGTCACCACCACCACTGTCAAGTGACTGCCTAAGTAACACACTCTGGAACCCTTCATACACATGGCTCATGTGTATGAAATACAACCCGTATGATGGAAGAGGCGTGGGCTTCATAGTTCAGCGTGTCCACCATGTCTGCCTTCTAGTTTTATTCTGTCCAAGATTGTCTTCACTCTTCTTGACCCTTGGGGTTTGGTTAAACTCTCAAAACTAGTTTACATACTAACCAGCCAGGTTGGCCTGGGGCTATGTTGGGGCTAGAAGCTGCTGATTCACACTGGGCATAAGTGCCCTGGCAGGCCACCGAGTCCTATAGATGCAGATGCTGTCTGTGTGGTTGGTCCCCAGGTCTTGGAATAGCTCATATTGTTCCAACTGCATCTCTGCTTTAAAGTCCCTGACCTGTTCACATGCTAGCTTAATGGCACTTTGAGTTTGTTTCCCTACCCTTCCTTCTGATTCCCCTTCTCTATACCTCTGCTGTGTTAGTTTGTTTTTGATTGCTGTGGCAAAACACCATGGCAAAGGCAACTTACAAAAAGAAAGCATTTCACTGGGTTTATGGTTTCAGAGGGTTAGAATCCATAATGGCAGAGCAGAAACATGGCAGTAGGAATAACTCGAGAGCTCACATCTTCATCTATGAACAGGAAGCAGAGAATACTGGAAATGGAGTCATTTGAAACCTCCAAAGCCTACATCACCTCCAAGGAGGCCATACTTTCAAATCCTTCCGAGACAGTTCTAACAACTGGGGAAGGAGTATGTAAACATGAGCCTATGGGGCTTTCTCATTCAAGCTACTATATCCACCTACTAGCTCCTCTATGCTCTCCACAGCTCACCATCTTGTAATGGCTTTAATTCTCTATGTCACAGGCTGTTGGGACATCTCTTGTGTCTCTGAGTCATGCTTTTCTTAACATATACATGTGTGTGTCCTTCCTAAGAACTAGACATGCTGATCAAATGGACAATAGTATGTGGACTTGCTTTTCTGGCTAGAAGCTGCTATTGGATGCTTGCTGTGGTATAGGCCTCAGGGTTTTTCCATTTGGTTTCACCCTTGACCTTGGGGTCCCTGCCCTTACAGAACCTGAGCCCTTCAGAACCCCAGTCTCATGCTGGAGTCCTAGGTGAGTTGGGGGCAAAGGAACATTCCAATCATCCAGCTAGTCTCCAACCTTGGGCTTGGCCTGTAGGCTACATCTCTCCCTAGAAAACGTGGTTCTGGTATGTCTGACAGAGGTGAATTTCCTACCTTGCTGGGTTTGAGTGAATGTCTCTTAGATCTCATGAGGTGAACCTTGCAGGCCCCCATGGCAGGTACACATAGGCCTTTTGGTGGCTTTTGCTAGGCTCTGTGTCTCATACATCATATCTCCAGTTTCATGGTGGATATCTCAGTTCTCTGACATTCTGAAAAATGTTTTTCAGTTGTGCAACTTTTTCTGTATAAAGTGGGGTCACTGACTCTGCTGCCCTGTGCATAAGTTGAGTCACAATGCTAATGCCACCACACCAGCCCAAAGGCATCAGTTATGGAGAAAAGCACTGTTGTGCATATTTGTCTCAAATGTCCTTTAATTATGTTTGAACTTTGGGGGATGCATTTTGAAGCTGTGTTACTAAGTGTTCCTACTCTTGACATCTCCCTTGCTCACTGTTAGTGTGGTGACATCTGGTTAGCATGTCTACTGTCATAACACTTTCAATGTCTGTCTATGAATGGTATAGTCAAGATTATGCCTTACCATCATTTGAAATTCTTTATTAATTAGTGTTTCATGCATTGTGTTTACTGTATAATTACAGACAAGTTTACATTCATCATCTTTGTTTCCTGTTTGACCTTCCTGTTTAATGTTTCTTTCCCCCTTATCTGGATTTTGTTTCCTATCCTGTTAACTTGTTTCACTGTTCTGTTCTTCTGTCCCTGATTACCCTGGGGCCAGCACTCTTTCTTGATACATTGCATTATCCCTGACCTTGACCTCCAGCTACAGAGTCCTGTCTAAAACTGGGTTGCCCTAACCCTGAGGCCTTGGTATTTAGATATGGTCAGCTACTGTTTTTCCTTACTGTTCTGTTTGCTTTGATGATCTAGCTTTAAACCCTGAGCTCCTGTTACCTCCTTGTCATGTTGGGAAAGATTTTGTTCTTTGCCGTCCTTGTGTCTGCTGTACTGGGTCTGTGTGCCTAAGTCCTCCCAGGGCCTCCCCCTTGCAGGAGCCATAATAAGACACACAAGCAGTGGCCTGGTTGCTTGAATGGCTCTAAGAGTGGTGACAACAGATAGAGCCATGTAGTGTAGTCTCAGTCTCCTATGTGGAGAGTGGACTTGAATTTTCAACTATGCTCTTTACATTGTTAAGAAAAATTTGAACATGTGTGAATGCAAACAGTTTAACAACCCACTCTGACAAGTCACCAGCCATCACTATACAATTTAAGCTGTCAGGATCCTGGGACATGGCAGTCTTTAGCCATATGTTAGAGAGGGTGGGATGGAGACCAGCCTGATGTTGCTATGTGTCTTTACAGCCTGCTCCTGGAAGCTGAGTCCTTGCCTACCTAGCTGGGATGTCCTGCCCTGAGGCTTCACAACAAGCTTTACCATCATGGAAACATTGTGTCACAGACCTCTGAGAAAGGTGGCACATGCTGCTAGATGGATTGGGAAGCCATCCACAGAGAGCAGTAACGCTTCATGCTGTGCTCTGGTGGCGTGGGCTGCCCTTACTTCTGCTGTGCTTCTCATTAAATCATGTACCATACAGCCCAGCCTCTGTCTATTTCTGGGACTGGAATATTCACTGTGGGCTCCACTCACAGTGCTTTGCTGTGTTTTAAGGCACTGAGTAATTTATGTAGCACGATGGTTGTCTCATCCTGGTGGAAAGTGTGACGTGCTGGGAAGATACAGTGGCAGGCAGCTCTCCCACATGTTGAGCCAGCCAAGTCACCAGCATGCTACAATGGTCTGAGCAAGAGATCATCAGAAGCCAGTGTTCCTGTGGGAATATGGATGACAACTCTGGTCCTAAGGCCTGGATCCTTTGCACCTCCTGCCCCAAAGCCTGCATGCCTACCTGTCCTGCTGTGATAGCCTGAATCCTGCCTCTTTGAACTCTATGTTCCAGGCCTGGGAAGGACTGCTGAGCTCTGCTCATTAAGCTCTAGCCTCAATGAAGGGGGTGCCTCTCATCCCTACAGAGTTGAGGCCGGAAACATGGCTGGGACAGACTTGATAACTGCTCATACAAAGGTGAAGTGGCCAGGCCCACAAGCCAAGGCCTGTAGTGGTATGTATTCAACTCATTTAACAGCCTGTATCTCATGGAGCTGGACTGGACAGCACATAGGCAGCTGCCTGTATTGGGAGTCACTTTCTAGGCCTAGGTCTTCGGGAGGTTTGTTGTGCTGATCTGGTGTCAGGGACCTTTGCCTGAGTCCTAGCTCATACTTCATTCCAGTTTCACACACCTCTCCTAGACTCAGATATTTTCTGTTGTGAACAGGAAAAGGCCTAGCTGAGATGCTGTCATATCTAATGAGATGGAGCAGGCAACTTCTAGGAAATAGAATTAACTATTTTTAGTATTATTTTAAAAACAATTCCAGCCATGAAATTTTAAGATATGGAGACCAACTGGTTTCCAGCAGACCTGCTGCTGACAGTCCAGCAGAGTGGCACCTTTTCCCCCGAGATTTAGTGATCAAAGTAAAGGATTTTGTTGCTGGCCAGTCACCTCTGCATGCAGACCCCATCCACAGACAATTGTTCCCACTGGGTTCCTGGTGGTCTAGAATATCCTCAGCAGGAGGGTTTTCCATGGGTTTTAATGGAGGGGGAGCCCTCCATTAAAGGCATCATGACAGCTGGGGTTGCCAGGGTGGTCGATCAGGTTAGCAATGCTGGGTGCTAGGAGATAGTCTGTGTATCTGTCTTTCTGTCTATCTAGGTGTAAAGGAGTCAGGAAAACTCACCAATCAGCATGTTTGGGCAGGAGGCCAATTAGGTGTGTATGCTTACAGAACAGCACACACCTGGACTACTGTGACTCCTATGAGCTGAAGAGCAGGAAGAAAAGCAGCTAGGGGCTGTGTGCCCAAATCCATATGTCCCTAGGTTTAGTAATGAAGTCTTGTTAGTAGGGTGTAGTAAGCAAAAGCCACAAGAAACTTAATAAAACTGGGGCCCTACAGAGCTGTGCCCTCAGCACTGGTAGATAGAAACACTGTTCTCACAGGAAGGAGCTCTGGCTCTTGCTGGGTCCTTACTGTGAAGGGTGAAGAGGGAATACCCATTGCGTCCCCCAAACTCTTAAGTTGAAAAGCCTAGGTAAATTGGCTGAAAAGCAATACTGTGACAGGAAGATACAACCTGTAAGGATGAAATTGATGTCCACAAACAGGGAGAAAAGCCTATCAACAAGACAGTAGAACCAAGTCACTGCCGTAATTTTACAATCAATATAAAAGAACAATTTCCAAAAGTGAAGCCTCAGGACTAGGGGTGTTGCATGCAAGAAACCCTGGGTCATCAGGAGTGGTGTGCACACCTTTAATTCCAGCAGAGGCAGGCAGATCTCTGTGAGTTGGATGACAGTCTGCATAGTGAGTTCCAGGACCACATAGAAAAACCCTGTGCCAACAGAAGAAACCCTGGGTTGATCCCCCATCACCATATAAACCGGGTATGGCAGTACATGCCTAAGATCCTAGTACTTGGGAGGCTCTTCTTTGAGGAGGTATGTAGAGCATTTTAAGCTAGCCTGGGATATATAAAATCATATCCCTCCCCACAAATGGGTAAATAACCCCCTCCCCCCCAAAAAAGTTAAGAGTTAGAAATTATCAGAGATTAGGATAGAAGCTGGAGAGATGGCTCAGTGGTTTATAAAAAAAGCATAGTAATCTTGCAAACAACTTGAGTTCATTCCCAGCACCCATATTGTAATTCTATTTTCAGGGGAATTCAATACCGTTGGCCTCAGCAGAAACTATAGTCAGACGCAATAGTCATAATTTAAAAAAACAAAACCTAAAAAAGGAATTAGGAAAGAGAAGAGCTTCTGGGACAGGAAATAGCAGAAGCCAAGGTGAAAGGTCCCATATGGACGAGGCCCCAGCTCAAGACTGAGGTAAAGAGAATCCTGCAAGGTCAGAAGTGACCCAAGGGAACAGCTGGTAAGTCTGTATGTATCCCCACTGCCTCTTACTACTAGGAGTGTTCGTGGTTAGACACCTAATCCTTGACATGGAAATGAGCTGGCACCATTAGAACTGTTGAGAAGGCAGATGGTAGCACAGTGGCTACCAGCTCATCATTGGACGTCACTATTAGGAAACAGTAAGATACACACTGTTCTGAAAAATATGACTGTCAGCTTGGCTAAATGATGGGTATAGTGTATGTCTTAGGGTTTACTATCACTGTGAGGAGACACCATGACCCTAACTCATGAAGAAGACACCTAGCCAGGAGGTGGTGGTGCACGCCTATAGTTCCAGCACTCTAAAGGCAGAGGCAGGCAGATGTCTGAGTTCAAGGTCAGCCTCATCTACAAAGTGAGTTCCAGGACAGCCAGGACAGAGAAATCCTGTCTTGATAAACAAACAAACAAAAAGATTGAGGCCTCAAGTTATGTAGCAGAAACAAAAGGGTGAAAACTAATGCACAGAACACGAAGGGAGAAGTTGGAGGAAGCAGAGCAGACAAGGCTCAGAACTTGCAGGGGTTGCAGTGTAGAGTACCTGGCAGCAGCCTCAGCTGAAGTGAACGAAGTCCTGGCCTTCCTGCAAGTGCAGTGACTTCAGGTTGTCTTCAAACTCACCCCCTGTGAGGTCCTGCAGGGAGAAGACATCCAGCTCAATCAGGATTCCTTTTGCCATCTGGGATGCCCTCGGGGGCTGGGGCTGTCAGGTGGCTCACAGTGACTTCTGCTCCTCTACTGATTAGGGGAGGTGCCTGGAGGAAACCAAGGCCAGTGTAGGTAGCAGCTAGTGCTGCTGTTATATAGTTGTGCTGGTCACCAATAGGGGTGAGGCCCTTGCCACCTGGTCTTGGCCCTCTCCAGAAGGCAGTTAAGGCACCTTCACTGTTGGTCCAGGCTGATTCACCTTTCCTCCTGCCTAGTCAGGGAACTTTGTATATTCGCTGCCTCTCATCTCTGCAGGATCTGCCAAGTACCTACCCCCTGATTTCTCTTACCTGTCACCCCCGCCCCCAATTCCCAAAGGGAGCAAGGACTATGATCTTGCTAAAGAACAGTTCAGTCCAACTAGTAGCAGATGGGAGTCTGTAGCAATCTGGCAGGATACAGAAGGGACCACTCTGTTCCTCTGAAGTCATCTGTTTTGGGGCCAGCATAAGAGGCCTCTGAACTGGGTTGTGACTCTGACCTGACCTTGTCCCATCATTGCTACCAGTGGTTAGAAATACCTGAGTGAGCTGAGTGATAGTGGTAGCATAAACCTTTAATTCCAGCACTTGGGAGACAGGGGCAGAGTGTTCCAGGCCAGCCTGGTTTACAGAGCGAGTTCCAGGACAGCCAGGGCTACACAGAGAAACCCTGTCTCAGAACACCTGAGTGAAAAACATTCTGCCTGGAAAAGCAGAAATGTCCACAGTGGCCATACTTTCTGCCCTTCCCTCTTTTCCCTCTCACTTCCCCATATTCACAGAAATACCAGGCTTGGGCCAGGGCAGGTCAGAGTCTGCCCCTGTGAGACTTAATACTGCTAAACACAGGACTACTCAGTGGATACTCCTGTATTTAACATGTCCCTAGGAGAATGAGGGGACAGTCGTGAAAGGAGGTGTTTGCAGGACCCAAAGCCAACAAGGATAACACCAGCGTTGTAGAGGACTCTGCCATCACTTCCAGTAGAGGAGGAACCTTTGTTATAAACATGGTAGAGGATATCCGAATTTCCTCCAGATGAGTGGCGCTCACAACCACAGCAAGATCATTCTCCAAAAAGGTGGAAACAGTCTGACTGTCCCATACAGGTGGCCTTTGGAGGTGTGACAACCTGACTTCTCTTCTGGGATAAACCAGAGGAATGGGAGCTCCCAGCAGCATGACAACTGACTCTCAGAAGCCAGGGTCTTGACATGCCAACAAGATCCAACAGTCTACACCACATAGGTGCTGAGAGGAACCAGACATAAGAACAAAAAGTTGGAGTCCGTTCACACAAGTGGCAAACAGATGGTCCTGCCAGTTGAGGCAACCGTGCTGTGAGCTGCATGTGTGGTGCTACTGCCCATAGCTCTTCCCTGAGCCTGGGCACACTGCATAGGGCACTTTGGGCACCTTGCTCATCTCCTTGGAATAACAAAGGAGGTTGTACCACTACTTTGCGTGTTCATTCTCTGTAGTCTAAAGCCACTCATGAAAACAGGTAGGGGGTTAAATGTCACCTGTAGGCCACTGACTGCCAACCTGTGTTGAGCCATGTTGTGTGTGTGTCATGGGCCACAATACAGCAGTTTATTTAAATAAGAAAAATAAGGGTGGCCTCCCTCAGTGGTGAGGCCCTGGAATGTGAGCTGGTAATTGGTAGCGGGAGACCAGGGAGCAGAAATGACCATCTCAGCCACTGTATTCCATATGAAGAGAATGGGGCTGCCTAATATGTGAGACTGGGACAATTAGATGTTCAAAATTCCTAGATAATCTTTCCATCAAAATAATTTTATCTGTGATACAATGAGAAGTTAAGAAGCAGAAGTCCTAGATAAAGGTGTGGGCAGTGCTCGGTAAAGTGTCACGGTCAAGAATATCCATCTCAGAATGAATCAAACTTCCCCAAGGGGGAAAGTCAAATAATGTAAGCTCTAAATGGTAAGAAAATAATCAGATATAAATGAAAACTCTGGAGCCAGAGATGGCTTCAGTAAAGTGTTTGCTAATCAAGCTTGTGGACCTGTGCTCTGTCTCTAGCACCACTGTAAAGTCTGGGTGTGGTGGCAAACACCTGTAATCCCAGCAGTGAGGAGTCAGGGCTTGCTGGCCAGGGAGTTGAGTGAAAGATCCTGTCTCATAATAATGGTGATGGTGTAGAAAGCAACAGAAGACAGTGACATCCTGTCCCCCACTATCATATAACACACACACTCACACACACACACACACACCCACACACACCAATGTAACACACACCCACACACACACACCCACACACACACAAGCCAATGTAACACATACATACACATACATACACACACACACACAAGCCAATGTAACACATACACACACACACACACACACACACACACACACACACACACACACCAATGTAACACATACATACACACACATACACACAAAAGCCAATGTAACACATACATACACACACACACACACACACACAAGCCAATATAACACATACACACACACACACACACACACACGCCAATGTAACACATACACACACACACACACACACACTCACACACAAGCCAATATAACACATACACACACACACACATACACATACAATAAACCAATGTAACACATACACACACACACACACACACACAAGCCAATATAACACATACACACACACACACACACACACACGCCAATGTAACACATACACACACACACATACACATACAATAAACCAATGTAACACATACACACACACACACACACACACACAAACCAATGTAACACATACATACACATACAATAAACCAATGTAACACATACATACACACACACACACAAGCCAATATAACACATATACACACACACACACATACAATAAACCAATATAACACATACATACACACACACACACACACAAGCCAATATAACACATACATACACACACATACACATACAATAAACCAATGTAACACATACATACACACACACATACAATAAACCAATATAACACATACATACACACACATACACACACTATTCAAAATATGTGACACATCACAGGTAGGTCTATCTCCTTACTGTGTTAAGAGAAATGTTACAGACTGCCAGAAGATGCTGGGTAAGCAGTGGGAACAGAGAGCCTTTCATCCGATAGCATTACCAGCGTAACACCGCAGCCCTCCTGTTTCCAGGTATGGATGCTGTCATCTCCTGCTGTGTGACATCACTCCATAGGAGACAGACAGACACGTCTCACTCTCTGGGTGGCTAGAACCCAGGCCTAACCCTACCATGACCTGAAATGAGCTGTCACAGATTGGAAGCCAGGGGCTGAAGTCCCTCCTATGTCATCCACCTATGTTGAGATGGTGGGCATGGCCTACGACCTAGTACCCCCACATGACCCAGCAACTATGGTGGGCAGCTGCAACTGAAGGCTGAGCTGCCTTTTGATGAGGGCCCACCTTGTCCATTACTGGTAACAGAGGGTAAAAGCACTATCTTTGGAGTTGGTAATGCCTTGTCCTGGGGCCGCTGACATTCGGGGTGGCCATGCCCTCTCACCTGGTTAGACGCCTGGAAATTCCCACAAGGACTTTGAAAGAGGAAAAACTATTCAGAAACAAAAGGTGTCAAGCAAATCATAGATTACTTACCAGCACTTGCAGTGAGAATAAGACTATCCTGGACCCAAAGCTGGAGCAGGATGGTGGGTAGCAGGAATGCTGACTATTCCCTGCTGGTCAGAGGCCAATGGTGAGCAGATGTAGTGTGACCAGAGTGACTGAGGTAAAGGTGTGCCTGGCTCTGGCTCAGCCTGCACCCAGAAGCTTCTTAGTGTAAAGATAGGCCCATGTTACTACAGTGAGGAAAAGCCACGGATGGGAAATAGAGCTACTGACCAGCAGGACTGCACATGGTCAGTGACCTGGGGCAGGTCACATGGGCAGGATGCACTAGCCCTCCACAGCCAGCATACATCCCTTCTAGGTGAACTCTGATGGATGCTTTCTGTTAATAAACATGATGTTATGTACAGGAAAGAACTTCCTATGCAGGATACTAAACTGCCATTATAAAATCAGTTAGTGTCACCACATTAAAGAGTTCTGGGAATAATAATCCAAAGAGCAGAGTCTCCTGAGAGGGAACATCTGCCATATGCTTGCCCAACCAATGAACAGTGCCCAGAGCAGATGAAGAAAGGTTAGCCTTAGCTCCAGTAAGAAGCTTGCTCTCTTGTCATTTTCAGCTTGACACAACTGTTGGGGACTCATTTCCTGAGAGTGGGGACTCTGTTTAGCACTGACCACAAGTAACCTTAGTTTCCATAGAAACAGAATACTTGGCACCTATGCCCATATAACCAAAAGCAGAAAACCAGATAAACCAAAGGAGGATCCTATGGCCCCACTGGTCACCACCAGGCTGTTATTACATGTGGGCAAAGCTGCCCTACAAGTAACAATAACCGCAGCACCTTGAACATGGTGGTTGGGCTCAGAACAATGGTTTTCAGTGTTTTAAGGAAGGATAGAAAGCAGCTTTATAAGAGTGTTACAAGACATGCCCACCTCACCCCCACCTCTAGCACTCACAAGCCACTCCCCAGCTGTCTCCAGCCCACAGAGCAGCAGCTGTGGCCTCTAACTTAGCTCAGATGTTTTAATAGCAACAGGGTTAGGAGCTGATTTACAATAAGGATATAGATAGTGGGGTGTGTCCCGATGCCCGTGGTCAGGCCTTATCCTTGGTTTTGATCGTATGATCAGAGAATGGGAAGGCTGATACCCAGGAGCCCTGCAACCATAGCCAACACTCACCAGCTTCACACAGATGACAAAGGGTGACTGGGCAGCTTGGAAGTGCAGGATGGGGACCTTCGGCTTGGGCCTTTCCTATGGAGATGTTACCAACCATGAATCACTAGGCTTCACACAGAAAGAGCTCCCTGGGACATGTCCTAACCATAGCCTCTGCTCTCAGTAGCTTGTGGTCAAGTAGCAGGTGGGAGTCTTGGGCCAATAGGGCGGGACAGGTGATTGGGCCCTGGGTTCTGGCAGCCCCAGCCACCTGATAACCACAAGAAGAACCAACTCTGGTGTGCCAACATTGAGGCCCAGACCAAAGGAGTATGTAGCAGTTTCCCCAAGGATAGGGTCAGAGTCCTAAGGGATCCTGGAGACTCTTTGTGGGCTGAGGGCTACATTTTGGGGCAGAGCCGAAGTGAGTTAAGGGAAAGGCGGAGGGTATGGATGACCCATATGGTCACATACCTCAGAGTCCTCGTGGCAGTAGAAGCCCTTCCTGATCTTGTTCTCATCAACATCACAGAAGGCCATCACCTGGGGGTGAACATGGACCAGCAGGTCAGATGGTAGTGGTGGGTGTAGGATAAAGCTGTGACAGGATTGTGGGAGTCAGGACAGAGGCCAACAGAATGAGGAGGAAAGGGTCCTACCTTGCGCCGGCTGGCTGCAGTCAGGCTGCGGTATAACCGTCGCCCCTGCTTGCCTGCATTCCAAATGGTGAAGGACTTCCAACGAGGCAGGACCTGTTCCTCTAGGAAGTGAACACGGTGGGTCCAGATGGTCATCCTATAGCCAAATAGAGGGGAAGTCTAGGGCTGGCCAGATGTTGTGGGCTCCAGAGCCACCTTACCCATTAGCCCTGAGGACATACATGAATGGCACACATGTGTACTTAGGCTTACCCTGTTTAGGGGTGAGGGCACATGAAGTCCAAACCATATCCAAGGGAGATCTGGCCCTATTCGTATACCACCTGTCACAGTCAAGAGGTCACCATGAGCCACTATGTAAACCAATGCCCTTTGGGAAGCCTTTGGCCACTCATTTTGGTCCTGCTTTCTAGGTGGTACCCTAAGAAATGTAGACTTGATGGATGGGGCCTCTCCAGATCTGCCAGTCACACCAGCACATGAGTACCTCCAGTATGTGGCAGGTAAGTATACATATGTAAACATATAGGAGGCTTCACACAAAAGCCAGCTGTTGGCATCAGGTATCTTTATCATTCTCCACCTTATTTTTTGAGACAAGATTGAACCTGGAGCTCTCCAATTCAGCAAGACTAACTAGCCAACAAGCTCCAGGGATCCTCCTGTTTCCCTTCTCAGCACTAGGGTTACAGGAGTGTGTTGTCACTCCTTTTTATGTGGTCCTGGGGATTGAACTTACGTTCTTGTGTTTCTGTAGCAAGCATGTCACTGACAGTCAGACCCAAAATTCTAGTCCTTTTGAGTTAGAACCCGAAAAGGGAGTTTTTCCAAAATGAGTCAATACTCACAAGACAGTCATGGGTAAAAAGTCATGTTCACTAGGAAGTAAACTTTCTGCCTCAGACTGTCTCTCCCTCAGACAATCCCAAAGGTGTCCCTTTCTGGGCTCAGACAGACTTGTTCCCAGGCAGTAGGCTCTTGGATGCGTATCTCCAGGGCTGGTTCCTTCTCAGGGCCCATGAGCTCTACTCACGTGCTGTCCCTCATCTTAGGGCCAGGCCTGCCAGACCCTGGCACTCTGGCCCTTTGGGTGGTGCCTCCCTTGTATTTAGGGCTGCACTCTTGTGTCACTACCCACATCAAAGTATATTTTGCCTGTTCAGCACTTTCCTGAGACCTCCTGTGTTAAAACATTCTAATTAGGGTGTGCTGAGCTCAGTGATTTTGTTAAGGGATTCCCTAGAGGTTCTGGGGAACTGCATAAGTGAGTAACATTTAATTCTGAACCCCAACCAGTCCTCTCTACGGCTGTAGTGCCCCCCTTTATAAGAGAAAGTCAGAAACAGGACATGCTTCAGTCCCATACAGTGTACCTCTCTGCAAACATGCTGTCACTGAAGGAAACGGAAGACACTACAAGTGAGAACCTTGATCTCACAGCACAGGCCTCAAGCAAGGGTCAGATACTTCACCAATGTCATAAACCAAGAAAGGCCCTTCTGATTTCTATCTCTCAGGAAACTTTAGTGTGATGGGAGCAGAAGGCAAAAGGTAGAGTCAAAGGCAAAAAAGCAAGACTTGCCTTTAGGGGCACCCCGGCAGAGGTGGTAACATTCATACCTATCTGCCTAGGTGTGGATGAGGGAACAGATATCTGTCGGTATCTGAGGTATTCCACAAAAAGATAAATGACACAAATTCAGGCCATTTTGAGCTTGAAATAAAAATGACAGGATCAAGGCATTGCCACCTGAAGACTTCTGATAGTTTAGGCAAATGCAACTCTTAAGCAAGCCTCGGGTTATAATTACAGCTGTTATCCTGGGAGCTGCTGCAGCACACAGTTTAAAGACTTTAATCCAACACAGAAACTCATATTAGATCACTTATTTTTATGCTGTGGGTGGCAAAGCTTACTGTGCAAACATAAAGGAGTTAACTGTGTATACACAGGCCGCTCTGTTGAGGGGCATGATGAGTGCCTGCTGGGTGGGCTGCAAGTCACCACCCAGGCGTCTCGAGCCTCACAGACAAGCATGGGAAGGACCTCTTTTACATAAATGATCACATGATCTCAAGGAATGTCACACTCACACGGTCTACAGGATGACAATGTGGGATGAGTGCAGTACTTCAGTCAGTCAGTAGAATCAGCACCAGAAACACTTGCAGCTTAGTGACCAGATAGCTCCCACAGTGCCCACAGTGCTTTGTCACTAATTTCCACCTCTGTCAGTAGACAGTGGGAAGGGGTTTCTTCTCTGGAGAAATAGTGCTGTGTGTTTTAATTCAGGTGTAATTCACACAGGATAATGGAAACCATACTAGTTGATTTTTAACACAGTTGTACTGTGCTTTGTATCTGTTTCATATGCATGGCTGGATCTAGTTTGCTAGCGTGACTGAGGTTTGAGCACTTTCTGAGAAACATGCTCTGCCACCCATTCTCTTGTCACACCTCTATCTCATACACACTGCAGACTGAAGAGTTAACAAGCTCTCTTCTTTTACATGAAGAGCAAGCCTGGTTCCAAATCTTTAATCAGTGCTCTTGGAGGGTTGGAGGGCCAAGGACAGCCGGCCAGACAATGAAAAGTAAAAGGGGATCAGCTATGGAGGTGTGGCTCAGCTACCATCTGTAATAACTTCTTCCACCATGGGATTTGTTAACCTGTCAGACCTCCTCTTGGGTTCCATGGTGAGTGAGCTAGGTTAGAGCAAATGAGAACAAAGTTGAGAGCAATCCTTCACCTCACACAATCAGAGAAGCCCGTTTTGGCTTTGACATTGACAATTTCCTGACCTCTGTGGAGCAGGACATCCAGAAGCTCTAAAGGGCTTCCTTCAAGGTACGACAGTATCCGCTGATCCCACCCTTCCCTCCTCAATGGCAGGCCCGATCCCACCATTATAAGCTTCATGGGAGAGTCCTGACTCCACCAATCCTGGGTCCAACCACACCAGTGACTTACAAGTGATCTGGGCCTGGCCACACCTGTATCTTACCTGGACCATCCCGGGTTATTTCCAGAACGTGGTTATGTCCTACTTACTCAAGGACTGAATGTGTGGCAGCATACGGGTGGTAGCGGTAGAGGAGCAGTTTGTGGTCCACCCGGAATACACCGCCCCCTCTCCTGAGGTGCTCATAGAAGAGCAGCAGGTCCTCTGGTACCCCCTGAAAGAGCCAGAGAACAGTGCTTAGCATGCTGGGTACTGGCCCAGGCCACCAGCAGATGCTATGGAAGTATGATTTGCTTAGAGCCAAGTATGGTGGCACTCGTGGCACCGGCTATCTGGGAAGCAGAGCTCACAGGATTGCTGGAGCCCAGAAGCTAGCACTCAACCTGAACACCACAGCCAGACTCTGTCTCAACAGAAGAACCCACTCTTTGACACTCAAGGGCAATGTAGGGTGGTGCAGGACACACCAAAGAAATGGAGATTAGCAACTTGTTTTCTCAGCAGGTAAGAAATGAACTCTCAGAGGATGCAACAGAGGGTAGGCCAGATGTGGGTCTGAAGTCTCAATTCTGGGATAACCACTGAGCACAGAGCTGCATGGCCTTGGGAATGGAGAGCTCACTCCATGAGATGCTGAATGGGGTCGAGGTTGGGTGGGTCAGAACCCAAGGAGGGCTGAGATGAAAGGAAACTGTTAACAAGGCTGTACTTTAACACCATGGGCAGAAGGGGGCGGTGTTGAGCCAGGAATCAGGAAATGAGCAGAGGAGACAGGGAGCTGAAAGTACTCTGGTCTCAGGCAGAACAAATATTGCCCTGATGAAAACTCACTCCTCCCATAGCATATCAAATACCAGTGTGATCAAGTCTCAGCTGTATCATACACCCTTAGCAAATGGGAAGGGGTGGAGGTGGGAACATTTTGGATTGAAAAAAATCAAGATCTACTCAAACTGGTTTCAAAATGGAGAGTAAATAATACAAAACATATCTGCGGAAGGGCTTAGCTCAGGTTGAGGTCAGGCTCATCAGTACAGAGACGTTGCATGGGGATGAGAATGTTCACTGCTGCCAGGCAGGGGCTGGACAGCATGGCCACATGGCCTGTTAGCCAGCTCCCTGTAGGATACAACCTGCCCTGGGCTCGTTTTCACAGGTAGCTGAAGATACGCCCTGAGGATCCAATAGAACCAGGGATAGAGATAACCTGCTAACACCTTCCTTACCACCTACAGTTTTCCACCAAATAGCCATTAATCCAGGATGAAGTATGGAAACCCACAGCCAAAGATACACCAAAGAAGGTATAGATCAGAGCACTCTCACCAAAACCCAATGCAGTCAGCAAATGGTGAGTACCACAGGAGTGCTGGGAAGACGCAAAACCCTGGCCTTACGGGTGCCCTGCAGGACCTCCCCACCCTAGGGAACCAACCAGGAGCCCAAGTTGTACTGGTTGGCACTTACCTGTCCTCCTTCATCAAATGGGCCCACATGGGAAAACCAGGCCCGAGAGCAGAACCAGGTGGGCATGATCACTGTGGGGCCATGGGAGGTGAACACCTAAAAGCAATTAGCACCAATGTTAGAAAAACCCCAGTCTGTTACTCAGTGTCATTAAGAAAATGACAAAAGAATTTATGCCCCTTCTTTGTGAGAACAAGGATTGGGCATAAGACAGACGGGAGGAAATTAACCTAGGCCACTTCCAGATCCCCACTCTCCTCCTAATGCTCACTGCTAAGAGTATTAGGGGACCCTTGCTTATGCAGGAGGTGAAGCTGTGTGGGGGAACAGACAGTAAACACACTGCTCTTACTGCAAGAAAAGAAACTGAAGTAGCATGAAAAGATACCAACAACGACCAGAACACGAACCTGAACACAAAAAGCTTCCTAGAACAGCATAAATATCAAAACTGATTCAAGACAGAAAACCTGAGTGATTTCTAATGACCTTGAGACTTGAGCCTTCCCACAAAGAAAAGCCCAGGCCAGGTGGGTCTTTGGAGAATGGTGCCAAATGCTTACAGAGCCAACACCCTCTTCACAATCCCTTCCAAAAGCAATTGTGCAGTCTTTCTAAGTTACTATATGAAGCCAGGATCACCAGATCAAAACCAGGCAAAGAACATCACAGGAAAGCAGCACACGTGTGTTATGAATAGAGCCAACAAAACACTCGTGAACTGAGGTTAGCTGTCTCAGAAAAGGATCGTATTCAAGAGTAGGTGGTATTTACCCCTGGACAAATGCACCAGAGACAGATTGATTACAAGAACCTTAATAGATGCTGTAGCATTTGGCAAAACTCAGTGCTCTGCCAAGAAAAGCCCTGGGCTGTCAAGAGGATCAGCACGATAATGTGCATGCATAAATTACTTGGCAGGCATCAGGTCAGGTGCCCCACAGTACTTAGTTAAGTTCTTTGCCTCCACTGCCTATAACTTTTGGGTTTTCCATGCACTTGAAATATACCCATTGTTTTTCATACATTGCTCTGCCTTTTTAGCAGCCAGCTCCTATGCATCCTTTAGAACAACGAGCAACATGTTTTTAGTTAAAAGGCACTTCCCTGGGACACCCTCCTTAGAGCTTTCTGTCATCACACTGCATACAATCAGATGTTTATGATTTGCATCTCAGCACTGGCTGGAGCTTCCTGAGGGCAGAGTGCCTGGTAGGACGATTTCAATATGCTTGCATTACCTTGATTACAAATGGTCTGGGTGCCAGGCAGTGGTGATGCACACCTTTAATCCCAGCACTCAGGAGGCAGAGGGATCTCTGTGAGTTCAAGGCTAGCCTGATCTGCAGCGTTGAGTTCCAGGACAGCCAGGACTGTTTCACAGAGAAACCCTGTCTCAAAAAACAAAACAAAACAAAACAATCCATAAAAACAACAAAACAAAAATCAGATGGCCTGGGCCCAAGCTCAGCTGAACCCAGGACAAACATCTATATCAGAAAGATAAAAAAGCAGCCAAATCTTGTTGGTGGTGGTTGCACTTATAATCTAAGCACTGTCGAGGTACCATGGCATGACAATGTATACACACTCATGAATAAATAAATAAAAGAAAATTTTAAATTAGACTTAATGGATAAAGGTCCTTGACACCAAGCCTGATGGTTTGAGTCCAACCTCTGGAAACTGACATGGTAGGAAGAAAACAGTGTTTCTCAAACTGTCTCTGACCTCTACATATGGGTATTGGAAGGAGCATGCTTACACATAGAATAATTCAATCAATCAACCACGTTTAAACAATTTTAAAACCACAATTGTAATCTCAACACTGAGGAGGCTACAGCTGGATGATCAGGAGTTCAACACCAGCCTGGCCTGCACGAGACTCAAGATGAAAAAAATAAAAGTCAGCTCTCAAAGGAGACAGCTGTGAGGGGACTGCAGCATCTCTAAACTAGGTCTGCCCTGGATGGGAAAAAGGCACGATCCTTGCTAGGAAGACTCACAGCCCTAACCCTGTGTCACCTGCTTCAGGTGTCTTCTTCCCCAGTACAGCAGCAGGAGGACTCTCCAGGGGTGAGTGTCTTTGACATGAGGACCCCCTACCGCAACACCATCACTCAAACAAATCTCTATGGTTCTAATACCCATCTGAGTGGTTAAGGGCAGCTATGTGGCTCCAGCTATGAGGTTCCAGGCTATGGTGGTTGAGCAGGCCTGGTATCAATGGTGACCAACACACCACATCCCGGGGTACAGAAATCCCAAGGTCCGAGGCTTTTAGGAACTTCACACAGAGAAAAGAACATCAAAGGGACCCTTCCCATTAGTTTAGTCTCTAATGGAGTGACAGCCTCCTACTTGTTGTTACAAAGAAATGGCTATCAGAAATGAGGTATATTGTCTTCCCCGACCCACCTCGTTTGAGACCAAGACATCAAATTCTTTCCACCTGTCCCTCAAAAAGGAGAGTTAAATTTGTTTTTATAAGGATGTCAGCAGGCTGCTTCAATAGGGAGTCAGGGACAGATTGCTCAGGCAGTGAGGAAGGCACAGGGGATAGGGTAGACAGTAACACCTGGGGCAGCGAGGAGTGCCTGGATAAGTTTCTATGTCCACCCTCAGCAGCTTGAAAGTGGCAGCTAAGTAGATGAGGGACCCACGGGCAAAGGGCCATGCCAACATCACTGCTATAAAAGCCTTCTTCCCTCAGTGCCTTCAAAGTCAGGTCCTACTTGGACAGCTCCAGTCCCTGAGAGCCATTGACATCAGACATCTCATGGGCAGCCAGATGTTGGAAGGAGAGGAAGGGATGTCTTTTCTTATCAAGGGTCCAAGTAGCTGGTAGTTCTGACAACCCCCACTCACACTGAGGTGCCACATGTCGGGTGCTCAAACAAGGTAGACCTGTGCACTCCAATACTGAGCCACAGACACTAGGGCCCTGGGACCGTCAAAGCATCCACCTTCAGGCTTCAGGACTGAATCGGTAAGCAGAAGTCTCAATTCCCCCCCCCCCCCACACCCACACACACACTTTGTTTTTTCACTTTTTGTTTTTTGAGACAGGGTCTCACTATGCAGCTCTGGCTGTCCTCAGACTGACAGAGATCTACCTGCCTCTGCTTCTCATGTGCGGTGCTGGGATTAAAGGTGTGTGCCACCACACCCAGCTCCACATTTTTCTTAAGGTTTATTATTTATGTGTGAGTATTTTGCCTGCATGTATGACTTGCACCATGTTCATGCCTGGTACCCTCAAGGGTCAGAAGAGGAAACTGGATAGACAGGGGCTGGAGTTACAGATGGTTGTGAGGCACCCTGTAGGGAATTGAACCTGGGTCCTCTGCAAGCATGAGTGAGCTTGTCTACGGCCATACCATCCTGACCCTCGACCAATCTCATCTGATCTCAGAAGCTAAGCGGGGTCAGGCCTGGTTAGTACTTGAATGGAAGATTGAGTGGCTTAACCATTATGCCAACTCTCTAGCTCCTATCTCCATTTCCTAACACAGAGAGAGGCTTAGTGGGGTTTGGAGTCCTGGGACCTTCTCACTTCTGAGCCTCAGAGATCCTATTAGAACTTGATTCTAGGTGCCTTACGGTACCCAGGGAACCACTGCTTCTACCCAGAGCTAGCATTGGCCCCACAGGATATAGATGCTATTCAATGCAGAGGTATCTATATGGTTTACTTATGGGGGGGGCTGTTGTTGCTTAGAGGGTTGTTTTTGTTTTGTTCCATTGATCACAGAACCTCACACAAACATCCTACCAAGAGCTACATTCCCAGCCCTCTTTGCTTTTTATTTTGATGCACTAAGTTGCCCTGGCTGGTTTTTAACTTTCCAGCCTCAGTTTCAGCCTCCAGCATGACTGGGATTATAGGTCTGTGCCATCAGGCCCAGTTTATAGTCTATTCATAAAGGTCAAGTTGGACCTAGCCTCAGCAAGTTCAGCCCATTGTTAGAACTCTCCAAAGTTGAGCACCAACCCCACCCCTGGGAGGAGGTACTTATCTCCTGACCACTCTGCCCCTCCACCTCCCCTAAGAAGAGGCCCCTCCCCATGACTACAAGGCCCAGACAAGCACCATTACCAAGTCATCTACCCCCATCACTGTCCCTCCTGGTTCCTGGAGCTAGAATCCTTAGGTCTTAGACTAGATTTGCATGTCCAAAAGGAAAGAACCAGAAGTTGGCCCCAAGACCCCATTGGAGAGGCCTTGCTAACGGTTCCAGTTTAGAGCCTCAAGTACTACTCTCCGGAGTCACCAGCTCTTGACAAGGTCTGTGACCCAGGGGAAAGTGGCTTAATTGCTTTGCGCCTTGGCTTTCACATCTAAGATGGGGATAATAGCCAAGCATGGCGCACGCCTTTCATCTTAGCATTCAGAAGGCAGAGGTAGATCAATCTCTGTGAGTTTGAGGCCAGACCAGTCAGAGCCCACAGTGAGACCTTATCCTGTGTAAGTTAGGAGTCAAATGTATTTCCTAACTTGCTGTGGAGTGCTTCAAAACAAAACAAAAAAACCACAGCTGAGGCCTAGCTTAACATGGTGCAATGCTGGAAGGTTGCCCCTCCGGTCAAGAATGTCTGCTCTCATCATTCCTGTTTAACACTGTGAGTGGAAATTCTAGCCCGTGCACATGGACAATAAACAAACAGAACCTGGTGTGGAAAGGAACTCTCTATTTGAAGATTACATGATTATGTAAGTAAAAAACCCCAAGGAGATACACACACAGTTGGGGGTGGGGGTGGGAGGGAGACCCAATCTTTGTCAATAAATGAGGTCAGCAAGGCAAAATTCAACTGGATTCTAGGTACTAGCAATAATCACTCCAAAAATAAAACTAAGAAAATACTTTCAAGCTGGAGATGTAGTTTAGTTGATAGAGTGCACGCCAGTTTTCCCAGCACCAATTGTTGGAGGCACAGTTTTTTCTTCAATATGTTTTTGGCACATCTGGAGAGATGTATCTGCGATTAAGGGAACCTGCTGCTCTTCCAAAGGATGTGGGTTCACTTCCCAGCACCCACATGGTTGCTAACAAGTATCTGTAAGTTCCAGAGGATCAACTACCACATTGTGGCATCCTGTGGCACTGCATATGTACAGGAATTAAAAATCTTAAAAATTTAATTAGGTGGCTATGGCTGCACATGAAGAGCTCTAACCAGCCTGAGCCTAGCAAACATGGCTCTGGCAGACTTTACCCTTCTCCCCTTCCCCTCTGCCTTGCTAGAAACTATTAGATTACTTTCCTGAAGCTAGCCTCCAAGGCTATCACCTTATTTGGCTACTTCCTCCTCCTGAGGCTGACTGCCAAAGTCCTGCTATCAAAGGATTGAAATCCAACCATCAAAAGCTCCCTTTGCCTCACCTAATTAACATGCCCAATTAAAATTAAACACAGGGGTTCCCCTTTAACCTTTATAAACTGCCATTTTCCTATGGTCACACCTGTCTCCTCTCTAACCAGAGACATCCTTCATTTCCCCCTGGGACAACTATCCCTGCCCCCTTTCCTTTATTCCCTTCTCCGTCACCCTCTATCTTTCTCTGTTCCTTATGCTTGCCTTCTGTCCCTCTGGGGCAAATAAATTTCTACTGTATTGAGAACCTGGGTCTTGGGGTATCCTGAGACAATACTGATCTCTTACTGCATGGGTTTATGTTATGGGATTTTTGATCACTGTGTAAACATGTATCTCTGTCCTTCCTCAGTTACACAAGTTACCTTCTGATTGGTTTAATAAAGAGCTGCACAGCCAATAGCTACACAAGAGAGGACAGGCAGAGATAGGAACTCTGGAAGGAAACTGGCTAGAGAGATTTTCTAGTGTCATGGTGGAAAGTAACAAGTCATGTGGCAGAATTAGATTAATATAAACGAGTTAAATTAAGTTTTAAGAGCTAGTTGGGAACATTCCTAAGCTAAGGCCTGTTACGATAAATCTTTCTGCCAAAAGCCGCTGAGACCCACCGCCACGTGTAAGCTTTACGCCAGCCGCCTGCCCAAGTTAGGCCCAAATGAATACACAGAAACTTGTATTAGGTTCAAAGCTGCTTGGCCAATGACTAGGATTCCTCATCTGTTAGCTCAGTCTTAATTATCATAAATCTATATATTTTATAAGACTTATCTTATCGACACCTTATTGGCGTCCCTCCTTGCTGGGATCACTTCTTGCCGCTGGAGCAGGAGGGGGAAAAAAGGGGCCCTTCCTGTTTCTCCTTCGCTTAAATGAGTCGCCTTGCTATGTCACTTCCTGCCTGGATCACACTTCTCTACTACATTTCCCAGAATCCTCTTTGACTCCTACTCCCGTCTACTTGCTGTCTCATTGGCCAAACAGTATTTTATTTAACAATCAATAAGATAAATATACACAGAAGTACTTCCCCATCAAAGGCCAAGCTTTCATAATTAGTAATAAAAAGTCTCTGTGCTATCACTTGGGAGCTAGTGGTCCAAAGAAGTTCAATTTATGAATCTTCCACTCCACTGGTCTGTATGCCTGCTTTAGTATCACTAGCCACCCAGTTTTGTTGTTATGGCTCTGTGGTATAATCTGAAATCAGGTATTACAACCATATCATTGTTTTCTGCTTAAGATTGCTTAGGCACTTAAGAGTCCTATATGTTTCCATGTAAGTTTTTTGTTATATTTTTTTTGTTGTTTTTGTGAGACAGGGTTTCTCTATATAGCCTTGGCTGTCCTGGAACTTGTTCTTGGCTCACCTCCAACTCACAGATATTCTCCAGCCTCTGCTTCCAAAGTGCTGTGATTAAAAGTGTGCACCACCATGACCTGGCATTACGGGAGTTTTTGTAGGGATTGCTAGGAATCTGTATATTGCTTTGGTGATATACCCACATTCACAAAGGGCTCTCCACTTTCCGCAGTTCCGAAGGATGACACCAGGATATCTCATGGAGGTGACTGTAACGATAAGTCTTTCTGCCAAGCCACCTGAGCTCTGTTGCCACGTGGGCACTTTCAGCCAGGCAGCCTAAGTTCCACCTGCCACCACATTATGGTCCCAAGTAACACACAGAGACTTATATTAGGTACAAATGCTGCTTGGCCAAAGACTAGGGTTTCTTAATAAAGACTGAGCTAGCATATAAAAATAAATAAATAAATAAATCTATATATTTTATAAGACTTGACTTGTCGAGGACACCTTCTGCTGGCGCCTTCTCTTGCCGGTGGATCACATGGTGACTCCAGAGCAGAGACCAGGGGGAAGAGCAAGAGAAAAGGGAAGGACTTCTTTCTTGCCCTTATTTATATATTAGTCTGCCTGCTATGTCACTTCCTGTCTGTATTACAAGACTTCTTCACTACATTTCCCAGAATCCTCCTTGACTCCTACCTAGTCCCACCTAACTTGCTTCTTCATTGGCCAACAGTACTTTATTCAACAACCAATAAGAAGAGAAACATACACAGAAGGACCTCCCCCCATCACTCCTTCCTCTCAGGGAGAGAGAAGAAAGATGCTCTGCGGGGCACAACAGAGCTGTGGCATCTCCCTCAGGGTCCTGAAACATGTGGACTGGCTCTGCCAACAAGGGATGACAGTAACCAGGAAGGGACTCTGACATTCCCTAGCACAGGCAGATATTCATGAGATGAGGTGATCAGACAGTTTGTAACACACGTGTGTGCACATGCACTACACACATAAACACTATGCCAGTTAAGAGGCCTCTGCATCAAAGGCTACGGCCAGCCTCAACAGACAACCCTCAGATTGGAGACAGATCTTAATGTTAAGAAGGCTTCTACCAATCAACAACAAAACCTAACAGCTTCAATTAAAATGGGCAAAAGATGTGATGAGGCATTTTCCACATAAGACTGTGAGCTCAAGACATATATGAAAACTCTGTGAGATGCACATTTGTCCCCAGTAGGAATTTGCTATCACTGTTGCCCCACCGCAATCAGATGCTATGGATATATGATAAGGCTATAGGGAAATCAGGGATCCCTTACCCCCACAACTGCTGGTAAAACTGCTGTGAAAAATAGTTTGGCAGTTCCTCAAAAAATTGAAAATAGAATTACCGTATGATCTGGCAATTCCTCTTGTGGGTGCACACCCGAGAACTGAAAGTGGCCTGGAACAGATGCCTGTAAACTCACACTCACAGCGGCCAGAGGATGGAGGCAAACATGGACAAGCATGTAGTCCAAGCATGTCATGGAGTCTGACTCAGCTCCAAGAAGAGGTTCTGGCAGCTGCTGGAACACGGATGACCCTGTAGACACCTAAGTCAGGTGAAGCAGCCAGCAAGACTTGCATGGCTCCATTTACAAGGCCCTGGAGTTGTCAAGCTCCTAGAGACAGGGAGGCTATTAGCAGGCCTGAGGGTGACATCAATACTCAGAATGGCCACATCATCATGTAAATATGCTTAATGCCCCTGAGCTGTGCAAAAAGAAAAAGTACTCAAATGGTGAAAGCCACATGTACTTTACAATTAAAAACAACTGTTACACAAATTTGCCATTGTACCAGCTGCCTGCAATGAGGTTTGTGCCTCATGACCACTTCCAAGAGGTTCCAGACACTCATGGGGCTTCAGTAATGAGAAGGGTCATCATTCCAGGTACCTGGAGAGCCCATCAAGCTACCCAGCTGATTCCACAGAGTCTGGAGGCAGCTCACCTGGAGTCATGACTGGTGGAAGCAATGTTAAGTGTATGATACACACCCCATTCACACAGATTGGGGGGACCCTGAAGATACAGCTGAGATCGTGATGTTCTGGTACCTTTATTACCAACGTGATGTATCTGAGATGATCATGATCTTGGCTGACCATTTCCACAGCTCCTGCTACAAAATGCAAAGAGGAATCTTGCTCGGGAAGCTGAAGCCCAGTGTCTCTGTTCTCCCACTTCAGCCCATGAAATTTCCACCCAGCAGTCTCTCCCTGAGGTCTGTGAGCTGCCACCCAGCAGGAGGCTGCTGAGGACTTGAGGCCCCAGTGCACAGTGTCCCATCACCAGCTTTGAGGTCCAGACTCAGAAGTTTCCAGAGACTGCCCTTGAGGTAGGGATCCAGAGTTCTCTAGCAGGGCTATGAGACTGGGACACAGCAGTCTTTGGACCTAGTCTAGAATGCCAGAATCATCCAGTTACCAGGTTATAAAGAAATCTCTTCGTACCCAGGTATAAAGACCTTGGTGGCACACACCTAAAATCCTAGCACCTGGAGGCAGAGGCAAGAACGAGGACCTCCAGCTCCAGGCTAGCTTGGGCTGAAAGTGAGACTAGTCTTCAACGTCTGCCTGTTTTTTTGTTTTGTTTTGTTTTATGTTTTTGTTGTTGTTTTGTTTTTTGTTTAAGTGGAAGTATCTAGAAACCTTACTCTTTCATGGTTCTATTTTTGCTTTAGAAGTTGGGGAAGAATGGCACACTGTGCTTCTGCTTTGTCCTTGTATGGCACTGTTTTCAAACATGAACTAAAAATGTTCCAATAAAACCTGTATCCCAGAAAACAAACCATTGGTAAAAATGTTGAAGGCCCATGAAACCTTCCCAGGGGGCTGGCCCTGCCCAGCTGTGCTCTCCAGGAGTAGGGTGGCCTGGTTTTGTTTGTTAATAGCTGGTATACAAGAGCAGGCTAGCTTGCAGAGCCCCATCTTTGGGACTCACCTGCCTACAGGCCACAACCTTATTTATGCTACAATAGTTTTCTTTCTGTTGCTTTGATAAAACATTCTGACTAAAAGCAACTTGGGTAGAAAAGAGTTTATTTGACTTACCCTTCTAGGTCATAACCAATCACTGAGGGAGTTAAGGCCAGAGCTTGAAGCAAAAACCATGGAAGAACACTGCTTCCTGGCTTGATCTGATAATGATCTTCTTTATACAGCACAAGACTTTCTAGGGACTTCACTGTTCACAGTGGGTTGGGCCCTCCTGTATCAATTAGCAATTAAGAAAATAGCCACAGGCCAATATGATCAAAGAAAATCTTCAGTTGAGGGTCCTTTTCCCCAGGTGACCCTAGGTTTATGTCAAGGCAGGACAGATACAGAGTACTCTGTAGTCCTCCTTTACCTATGGTGCTTGGCCAGTTGAAGCTCTGCCTACAGAGAACTTGGTAACACAGGGTCTTGAGACTCCCTCATTCCTGGGAAAGTCTTAAACTTAATTTCCCTGTCCATAGAATGGGCCAACAGTACATGGTGGACCTGCCTACATAAGTAAGGTTGTGGCCTGTAGGCAGTCCTCCTGTGGACCAAGCTATGATAAAACAAGAGAATGGAGGCGTGTGGGTGGGGGCACTTGGCTTTGTGGCTCCTGAATCCATTGAGGAGGGCTGATTAAGAGTCCTGCGACATACAGTGGCTCCTTCTACCTTCCCCTGCTCCCACCCAGTGAAATGTGGGAAAGAAGATGGAGGCCATTAGTGGTTAGTTGAGTGCTATTTCAACAGAGGACTTAGTGGTTAGTTAGGTGTTGCTCCAACAGAGGTCTTAGTGGTTAGTTGCCTCAACAGAGGACTTCCAAGGATTTTCACTAACTACTGAAATGTCTTTGTCATAGCCTGAAAGAGGAAAAGGACATTGAAGTCCCAGTGAGTGAGTATACATCCAGGGTTAGAGGCTGAGCTGAGATAACGAGGCCGCACACAGCATCTTGTCAGTGGTGACGGGTTACCAAAATGTCTGAGACCGTACTTTTGAGATGATCACCAAATATGGTCACAACATAACCTCAGATACACAGTAGTAACCTGTGCCAGTGTAGCCTGAACCCTCTTAAGGCCCATCAGATACAGACGTGGAAACTAAGGAAGGATTCAAATGACCCAAGTATGTTTTCTCTGTGCTTCCTCCTGATACAAAAGGGCAGAAGCAAGGCCCCCACACAGCAAGGATCTGCAGAAATGAACCACAGCTAGGGCACTCAAATATGAGGTGATACTTATCTCTCAGAGAGCTGCAGCCTAGTAGAGCAGAAGGGAAGTGAGAGCATCTGGCCTCTGCAAGGGGAACACATGGTTCCCAGGGCCCCACCTGCTGAGGCCTCAGGACAATATTCAGAGCCCACAGACAAGCAACCTTCTTTAACTAGGCTCAGATTCCTTTTTTCCAGTCTCTCTCTCTCTCTCTCTCTCTCTCTCTCTCTCTCTCTCTCTCTCTCTCTCTCTCTCTCTCTCCCTCTACCTGTCCTCATCCCTTAGCTCTGTAACTTGTCATTTCTGTCTTAGTCAAGAGTTGAGGTTGCATGGGGTTGTGTGACAGTGCTGAGGACAGAATCCAAGGCTGTACACATGGCTGGCAAATGCTCATGTGTACAGAGCTACATCCTCATTGTAGGGTTGAGGTTTTGTTTGGGATTTTTGTTTGTTTTTGTTTTTTTAAGACATGCTGTGACAGCAGAACTATGTTGGATGACCCTACTCCATCATAATCCCTTAGTGCATAGACCCCACAGCTGGGCAGAGACATCTGGCCCCTCCCTTCTGCAGCTCTTGGATGCTCTGAGCCTCATATTATAGTGCGGCATTTGGAGTGTGAGCTCTGTGGGCTCAAACACAAAGACAAGAGGGATAGTATGGGCCAGCCCAGAGTCAGCCACTAGATACACCAAACACCAGGCAACATAACAAGTCTCTACCAGGCCTCCCCTTAGCATCTCTGCTGTGGGATGTGGCAGCATACAGTCTGGTTCAGCACCTTCCAGCAGCTCCCAGGAGTCAGCCTGAGCCTGTGAGTACAAGAGCTATGAGGCCCTGAAGCCTCTGTTCACGAATACTTAGTGACTTATGACAAACACCACTCCCCTAATTGTGCTCTGTATGTATCTTTTCATTGGCCATCAGGGGAAAAGAATCTCATGCTGGTACCTGGAAATTATCAGAAAGCAAAAATTGAGCTACCATTTTCAACTTTTACTTGCCAAAACACCCCGACTTATCTTCTGGCTAGTGTACGGCACCTGGGAGCCTCTATCCAACATAACAAACATGACAATCTTATGGCATTCAAACTGTCTATAATATGACCATATGCCAACAATTCTAGGAATATCCAAAAAGCTACTAACCCTTCTAGCAATAGCTAAAAACTAAAAATTTAAACTATTTATAAAAGCATCATAATACAAAATACTTAAGAGATGAACTGAGTGTATGACATATAAATGAAAATTGTATCAATTCTAGTAATTAAAGAAATTTAACCAAATTCTATTAATTGGCCTCTTAACCAATGCCATCTAAGAATCCCAGATTTAGTGGAAATCAATTCTAAATTTAAGATAATTTAAAAAGTAGCTAAAATATCTCTACAAAAGTAGGAAAAAGATACCCCACTTATACAATGTGATGAAAACGTACTGTAATCTGTACCAGACACTGAAGTAAGGTCAGATGTGCACAGCAGATCTTCAAGTGGATCCACATGTACATGTCCAACGAATTTTCAACAGAGGTGCCCCGGTGAAGCAAAGAAGAGGTCCAAGTGCTCCAACCGAACATCCACATAGAATAAAATGAACCTCAGCCCTAGTCTCAAACCATGTCTCACACAATGGACAAGAGGACTGAACATAAGAGTTGTTGTGATTTAAGAAAAGCAGCAGGATGTGCTGTCAACTTTGAAAAAAGTATCCCAGTTTACTGTGTTGAGTTGGCACTGTACAGAAATTAACAGCCATATTGGTATAGAAATGTTGAACTTTTTTTTTCCATTTGTACAGGGGTAATGCACTGTATTAAATATGTAAGGTCTTATCTACGTGGGTTTGATTACAAAAACTAATAAAGTATTCTCTAAATAAAAAAAAAAGAAAAGCAGCAGGAGAGAGAAAGATGCCATGTGACAGGGTTCAAGAAAGATGCTGTGTGACAGGGTTCAAGAAGAGGGCTTTTTTTTTTTTTTAATTACGGAAAGGGATCATGAAAAGGGGAAGAGGAGCGGGGAGACTGGCCTCTGGGGACAGGAGCAGCAGGAAAAGGAAAGGGGTCAGAGAAAGAGACAGACAGACAGACAGACAGACAGAGAGGGATAGGAGGTGGGCAGGGCCCTTTTAAAAGGGAAAATAATGAATATGCACAGGTGGTGCTCTTAGTGACTGCAGCTGAGGGCGTATCCTGTCAGAACCCTAAGGACAGGCCAGTACAGATGCCTGAATACTAACAAGAACCCTAACTAAAATTTCTAGAAGAAAATATGTAATAAAATGTTTGCAAGTTGGGCATAGTGTTTCAAAGTAGAATATAAACTTACAAACTGAAAGTGATTTCATCAAAATTAAAAATGTTAGCCTTTGAAAGTTAAGAAAAATGAAGTGTAGACCTTTATTTTCAAGGCCCTAATACTGGATACTCTCTCCATGTACTCCTCTGACAGTTGATGTGTCCCGGAGTTCTACAGTGATACATATGCTAATTTCCAACAATGGCCAGAAGAAATGTCAAGGGAGGCAAGGGTGTCCAAGTGGTCCAACAAAGGCCACAGGCCCACTAGGCAGCTGTGGTCCAAGTCATCAGATGCTGAGGTGGCACACACTCCCACAGCACAGGCCACACTCAGCCAGAAAAGACAGCATAGATGCCAGCAGGTCAGCCGCAAGCAGTTTTCAATGTTAGACAAATTGACAGTGGCTTGAAGGTAGTGGCATGGTACCTGTAAATGCTCGTCACCTGGACTAAGGAGTCTCTCCCAAGGGTTTGGGAAGCACCTGGCTTCCAGAGGTCCTTCTCACCACACTCAGATACAGAGAAACCCCTCTCAAAGGTTGTGGCTGGCAAAGCTTGCCATGCAGCCATGTTTTAGTGCTCCGTGGATACTTTTGTGTCATTATATGTCATTATATGTATGTCATTACATGATGTCATTATATGTATGAACACCATGCCAATATGCTCAGGTCCAAGGACCAGGACATTTACCACTGAGGTTAACATAAGCATAGGAAAGTATTTCCAAAGAACTGGTTTTGTCCAGCTGACATGGGTGACTTAGTTCAGATTTTTAAACTTATGCCTGTCCATTCACTTATATGGACAAGACCAGATTGCCATATTTCGTGGCTTACAAAAACAAATACAGTCTCAAAATTTAGGAAACTAATGATGGATGAAAAGGTTCCGACAGTTCAAATTAGAAGTGAGAGGGTCTGGCTTACCTGTGGTAGATACGTTCTACTGGATCAGGTGCTGCCCTACTGTGGTAGGACCTGTGGTGGGGGCAGGGCCCCACCACATCCTAAAAAGCTGATACAGAGCTATTTGCTTTAATCCCAATTTGGAGCTCATAAACTTGGAAGGGGGTCAGGCAAGCAGCCCCCATCACTTGAAGGCTGTATAGGTTGGCCACCACCTCTAGTTTCTTCTTAGTAAATAGTTTGTGCCAGCTGACTAGTTGGTCCCTGGCATTTCTAGGTCAATGGTCTCAGAACACATGAAAGTACAGCTCCAGTCTACACCTGTAAATGTACAGATTCCTTGGTGCTATCTCGCCTCATCTGACCCTCTGCAAATACTAGGGATTGTATCTCTGTCCCCAAGACAGGTGAGAAAGAGGAAATAAGCATCTCATTACAGAGAACCATTTCAGACCATACATTACTGTGAGGGCAGATTACACACAGCCCCGTATCAGGGCTGCTGCTTCCCATGTACATCTTAAAGTGCCACCTTGTCTCTTACTTCATCAGTGTCCTCCACACACATCCAAGAACAAAGATGTGTCCTTGAACAGGAGAAAGTATTTCACTGTCAACCGAAGAATCAAACTGTCAGCCATTGTGGAAAGCAATGAGGGAGGAGTTCCTCAAAAGCACCCAGAACTGCTATCTCACCCAGCAATACCACTCCCGTGTTATAATCCCAGAACTGAACCAAGACTCAGAGAACACATACTAGCCACTCACAGCAGTGTTATTCCCCATCACCAAAAGGCAAAGAAGACCAGCTGTCTACCAAAGCACAAAGAGAATACACATGAAAGACTGTTTGGCAGCTTTAAAATGAAATAAGGCTCTGTGGATAAACTCTGAAAACACTGTATTTGGTAAAATAAGACAAGTTTAAAATTTCAAAGAGTTTCTTAAGGAAATAGATTCATTTATTGTTGCCAAGCAACTTCTACTAAGTTACAGACAATCCTATTGTGCCCCTAATAGACAGTGGCCACATCAGAAGCACAAGAACTACAGGGCAGACCAGAAATGCTGAGTTGCCAGCTTTGTAGAGAGCCTTAGGGGACACATGAGCAGCACATCCTCAGCCACCCACTTTATAAGCTGACAGCGGTAGAAATCCTAAGATAATTTTATTTGAAAAGCAGAAGGTAGAGAGTAAGCAAACATACAGTAGAGAAAGCAGTTAGTCCTAAAGAACCTCACAGAACTAACTCTAGGGAGAGCAGTTCCTGGAAGAAAACTTGGGGAGCAGGTAAGAAATAAGGAGGAAACCATCCAGGTTGTGTTTAGGCTCAAACTGTAGAAAGTTCATGTGTAGGGACTTTAGACTATCCCACAAGGCCCAGGCTGAGGAGAGGTGTCTCGGGATTGATGTCGGAGCCCAAGTCAGTAAAGAGCAGCCGAGAGAGTAGACCTTTCTCCAATGACGCACTGTATATAAAGTAATGGCACATAAGGCCTCATCATGGTGTCATGCCTCAGTAGCACACAAAGTACTGAGGAAGCTTAGGGGCCACCCATGACATGACCTTGTTTTCTGTACATCAGTATATTTAGTATTGCCAACTTTAGAAGAAATTTTTAGAGAAGGCATGCTCTGTAAACAGGAGATAAACACAAGGATCTGCCCAGTGCCTCCAGCACCCCTAACACATTACATTTATCTCAGGAATTTAGAGTTCTGCCCCTGGCGCTTTTGCTGGCTTTTGGGAACCCATTCCCCATGCTGGGTTGCCTTGCCCAATTGTGATGCTGGGGGGGGGGGGGGGCGTTGGTCCTGCCTGGATTTGATGAGCCATGCTTTGTTGATTCCCGTAGGAGGCCTGCCCCTTTCTGATGGAGACGGAGGAGGGATTTAAGGGATGCAGGAGGGATTTAAGGGAGGTGGGGAGAGGGAACAGGAGAAGGAGGGGGGAGACTGTGGTTGGTATGTAAAATTAATTTTAAAAGAGTTTGTAAGAAGAGCAGGCACTGTGGGAGCAGTAAGGGCTCTGTAAGAAACCCAAACACATGGCAAATAGTCAGACCCTTCCCTTTTATTAAGATTGACTCTGAACCTAGAGGGATGTCACTGAATGAGGAAGTGATAAGCAGGGGTCCCTAGCAGTCACCACTTATACCGTTCTGATATACTGAGTGCACACTGGTTCCGCTGGGACCGTGTTACCTTCCAGCTCTCACGGGCAGTTGTATGGACAGTCACAGTCTGTCCAATGTTTGTTTCTTGAACACGCAAAAATTCACTTAGAGTACATCTTTCTACTCAAAGCGTGCAATCCTGTGACAGAAGCACGAAGCTAGGGCTCTGTGGCAGATGCGGGGCCTTGACTGACTCTGCACAAGGTGACAAGACAGTCCCTGCCTGCCTGAGGGGATAGACAGGGGACCCCACAGAGGAAAACCATAATCATTGCTTCCACGATGCCCACAAATCCTCACTCAGCAGAACTGGTGAGACCTAAGTCAGTGGCTACAGGGGAAACGATGTCTGGTCTGACACTCGCATGCCATATCACAGCCATTCTCTATCCACTTCTGTGTCTGCTCTTCATGCAGAGCCACAGCCACCCTTTGTCCACTGTCCACTGTGTTTAATTCTGGGGCCACTGTGGCTTCCAAATCTATGCATAGCCACCTGGGACAGTTGAAGACACACTGCAGAGACTAAAATGCTTTCTTTGAATTCCAAGCAACAGTACCTGAGATAAATGTCCTACATTGACTAACCCATCAAAGCTCAAAACAACCTGGGTGTGTCCCAGTGAGACACTCTCTAACAGTGTGTAGATAACTGAAGATACAAAGACCATACCATGACAGAATGTGTCAAGAAGTTGGACACGGTCCCAGGGGACTCTAACCTGAAACAGTTGAGTCTATAAATGGTCAAACACCAAGTGGCTGTCACCTGTGTCAACAGCTGATCAGATGTCAACTGGTTGATCCAACGCGTGTATCGCTCTGTAGAGTCTGAGGGGTCTCTCCTCACTTGGCATCCTATGATCTGTGAGAAAAAAAAAACAAACAAATAGATTTTAAAGTTGTAAGTAAGTGTGATACCCATGAATTGGGGGCTGATTTAAGAAAAAAAAAAATCCTGGGCATCAAGAGGAAGAGAGAACAGAATGCCAGGCCCATATGGGACAGTCCAAAGAAATGTGTTACAGTTAACACAGCCCATCTCATATAACATTCCCTTAGAATATGTCTCCATCGTCTCAGAATAGGGTACCACCCCAAGGGGAAAAAAAAAAAATACAAACCTCCACTTCAGCCATAGCCTCAGAACCCATCCCCATGTTAGAACATGTTCACACATGTTCACATCCCCTCCAAACATGGATGGACTGCCTCCTAAACACAGCCCCATGTCAGAATGTGTTCCTGTTTATTTCAGCTGAAGTTCACGGTATCTCCATAGGGTCTATCTCTGGGGAGTCTCTGAAGAGCCCTAATGTTAGCTGAATGAGATCCAGACTCCACTACACTGGCAAAAGTAGGTGGCAGGAGTGCTGTACAGGCCAGGGAGGCTGACTGGCTGTGTATATATGCAAATGAGACAAAGAACAAGGACCAATCAATCAGCAGGGATCTGTCAAACCCAGGAAGCGAAGGCTCACCAAAACCTTGAGAGAGCTCACAACTCTCTCTGCTTCTCTATTCCCACCCCTCGACATTGCAGCCATGTTACAGTGGGAGTGAAAAAGAGGAAAGTGGAGAGAGAAAGGTGAATCCCCAACTGCTTCCCCATGGGTCTTAGCTGTGACTGAGATCAGGCACAGCAGACCACTGTACCTATGGAGTTAGTACCTCATCAGGAGCTGTGGGCTGTCAAATGGCAGCCAATTGCTATCAGCAGCAATTGTCCCTGGGAGCCATTTACTACCATTTATCATGGCTGAGCAAAAGCAGCCTGTTGCTTACTTCAGAAACCAAGTGAGGAGCAAAGTTGTTACCTCTATTACCATCTCACAACCTGCCCTTGTCGCCTCACAACATGGCCCCATCTCATATCCATCCCCACCTCAGAACCCGTCCGTCCCCGTCTCAGGACACATCCATCCCCACCTCAGAACCCGTCCGTCCCCGTCTCAGGACACATCCATCCCCACCTCAGAACCCGTCCCCATCTCAGGACACATCCATCCCGGCCTCAGAACCCGTCCCCGTCTCAGGACACATCCATCCCCACCTCAGAACCCGTCCCCGTCTCAGGACACATCCATCCCCGCCTCAGAACCCGTCCCCGTCTCAGGACACATCCATCCCCGCCTCAGAACCCGTCCCCGCCTCAGGACACATCCATCCCCGCCTCAGAACCCGTCCCAGTCTCAGGACACATCCATCCCCGCCTCAGAACCCGTCCCCGTCTCAGGACACATCCATCCCCGCCTCAGAACCCGTCCCCGTCTCAGGACACTTCCATCTCACAACATGCCCCACTTCAGAACATGTTCTTCGACTTTCCCACAATTACGTCTCCATTTCAAGCCAATTATCACCTTGCGTGGTGCCACATAGCTTCCTTGCCTGTGACACTCTCTCTGCTTTGGGTCTTGGCTGTGCTGCTGCTTCCTCAAGCATGACGTCCTCCTTTCCAACTTCTTTCTCTGACCTAGGCACTAGCCTTGACCCCTGCATCACCACCTGGATGATCCACCTCTGCTGCCTGCTGAAATGTACTGTATCAGGTGTGAACACTTGCCAGGTGCTCACAGTTCCCGAGAGCGACTGGCCCTAGTTTCGGGTGTATGGGAGGAGCTGCTCACAGCAGGAACAGTAGAGTTCCTCTGTGTCTAGCCGGGATAGCGCAGAGGAAGCAGAGACCAGTTCCTAGTGGGGCCCCTTCAGAGGACACTGTACTTTTCACACCAGTGTCAATTTCCCCTGGGCTGCTGCTTTAAAGCAAATTACTTATTAGCCTCTATTTCTCTCTCTCCTTTCCTATCCCTGTCTTCATTTCCCTGTTATTAATTAATAGGGGCTTCCTATGTAGACCAGGCTGGCCTGAAACTGCCTGCCTCTTGATTACCTGGGCTACAGGTGTGTACCACCATGCCCAGTTTGCTCTCCTCTCAGAGGAGACCCTGACGTGGGCGCACTATAGTCCTTGCATGATCCCCAGGGCTGCTTCAGGAAGCTTACAGGACTACCAAGCCCATTCTCCCTCTGCAGAATCACTTCTGAACCTCATCTGAAGTACCCCAGAAGCACCATGAGAAGCCCGTAGCTGCCCTTCCTGGGAAGGTGCTACGGAAAACATGAGCAAGAGGCATCCTCCATGCCATCGCCTCCAGTGTAGCCTAACCTACAGTACACAGTCGTCTGTCTCTGTATGACCCTGTAATCCCTCAAGGATCAAGGACATTGTCTGAAAATATTTCCCAGCTGTTCCAGTGTTCACTTAAAATTAAACTGCTCTGACAGCTTCCATATCTTGAATAGCAGGCTTCATACTTCCTGACCCTAGCCTGGGTTTGGGGCTCATGGTGCTCGAGTGTCCTTGTGTTCCTGGTTGACCTGCTAGCCTGGTTCTCCAGGACGTCCTCAGATAAATCCCACAGAATAGCCGCTGCACAACGGACCCAGAAACCCATAGACACTGTGCTTGCTCTGATGAGCTGGCTTCTGCTCTCCTCAGCAGGGTCACTTCTTGAACTGTAACTCATGCTGAGACAACTGCCACCATAATCTCTGGGACGAGTTCTTGCGTCACATGCAAGGTAACAGGCTGACACTGAACTTGGGATAAAGCGCCTGTGCTGTGAGGAGGACACGGTTAGTGTTGTGGTTTGAATGAAAATGCCCCTAATATGTTAAGACACTGACTACTTAGCCTCCAGTTGGTGGCACTATTTGGGGAGGTTTAGGAGGTGTGGACTTGCTGGGAGAGTGTCAGTGGGGTGGGTTTTGAGGGTTGAAAGCCTCATCCTACTTTAGTGGACTCTCTCTGCTTCATTCTTGCATTGGAAGACGTGAGCCCTCAGCTCCCTGCTCCAGATGCCATGCCTGTTGGTAGAGGCACCTTATTTCAGCATAGCACTGTGGTGGTGGCTGCATGCTCAGGGCATGGCTTCAGGTATGCAGATGTGACCCCCTACGAGGAGGAGGAGGGGTTGGCTCACTCTCTTGAGCGGTAGTCGGGCAGAGACTGCATCTTCAGGAATAGGAAGACCGAGGCCGTTATTTACTATTAATTGTGTAAGTGCTCCTCTAATAAATAGCTGTGTATCATTATCTTGGGTCCCATGGACTCTTTTAATCCTCACCTTCAATTAGTGCCCAACGTGGGACCAACTGCCTCTGTGTTGCTATACCTCCCCATCACGATCTCTCTAGAACCACAGCCAAAATGAGCTCTTTCTGCCCTAGGCTGCCTTGGTCCTGGTCATAGCGACAACAAAAATAACTAATACATTTGGTGATGGTGTTCTAGTTGAAGTTCATGCCTCACACAATGGACAAGAATTAGTAAACTGTACTTGGGTTGAGGCTCTTGTATCACTGGTAGACAAAGGTCAGTGAAATTCCACTGAGGGGCAAAGCACCCACCATCCTGTATGCTCAAGAGTGAACGAGACTTTACCCAGAAGTGAAGCTCCTGCTCTGCCAGGTGTGTCAGTGGTGAGACGATACCTACTGTGACAGTAAAGGCTGGTGAGGCCGGCCTTGTGAGAAGGCTCCTAACTTACCAAGAGAATGAAGATCAATGTGACTCTACTTAGGGGTGAGCTCTAGCTTTACAGGGTAGAAAAGGGTTAGTGAGCCTCTACTTCAGGATGACCTCACGTCACAAGTAATCCATCAGACCATACAGCTGTGTGTGTGTGTGTGTGTGTGCGCGCGCGCGCGTGCGTGCGTGCAATATTCCTTTACACTGTGTAAATCTATGTCACTGTGGTCGGTTTAATAAAGAAGCTGACTGGCCGATAGCTAGGCAGATAAGGCTAGGCCGGAGAACCAGAATAAGAGAATGCTGGGAAGGAGGAGCCTGAGCGAGCAGTCACCAGCAGATGTAGAGGAAGCAGGAGATGAACTTCCCATACCCCGTGGAAGAGCATAGGTAAGAAATATGTGTTGGCATTCAGGGATCTGTACTGGGCCTGTCCTTGGGGTTCTGACAGGATTCACCCTCAGCTGTGCACACTCACTACGTTCCCTTTGAAAAGAGGCCTGCCCAGCTCCTGTCTTTCTCTCTGCTTCCCTCCCTCCTCTCTCTTCTCGCTCTGCCGCTCCTGTCCCCAGAGGCCGGTCTCCCCTTTCCCCTCCCTGCTTTTCCCATTCACTTCCTTCCCTAAAAAAACAAAACAAAACAACAACAAAAAAACCTTCCACCCCAGCTCTGTCACATGCTATTTTTTTAAAATTACAACAATATGGGTTCATTTAAAATATAAAAGCTAGTTAGTAACAAACCTGAGATATTGGCTGAGCATTTATAATTAAGTCTCTGTGTGGTTATTTGGGAACTGGATGGCGGGAAAGAAAAGTCCACCTAAGGGGAAGCTCCTACCTCACACGTTAAAAGAGGGTCAGGTGTAGCTGTGGGGGAAGCTCCTGCCTCATCCAGTAGGTAAGAGTTCAAAGATATGGATTTGAAAGGATAGGAAATGCTAGCTCTGTTGTCTTTGAAACTACTTCCTAATGAGAAAGCTTACCCTGTAGAGACAGACCCTGGGAGAAGGCAGCTTATCTATACTTAGAGCTGTGACTAGTGTTCTTGTGCCTATTTCTAATACTGAGCATGATTTTTGGAGCCTACTGGATACTCCTGACACTGACAGCAGATGGCATTCACACATCCTGTGTACAAAGATTCCAAAAAGAACTATCAGCCATCTAGTGTTTATTTATTCTGAGGCCACTCATCACCATGCTTGTCTGTAATGGGCCACACAAGTGAGATGATGCTATTTTCCCGCCTTCACCGTTGGTATCTCTGATACCAAGAGCTTAGCACCACTCTTTCCTTCATGCCTCTGCTCAGGAATCCAGTGGGGAGGCACTAGGGATCCTGTAAAGCCAGCATGAGGCTTCCCACACTATCCTACCAGCTCTAGAACTGTTTGGGCTGCCAAGGTTCAGGAGACTGATGATAGGAATTAAAAATAATAATAATTAATAATAATAAATTACATCTAGAGCTGCTAATAATGCCTAAAACATAAAATCCAACAATTCTGCAGTGATCAAACAATGGAACACATTGTAACAGCTGCCATCAGGGGTCTTCCCTTCCTAAGTAAGTGGTTTTCTTGTAAATGGCCTAACAAAAGTAACAACAGGGTAGGAACATACTGCCAACATTCATTTCATTCCTTCTGAACAAACTAAGCATAATAATCAACATAGCCACCAACCAGCAACTACAGATTAGGACTTTGTAAGCCATGATTTCAAACCCAGAATCACAGTAACTGCTTCTTCTCAGGCTAATTTTGTGTTACAGAGCCAATGGTTCGGCTGTACTGAGTCAGGGAGAAAAATAACAGATGTACTTCACCAGACTCTCAGGGGGAGGAAAACACGGCACAAGGTTCTCTACTGAATGCTGGACAAAGTATCTAAGAATTCAATGAGGCTTGGCAAGAAAAGTCATAATCTAGAACTTAAAGCAATATTATAAAAATGAAGTCAAGGCTGATTTAACTATGAGAAAAAGTGACAGTTTTATTTTTAAATTCCTGAACATCTCTAAATATCACAGTTCATTTCAATGAATGGCACAAAAACTGCAGAATTACATTCATTAATGTAGCCAATCTGCTTACTTTTAGTGTTGGGTAGAAATGAAAGAATTTAATGAAAAGAATACAGCTCTCTAAGATGTCAATACTTGTTAGAAAATTCTTTACAAGTTTCCAATGTATATAATATTGAAATAATTGGAAACTGTCATTTCTGAGTAAAACATACGGCATCTTACATGAGGACCTGAGCCCCAGGCACCTGTTTTCTGGGGCAGAGGCAGGTTCCTGTGCCTCCATTTCAGAGGGGCATGATTGTTGGGACAGGCAAAGCACAGAGGAACAGGGCTTACAGAGTCAGAGGCAGCAAGGAATCTCAGTTCAGAGCAGGTCATTCTGATGCTGCACTTGTCTTTTATTCTCCATCTTCCATGACCACCATTATCTCACTGTCAGCCACTGGGCAGGAATGTCTATAAATCCTAGCCTTTATGTTCCCTTCACATACACAGCACAGAAATCCACACAGGAGGACTTGTTCCTAACAAACATACCACACCAGAAGGCAGTCTGTTTCTCCATATGATGAGGATACCCTGCCAACATCTTTGGAGGCTGGGGAAGCGACCCCTGAGCTATTGGGTGGGACCTAGTGATTCCCATCCTAGGGAGTTGAAGGACACCACGGCCTGGCGTCAATGGAGTTCCCATAGGCTCCACGAATGCACACGCTGTCAGACACTGCTGGCCATCTTCCGACATCTTTCCCAATTAGAAAGGGAGGAAATGAAATACTCTATTCCTTTAAACTTTGAAAAAGCAACTTCTAGAGTCTGTGGTGACTGAACACTGTGATTTGTGGTTCCTTACAACTCTAGAGTCTGTGGGGACTGAACACTGTGATTTGTGGTTCCTTAGCTGTTTACCCACAACCCTTTCAGGACACAATGAATGTTGCAGACCTTCATTCTCCTCACGGAAACATACCTCACAGAAGTGCTGCAGACACCCTGGAGCCCCGAGTCCCCCAGAACCTTTTGTAATCACATGAATGTAGTAGCTACATCCTCTCTGCTCCTGGGGGGGGCAGTGTGCATATTCTGTATTTCCATCTTTCTGACACACCAACACACACTACTGCCTACACGGGGTCCCTGCCCTAAAACTCTATACTAGAAGTTGTTCTGAGATTTCCCATGGCAAAGCTCAGCATCTACCTTCTATGCTGAGAGAAGCCTCAAGGATATCTTGGGTAGGATGGGCTTGGAAAGACAGAGTGAGGCAGGCTGTCTGAGTAATATGGACTGATGTGGCCACATACCCCACCCTCAAAAGTCACAGAGCTACGATATGGGATATAAAGGTACCACCCTCTGCCCAGGGACCTCTCCAGGGCAATCACGGCATTTCCTCTGTCTTACAGGTATATTCCAGAGCATCAACAATTGCAGCTCAGGGTACATTAAGTCTTCAACCTCCAACTTGAAATTCCAGGGAAGGCAACTCCCTACTCCAGGAAAGGCAGGCCTGAGGTCTGTGTCTATACACCCAAGTGCCAGTGACTCATCCTCAGGAACCAAGGGGTGGGGGGGGAGTGAGAAATAAGAAAAAGGTGCCAATTTAGTAAGAGCAGACACTATGTGAGCTACAGTCCGAGTTCACAGAACAATGCCTGTTGGAGGATAACCAGTTGCCCTGATGGTAATGCCCTGATGCCTCAAAATTATCTTTTGGGAAGGTTGTTTTTACGAGACTTCCCCTCTGAATGGACCAGTGTAATATGGAAATAAAGGCCAGTGTAGACCAATTTGACCTCACATGGAGTCGAACTCCCTAGAAGGAAGCAAATACCTGTCCTGGGTGAGTGGCTACATGGGAAAGATACCACTGCATCATAAAGCAAGCAAGAAAGAGAGAAAGACAAAGGGAGAGGGAAAGGAGAAAGAAATCTGTTTCAAAGCTTTCCAAAATAACAGGATAGAAAGACAGTGAACATTAAGGGGACATAGAAGAGAAAGGAACCCCCTTCACCCAAGAAGGAGTTTGCTTGAAGCTGAAGTCTTTCTCTAGCTGAGAGTCAAGAATTCCAGTATAATTAATAAAAGTCGGCTATGAATGTTAACTACATAGGGACGATTAGTTTTTATACAGAGATATTTCAAGTAAGAGTGTTAAAATGCCAACAGATCATGCTGAAGGCCTAAGCATGTATGAGCCTGTTGCATTTGGCCTACTCCTTTTCCAGCTGTAAAACTTCAATTTTCTGAGAATCTCAAAATAGTGTAATCTTTGTTGACAGTAAAAACATGTCTTAACTCCCAGTAACCTAATATAATAAAGATCCCTTGAATTCTTCTGGCCTATGGCTTTACCTTATTAACGTTTATTCCTGTCCAACGCACCTCAGGAACTACCCTCTGACCTCATTTACAAAAGAAACAAGAAAGGAAAGAAAAAAGAATCTCTTAGAATCTTTTAAACAATGTAACTTCAGAAGCCACCAAAATTATATGTATAGCTATTTTTTTTTTTTTGGCTTTGTTTTTGCTGTAGGATAATCCTTTTGTATGCTATAAATATGTATTGTTTTCACTGGTTAATAAAGAAGCTGATTTGGCCTATAGCAAGGCAGAATAGGCTAGACAGGAAAGCCAAACTGAAAATACAGAGAGCAAGAGGGGAGGAGTCAGAGAGAGAGATGGGAGCCAGCAGCCAGAGGAACAAGACATGTTAGAGAACAGGTAAAGCCATGAAGCCACATAGCAAAATGCACATCAATAGAAATGGGTTAATTTAAGCTGTAAGAGCTGGTTAGTAATACACCTGAGCAGCAGGCCAAACAGTTTATAATTAATATTAAACTTTTGTGTGATTATTTGGAACTGGGCAGTCAAAGCAAAGGGAAAGCTCCACCTCTGTTTACATGTTTTGTTTTGTTTTTCAAGATGGTTTCTCTGCATAGTCCTGACTGTCTTAGTATTCACTACACAGACCAGGCTGACCTGGAACTCACAGAAACCCTCCTGCCTCTGCCTCCTGAGTGCTGGGATTAAAGGTGTGCACCCCCACCTCCTGGATATGTATAGCTATCGATAAGACCTTTAAATGACTTTCTTGAGAAGTCTATGCCCATACTTGGGGGTATAGATAGAATCTTTTCCTAAACATTCATCTATTAATGCTCTGCTTGACTCTATGTTAAAATCTCTTCTTAATAAACTCCAACTCTACTTCATAGTCAACTTGTTCTGAAATCCTTTTCTTTGGTGAAGTTAAGAATTCTGATCTCAGTGAAATTCTTGCAAAAGAACACCTTAGGTCTCTAAAGGCAGCAAGGTAGTTTTGTATGGTGATATCTTTTTTTTTAAGTTACAGATCTGTTGGCCAATGATTAGGGCTTCTTATTGGCTAGCTCTGTCTTAATTATTAACCCATTTCTATTAATCTAAGTATTTCTACATTGCCTTATCTAAGCGTGTCCTATCCTCCTGGTCCCTCATGGTGACTCCATCTGCCTACAGTTCCCAGAATCCTCTTCATCTCTTAGTCCCACCTATCTTCCTGCCTTATTGGCCAACAGTGTTTTATTCATCAAGTGTGGTGGTATCTTGCTTGTACAAAGATCAGAGGATGGAGCTTGCCACTAGCTAGAGGTCTGTAGGTCTGTATAGAAGTGAGAAGTGAGACGGCTGGGTAGAGAAAGAGGGAAGAAACAGGAACTCACTTTCTTGTCCGCTGAGACGCTAAGGAGGTAAAGGTGGCTTTTGCTTGCTCCTTCTCTCTGGTCTCTCAGCATTTTCCTCTATATCTGACTCCAGGTTTTATTTAGACCAATGAAGCACTCCTTTTTATATTTTGGCGCCCATTTTTTAAAAACATATAAACTGTTTGGCCTATTGCTCAGGCTTATTACCATCGAACTCAAATTAACCCATAGCTCCTATCTATGTTTAGCCACGAGGCTTGGTATCTTCTCAGTGAGGCATTCTTATCTTGTTTCCTCTGCATCTGGCTGGCGACTCACTCTCTGCCTTCCTCTTCACAGAATTCTCCTAGTCTGGTAGCTCTGCCTATATGAGTGACAAATCTTTACAGTGTACAAGAGCATTACGCCACATCAGTTTTGTCTCTAGTTCCTACTCCTGTTGCCACTAACCAGAAGTATACTTAAAGGCTCAGAAACATGGCAGTCACAAGTCTCCCTCTGATCTGGCTATCTGACTGTAAAGATTCTTTCTAATCACAAGGAATAAAATCCCAATGTTAAAAAATGACTAGCATTTCCTTAAAGGTGGTGACACACAGAAGGGTGTTGTACTCACACTCGTTGGGTGCTGAACAGCAGCTTCATGTTGCAGCCTCACTCTCTGGGGCATCATAACATCATCCTGTGTAAAGATCACGTTCTGTATTAGCATACAGCAACTCCAATGTAGTAGGAATGGCACACTGTCCAAGAACATAACAGCAAACAACGTGAGTAGGCAACTCAGATGATCATAAACCAGGACCCTCTTTGGTCATCAAGGAGAAGTCATTATGTGACTGGTGGGAAAAGAGAAAATTCTGGCAGTCCAAGTGTACTCAGGACCAAGAACAATGAGGACATTCATGTGCCTGTGTGAAGTGTCAGGCTTGTTCTCAGACATGTTTTGGCATCATCCAGTAAAGCTGGAGGTAAAGATTCCCTAAGACCTAACAAGCTCACCATCTGTGTAGAAAAGGTCCTCTACCTAGGTAAGATTTGGGCAGCAGTTTCCAGACAGAACATTCACGCCCATAAACACCCGAAGGAGAAACAAATGACATCCATTACAGCTCTCAAAGGCCACTCAGTGGGAGAATGTAGTCACAGTTGCTTAGATCAGTGAATCCAGGACAAAAGAACAGATATAGTATCACTTCACACACTTAAATCAAACCCTAGGAAAGCTGACCACATTATTTATTAAGTGCACACATAATGAAAACAATAAGAGAAGTGAAGACAGTGTGGCCCCCAAAGCCCAAACCCAGGTCACTCTAAGCAGGAAGTTGCTTGAAGAAGCATCATGACAGATCCCTGAGGTATAGGTTAATAGGCAGCTCCTTGTACATATTCCACAATATAAGGTTTTGTTCATTTTTCTGTAGCAATGCTACACTTCATAGTAAAATAAGGTATTGTCAGTGGACAAATAATCAAGATTTAAGTGTTTAAATGGGTATGGAAGTAGGTGACAGAGAAAATCCTTCTAAAATAATGCCACAATGACTGGACCAGAAATTAAGGGGTACCTGCCACCCTGGACTCCTTATGCCCCCCCAAAAAAAACAGATAAAGAAAGGGGTTATGGTGTATGCCAAGGTGGCTGACCCAGACTACTGGGGAAACCAGATGACTTCTCTACAAAGGAGGCTAGGAAGAGTGCAGTGCAGCAGATTTCTTAAAGGGTCTCTTAGTATCACCATCCTCTGTGATCCAGGCCAATAGGAAACCACAGCACCACAACCCAGGTAGTATGACAAATGTCCCAGACTATTTTCAGAATAAAGCTGTTAGTCACCTCTCAGATAGAGAACCAGCTCCACTGAAGGGCTTCATAAGGATGATGAGACAGAGAATTATGAAATGAAGACAGAAAGTGCCTATTGCCAACACGTTGTGGGTCTGCACTGTTTCCAGCAACTTCCTGCCCAAAGGAACCTCAAGTTTTGGCTTTTGGGACCTCACTTTTCTTTGTCTTCATTATGTGTGCACTTAACAAATAATGTGGTCAACTTTCCTAGGGTTTGAATTTAAGTGTGTGAAGTGATACTGTATCTGTTCATTTGTCTTAGATTTACTGATCAGAGCAACTGTTACTGCATTCCATGGACTTTGAGAGCAGTTATAACTATGATCGTGTGATCAATTACAGAAATGAGGCTATCACAGTTATAATACCTTATTTTGCTATAAACACATTAGGTAAACATTTTGTATTCTTCCTTTTCTTATTTTCCTCATTTCAGTTTTTGGGATATCAAAGGACTCAGAATCACTTGAAGAACTATGACTCTTTGATGAGAGACTGCAAATGTTCAGTTATAAGCGGCATAGTTGCAATGTGTATTACAACCCCACCTAACTCTGGCTGGACCCAAGTGTTGCTGAAGGAGATGTATATGTGTGTCAGGTCAGCAAAGGTTGGACACATGTGATGAATAATTTATTGTGCTAACCTGACTGGACTAAAGGACGCCCAGAAAAGTGGCAAGATGCTTATGTCTGTGAAGATGGATTTGGAAGAGATGAACAATTTTATCAGTGGACTGAGATTAATTTCCTCCCACCTTCTATTCTACCCCTCTCTCTTGCATGCACACACAACATGTGCGTACACACACACACACACACACACAAAAAAAAAAAAAAAAAAAAAAAAAAAAAAAAAAAAACCTTGCTGCTCCACTTGTCTGGGTTCTTACTAATACACATGGAATTAACCAAGATTCCAATTTTACACTTTGGGGATCTATACAAAAAGCATGAATGGTCAGTATTGCTTGGTTCTCAAGAGCCTAAAGAATATTCAAATGTGATTTCTACCACTGTTGCTGTTAAGAGTAAACAACTACAATGAGAGCAAAGAGAGAACAAATGGAATTAATACACTCACTGGCCAAATAGCTGAGAAGCTAAGGAAGATAGAGTGAACAGACATTCAATCCAAAGAATCAACAGAGAAGCAGGTACTAAACCTTACAGAGCCTGGTGACTAAGAATATAAATAAGGTCTCTATTTTCCTGAGGCCACCAGATAGAAAAGGTGGTTCAGACACTAGAAGGTCTTACTTTATTTTATTTTTTGCAAATGAAAGGAAGGGAGAACTTTGACGACAGGTCAGAAGTGTTGCTGCAGGGAGAAGGTGACCCATTTCCCCTTCCTGGAGACCCACTGCCTCCTACTCCCTCGGTGGGCAGGACCACTGAGACCCGTTAACAAGAATCAGCTAGCCTTTGAAATGTAGAGCAGAGGTGCTAACAGGCCAAATCCAAGATGCTGTCAGCACCATGGAAGCAGAGTACATTCACCTCAGGGCTCAGGCCAAGGAATATTATCTGGAGCTTTCTTCTCAGTGACAAATAGATTTGAAACATCATTCCTGGCATTCCAAGATGTGCATAAAATTCCCAGAGGGGTTGAAATCCCACAATTATGAATCATCACCATGGGATGATGGGACAGCCTGAGAGAAGAAACTGGAAGCCTCATAGAAAGAGTATTGAGGGCCTAGAGACACGGTCAGGAGAGCTTCCCGTGATTCTAAAACCTTGAGTTCAGTTCCCAGCACTAACACATAGAGTGGCTCACAACCACCTCCAACTTCAGCTCCTCGGAACCCAATATCCTCTTCTGGCCGTCCTGGGCAAATATACACATGGTAGTCGTTCTCTCTCTCTCTGCCCGTCAGAGAGAGAGAGAGGGAGAGAGAGAGAGAGAGTGAGAGAGAGGGGGGGAAGGAGGGAGCGCACGTGCGCCTCTCTATGCGCCTCTCTCTGTGCGAGCGCGCCCCCCTCTCTCTCTGTGCCCCCCTCTCTCTCTGTGCCCCTCTCTGTGCGCCCCCTCTCTCTCTCTGTGCGAGCGCGCCTCTCTCTCTCTGTGTGCGCCCCCCTCTGTGTGCCCCCCCCTCTGTGTGCGCCCCCCGCCCCCCTCTCTGTGTGCGCCCCCTCTCTGTGTGCGCCCCCCTCTCTGCGGTGTGCGCCCCCCTCTGTGTGCGCCCCCTCTGTGTGCGCCCCCCTCTCTCTGTGCGCCCCCCTCTCTGTGTGCGCCCCCCCTCTCTGTGTGCGCCCCCCTCTCTGTGTGCGCCCCCCCCTCTGTGTGCTAGTCCAGAGAACTGAGAATAAACGATAGACAGGCTTCCAGTGAAGTCTCCAAGCAAGGTACCCTTGAGACTGACAGGTGCAGAGAGGCCTTGGAGACACTAACTGTGCCTGCCACAGAGAACACTCACACCTTGTGTTTGGCTTTTGGATGAGATGTGGAAACTGAGGGAGAAACAATCCCAGCTCCTTCCTGAGCCTGTTCTGAATGCAGTATTTGGTGACTTGCATATGCCAAAGGGCTCCTTGACCCACTGGTTGGGTTTTCCCTGACCTGCTGGAGTCTGTGACAGTAAGTCAGCTCTGGTCCCCTCCCCATGTGAGTCAGTCTCTCTGTCTAACTCCAACATTTGTGGTCCCTTCTCTGAGGATCCCAAATAAAACTCTTCTGACAGAGAAGCCACAGGATGTCAGCATACCAGACAGACGGCTACCACGTGCCACTGGACAGCACAGCAAATCACTGGCAATCACTGCTATTCTGTGGGCCAAGAAGAATGTACTGGCCCAGTGACTATACCCCAAACCAGAAGCTCTTCTAATATTACCTCCCTTCCTCTCAAACTATGCACATTCCCTAAAATCCCATATAGTAATAGCGTATAACTCTGAATCCCTTTAGGCTGAGATTTCGCCCATCACTATAATCAATCTATATTTCTGGTCCGACTTCATCTTTCTCAGTTTGTTCCAAAGACCCTTCAGGAGGATGAAGGAGCTGTCTTCGGCTCTGTAACTCTGCAGCCCTGCAACTCTGAAGACTCTGCTAGGACTTCCCATTCAATGCAATCCTAGGATCCCTGGCTCATACCCTTCAAGAACATGCCCAATTCAGATGCCATGTGACTTGGTTACAAATGGGTAGTTTTCTGCTGATAGGTTTGCATGGCTGAGGGAAAAACAAACTCCATTTTCAGCTGATTGGAAGGGATACAATAAAGGACACAGATGAACAGTCAGATGGTAAGTAAGGTATACAGTGAGGCCCAAGGGACACAAGTATAGGGCTTTTATTCCCATGGGACTGGGGTGTGTTACCCTCTGGGACTTTGGCATGTCCACACCAGAAACCTCTGTTTATGGAGGTTTACAGAGTCTTCACCAGGTCCAATCTCCAGCCCTGGTCCCCTCTCTGGCTCCCGAGGTTAAAAGTGCCATGCTTCTAGTTTTTGGTGGCCAGCCTCATACTGACTAGCAGCCCTCAAATCACTTCTGAAAACAAATGACATTTTCTGGATGCTGTATTTTGGACCTGGAGTATCTCCCAATGCCCACATGTCAAAGGTCCCTACCTTAGTACTGCAGGGGGGTAGTGGAAGCTTGAAAACATGGGACCTTATTTTAGTGGAGGGCTGGTTTACTGTGATGTACTTTAACACCATAAAAAGTATGACTTCTATAATTTAGCAGAGCAGCTTCCATTTTATTTTAGGTTTTTCTGAAGCAGCTTTTCTCTGTGTAGTTTTGGCTGTCCTGGAACTTGCTCTATAGACCAGGCAAGCCCCAAACTCACAGGGATCCAACTACCTTTGCCTCCTAGTGCTGGGATTAAAGGTGTATGCCCACCACCACTCTCATCTTAAAACAACGTAAGTCCACCTAAATTATAGCCACACTGAAATGAAAATTTATAGTTCCCTGCATAGAGCTAGCTATAAGGCAAGAGAAAACTATCCAAAAAGACAGGAGTGAGATATGAGAGCCTCGGGTCCCAGTTTTTCCTTCCCTCCATGTCTCTCACAAACTTCCTTAGTTACACACAGGCTCGGAATGAACAGCTTGTTTTCTGTTTCCTGCCCTTGAAGGTGGACCCAGAAACGTCAGGGTAATGCTCAGCAGAGCAGCAGCCCACACAGATCCTTTCTGCCAGGTACATGCATGGGGCCAAAAACAGCCACAGTCCTCACCTGCTTCTGAAAGCTGAAGTGGGTTCTACATAGCTAATACCAACGCTGTTTTACAAATAATTTCACACTACAGCAGACAGGTCAGATACAAAAACCACAGAGACACTTCCTCATCCAACTGGCAACATCTGCCTTCAACAAGTTACAGACAGGCATGCTGTCTAAATACAATAAAGATGACATTATGCAGAACTCTGACTTCAAAATGTCAGACCTCCCAAGGTAACCCTTTGGGTCAATTCTCCTCCTGTCCCTTGCATGAAATGGGGGTTCTACCTCCTGGTCTATGTCACCTGGAATAACCAACTGGAAACAGAAACAAAACTTATAACAGCTGTCTAAGCCAACGGCCAACATATCCATGAGCCCTGGTATGCATGTTTCTAAGAAGCTAGGGGCCCAACCTATGAAACAATTTAGATACATAAAAGTTGTATTTGTTTAACACACTTTGTTTGCTTTGCTTTATCAGGGTTTCTAAGGACAGCACATTTGTATACAGTCTCTGTTCACCCATACCCAAGTGTCCTATTCCTAAGAATGCCCCATAAACGTGACAATCTGCTAGTGTTCTCCATCAGTGCTCAGACAGCACACAGTAACCAGTTTCTGTTGTAGCAAACAACTGTGAAAATCAGGAGTCAAAGGTGCAAGCATTTTAAGTTCTTGAACAAAATGTGCAATCATGCTGTCAATGCAGTGCCAATTCACACTGAAATACCATCTATATTTTGAAAACTTAATTTGCTTTATGGAAGTATCTTGCTAATTTGATTACAAATTTAAATTTTATTATAACTTTGATTGATCTGAATCTCTGTATAAGTATACCTGTCACCTATAAGTCTACTCCTGACCTCTACCCATGTTTTGCTTCATGTTTTGCTTTGGCTGTCATGGGCTGTTTCCATTTCTATATCTTAATCTCTAGGTATTATATTTACTAGTATTGTGCTTATTTTAATGTTGTTTATATTCTCTGTGGTCCTGTTTTACATTTTTATATGATCTTACTTATTGTTAATTAAGTGCAATGGCCGTGTGTAGCCAAAACCTATTAAACTTTTCAGATTCATCATAACATATCTAAAAATGTATTTTTAAGAACCATACTAAAATTCACAACCATTATTTGGTCAATATATACAAAGTCACTATAAACAAAACAGAGAGCTACTTACTGAATCCAAAAAACAAAGGTAAGACCCTGTGCTCTGTGCGATTGCTTGGTTTTTAGAATATCCAACTATGAGAAAAAAAAGAAAAAACAGCTCTTTTAGAATTCAATGCTCAACAGCATAAAACTAAGTATACTTTACACTCCAAGAAAGCTAAGGTCATTTCACCCTACTACCAAAACTTTGGGTATAATTTTGAAAGAATGAAAGGAAGGTAAACAGAAAGCAATGTTCATGTTCGTTAATGATATTTGACAATGCCAAGGATAAGTCATGGCAGGCATCTAGAACAGTATTAAAATAGAAGTAAAATATCATTGGAGAGAGTCTAAAAATCTGCCTACATAGGAAAAGCACAGCGCTTACTTAAGTGTGAGTGGTTGGCAAATACCTCAATTTAAATACTTCATGGATGGCTACCTGAGCACTGTGTCCCTAGTGAGGTTAGGTGACCGACTGACAATGTCTACCACGTGTGTGTACATCCAACCCAGGTCACTGCCTGAGCATGAAGACTCGGCTCTCATTGCAGCATGCACTATTCATTACAGACCCAACAGAACTTTAGTCACGATTAGTCATGCTAAAGGTCCAGAGGGGGGCTACCAACTGCATATTGGGAAAAAAACAGCTCATTTGACAGTGAGCATGCAGAGGCCAGGGTTTCACACAGCAATGTAGGTGATCCTTACTGTACTGCTGAGTGAAGGGCTCAGACCCAAAGGAGCAGAGACCACAGAGGACACAAAATCAGAGCAAAGAGATACATCTGGGCTTAAGAACTAGGAAAGTGGTTGTACTGGATGGAGAAGCCAGCTTGGCCTGGGCTTCAGGGACTGGTGATGTCTTATCCCCAGGGGATAGTTATTAAAGTGTTTTTAAGAAAAAGTTTCCTTCAAAGATATAACTGAGTTGTAAAAAAACAAAACAAGAAAACAAACAAAAAAAACGCAATAACAACTAAATGAATGGTGCTGGAAAAGTGCAAGAGCTTAAAAGACAAAAATCACCACAAGAATATCACAGACAGAACTGTGCATTTTAATTGATGTAAACAGAAAATGAAACAGTGCAGGGAAGAACACTGGAGAGCACCCAGTAACTTTTGGGTGCAGACAGTTTAGAATGGAAGAACAAACCATCAGGCAGGACAGTTGCAAAGGCTTGGAAATTTGGGGCACTATGCAGAAAGTGACACAAGCTCAGGCTGGGTGGTAAAAGCAGATCCATTAAAGGGTGTTCAGTCCAGTAGAGGGCACTAATGGGGCTTTAAAGAACACGAACTCTGTTCCTACAAAAGAGACTACCAACACCCGAATCACATTAACAAGATAGCTATAGTCTTGATGCCACTGAGAAAAGACACACAAAGCAAAACAGATGTGTACAAAGTTGAAACAATAAATCTCTTTGGTATCTGAAGTTAAGACAAGCTGGAGAAAGTTGTCAGTCCTGAGGGAACACCAGACATATGTGCATCTCAGCCAACCATGACACTCTCCCACTTTCTGCTGTAAGAAAGGCCTCTCCTACAGGGTCTGCTAATACAAAAGAGCTGCAACCCCCAACCCCACCCCGGAGGGGGGATGCTATGACTGAGAAGCAAGACACAGACGTGAGAAGCTGCCCCATTCACTCAGACCCCCAAGATCCAACCCAAAGCAGTATCTTTCTGTAGGGTTCATACCAAGTAGCAATTCAATTTCCACCCTGAATCTCTAGAACTTGGTCAGTCCAAACCAGTTAGCAATGGTACCCAATTCTGAAGAGCTACAGGCATAAACAAAAGTAAAGCAGGAAATGACCAAGAAAGGTAATGTGATGCCTCCTACTCTGAGATAGATTTGGCATAATGAGGAAACTCTAGCCATCCCTGCCGAGCAAGACAAGCATGCAGAATAAAACCGAGAACCTCAAAAACAAAAACAACACTTGTCACAAGCATACTGAAATTAACAGAAGTCTGTAACAAAAGTTGCTTATGGAAAGTCAGATTTTAAGAGAGAAACTGAATCCTTGAATCCATATAATGCTGGAAGTTTCTCACAATGAATCTTATGTTTGGCAAAGACAAGGAATTCGCTCTAATATTATTGCCTTGAAGAAAGTCAAATGTTTGTGTGGGGGGCTCCATGTTTGGGGAGGCCAGTCCCTTTGTGAGAGGAGATGGTTGTCATGGTTCCAACAGGAAAAACCTAGCTCCATGGAGATATTAACATTCCTCACCCCTGGGAGAGGAGCAGTGGGCTGTGGTTCATTCGCCTTTAGCAAAAAGTCACATGATGAAGTGTGTTCCTGTTGCACAAATGTTACGAAAAAAACGAGTCCTGCCCACTGCAAATAACCCAGCACCCCTGAAAAACAGAACCTCTGAATTTATGCTAATGTCTAAGGTAACACGCCCTACTTACTACAGGCAAACACATCTTCCCAAAGAATCAGCTGAGTTCCACTGTGTCATACAGGACAGCCATGAATTCCCATTCGCTTCCCACAGACAAAGAGCTGATATCATCTCCTAGCACTCCACCTGGGGTCCTGAGTTTTACAATGCCCTTGCCAGAGACAGAGTGCATCCAGACACACTGACAAGCAATTCAACTTTTATGAAAGACAAAATCTGTTTTTAAAGTGGAGACAAGGGGGAGCCCATTCCCTATGGACGTATACTATTGCAGCCCAGATACAGCAAGAAGGGCCTGGGCTTCCCCCAAACAATTTGACAAGACTTCGAAGGTACCTGGTGGAGGGCCTCACTATCCCTGGGGAGGAGTTGGGGGGTGGTTTGGGGGGGCTTGGTGGGGAACATGGGAGGATGGGAGGGCAAGGGAATGGGGGATGGATATGTAAATGAGTAGTAATTAAAGAATAAAAAAAAAAAACTAGGAAAAAAAATAAAGTGGAGACAAGGAACATCAGGTAGCAAAATGCCCTTTCCATTCAATGACAGGAGCTGCAAAGCCCCTTTTAACTAAAGAATAGAAAGGGACATTTAGTTTCAAAAACAAATTCATGTTTCAGAAGTTGAAACATACATTCTGTGATAGACTATAGTTTTCTATTTCAAAGTAAAGATAATAAAACTAGGAAATAATTTCCAGAAAATATTAACATTTTCCAGATGCACAAGATGATGAGTGGTGGAAAGATCCCTGCCAGAACCAGGCATCACTCCTCAGATATTGTCCATCTTCTGTGAGACAAGGTCTCTCTCAGACCTGGATCTCAGTAAGCAGGCTCGGCTGGCTGTCCCAGGGAATCTGCCTGTCTCCAAACTCACCACCACACCACCCAGTTTTTTGACACACGTTCTAGGAATTAAACTTGGGTCTTCATGCTTGTAAGGCAAACACTTTCCTGACTGAGCCATCTCCTCTTCAGCCCTAAAATACAGTTTTATTTAAATTTTGTCTTAAGAATTGTTCATGCCGTTCTGCTTCCTCAAACAGCACTAATGAGGCAACACTAGGGTTCCTCTTGACAGACCAGGCTCAGCTGAGTCTTGGCAGTTCAACAGTGCTGACCTCAGCTTCAAACATCTACTCTGTACTTCACCCAGAACAACAAACACAAGAAGAACTAAACATTAGCAGGAGACAGAAAAGGGAAGTAACATCAGTATGGCAGGCAGGCTTTCAGACTGGGAGCGTGTGAAGTACAAGCCACTTTCAGAAAGCAGACAAACTATGTTTATTGAGAACCGACAGAAATGTTCACATCTTCTAAGGTTGGTCTAAGGTCCTTAAGACACCGTGGCCCAGTATTCCATGCTACCTAGATTGATGTCTGGATACTGGGGGATAAGAACAGCCCCTGCCCTCAAGAGTAAAATAAGAACTGTTTAAGCCCATGGTGATGTACACTGTAAGAATCAAGTAAAGCAAACATGATGGCACAGGCCTATAATACCAGGAGGCTGAGCCTGGAGGGCTACTTAAGGCTGATGCCAGCCTGGGCTACATGAGGAGGGAGGAAGGGAGTAACACTAAGTGGCCCGAGGCCACAGGACCACCAGTACCATCCTTACAGCAGTCATCCAGATGCAACGATAGCAGAAAAGAGCAAGAGCAGGAAGAGAGGGCAGGTGTGTGGCATCCGGTCTGGTACCAGCAAGGCTTGTCTTCCGTTTATTCCTCTTCTGAGAGTCACTAGATTATAACAAGCACACACACCTCCTGCTTCCTCCACCTTCCGTTCACACAACTCTACTCCAAAATCCCAAAATCCCAAAGGAAGCTGCTGAGGGTCAGGCTCGGGGAATTACATGTTAGATTGAAGTCAGTCCTAGCAGCAGCAGGTACTACACATCCAGGCCGTCACAAGTTGTGTTCTAGAGGGAACCCTGCCTGTCACCTGCCTGCCCTTAAAATACACTGGCGCTAAATGGACTATGCCATCTGGACAACGTAAAACAAAGCAAAACAAAAAATTGGAACACGGTGTGTGTTCTGGCTGGACACTAACTTGACATAAGCTAGAGTGATCTGAGAAAAGGGAACCTTAACTGAGAAAATGCCTCCATCAGATTGGCTTGTGGGCATTTTCTTGGCTGATGACCAATGTAGCTCAGCCCACTGTAGGTGATACCACCCCTAGTCAGGTGGTACTGAGGTATATAAGAAAGCAAACCGGTGATCCAGGAAGTACAAGCAGGTACGCAGTGCTTCTCCGTGGCCTCTGCTTCAATTTCTGACTCTAGGTTCTTATTTTGAGTCCTGACTCCCTTAGTCATGGACTGTATGTTATAAGGTGAAATAAACCCTTTCCTCCCCAAGATGCTTTTGTTAATGTTGTTTATCACAGCAACAGAACCCTGACTAAGACAGAATGCTACTCCTGATATTTAGAGCAGTGGCTTCCAACCCCAAATTTATCTCAGAACTCCTGGGATACATCTACCACTTCCAATGCTGAAATCAGACTCTAGCCCAGACAGATTCCCTAAGAACATCTTAGGCAAGACTTGGGTACCAGGGGTCTTTATGTATCACGAATGGTTCCAAATGCAGCCAACACTGAACATTGGATACAAGTAACTATCCTTGACAAGTAACTTACCAGCTCTACACTTGAAAAGAAAAAAAAAAAAAAGTGCAGATCTGGTAATAGCGATGGCTTAGTGAGTAAAGATGCTTGCCCCTTTGCTGAGGATATGAGTGTGGTCCCAGAACCCATATGGCAGCAAGAGAGCATCATCCTCACATATAATTCTCTGACCTACGCATGTGTGCCCTCACACTCACACCACAAATTAAAAAAATTTTTTTCAAATTTTTTATTAAAAGGAACTAGCTAAAGAAGACTCATCTGTGGGTACAGAATGATCTGACCTGGTCCATTTCTAATTTTAAGCACTATATGAGGTACACTCTTTCCATATCTAAGACCTTAGAGCCCCTGACTCATCACAATGAGAAGAAAGACTATACGGGAAATCATTTAACCTTGAAAATGAAGGGAAAAACAAACAACAACCTTGATCCAGCATCAGAAAATTTCAAAACTGAAAGAAAGTATTAATTTAAGGTATCTTTCAAAGAAAATATCTTTAAAATAACAAGAATCTGGGCCCAGGTGGTGGTGGTGGTGGTGGTGGTGCACACACCTTTAATAATCCCATTACTCAGGGAGGCAAAGGCAGGTGGATCTCTGTGAGTTCAAGGCCAACCTGGTCTACAGAGTGAGTCTTAGGACAGCCAGAACTACACACAGTGAAACCCTGTCTTAAAAAAACAAAACAAAAAAATAAAATAACAAGAGTCTTAATGATACATTAGAAGGTAACGAGGTGAGTCCTTCACAAGTATGAGAAAAACTATTTTGCCCCTAGAATTCTTTGTCCAGCAAACTAAGTGCGACTTAAAAAGGCATTGCAGGCAAGTAGGAATGTTAAATACATCACCAACTATATCTCAGGCACAAAGATTATTTTGAATAATAGCTTCAGAAAACTGAAAAGGAACATGTAAGAAGAAAAATTCTCAAAGGGAAATAAAGAGGAAACAAGACGTGAAGAGAAACCAACACTGTGGAAACAATATGGTTCAAAGCTCTAGGAGGTTGTATCATTCAGGAAATCCAGCCCCAGGGTACCTCTGCTCCTTCTGAGTCAACACCTGCTACACTATGTAAGTTACATGTTTACAATACTGCCAAGGCTGCTTTTATAAAGTCTGTATGCTGGAATCCATCTACTGGCAAAACAAGCAGCAGAAGCTTTACAGGAGAATAGAACCTCAGTAAGCTTCAACAGTGTAACTATATTATAATAACAAAAGCTCTAAGTTAGAAAGAATAGGTATTAACTAACCAAAGGATACATTTCTTTGTGAAAAACTGGTAATTTTGCAGGGAGGTCATTGGGAGGAGGGCAGTTACTGTGGAATGTTTGTTTAACTAGGCAAAGATATGTTATATTTGTTTATGCTGCATTTGTAAAGCTGTGTTACATTTGTTTATGTTGTGGAATATTACTTTAACTATGTAAAGAAGTGATGCTTTGCCTGCCTAAGGCACCTGATTAGTGTAATAAAAAGCTGAATGGACAATAGCTAGGCAGTAGAGGGATGAGCAGCCCGATTGCAGCAACAGCTCCAGCATTTTGGAGATGATGACCAAGAACAGCCCAGCAGTGGTTGAGTGGAGCCAGCTGGAGCCTAGAAGACAAGTTGTTTTTGATGCAGAGGGCTAAGCAGGGCTGTCAGGCAGAGAGAATAAGGAGGAGGAATCTAGGCTCCAGACAGAAAGAGAGGAAGAGGGAATGAGGGAGAAAGATAGGAAGACTCCCAGGGTTAGCCAGCCAGGAAGCCACCAGCCAGCAAGAAACGGAGGAGGAGATACAGAATGAAAGAAAGGTTAAAAAGCCCCAAGGCAAAACATAGATGAAGAGAAGGTGCAACAAGGTTGTACTGGTTTTGAAGGCATGAAGGGGTCATGGAGAGCAGCTGAGGCGTCACACTATGTGGCAAGGCTGGAGCCCCAGGAGAGAGCCCAGGAGAGGCTATTTGTGAAGGTGCAGTACCACCTGGATGGCTCTTAAACTATGAAGCTCAGCTGCCAACATGAGGAAACCTTGGCAAAGTCTGTACCACAGCTTCTGTGTGCTGACCCTGAGCAAAGACTTGCCAGATTTCACCTCAGTGGTGCTGGTCTCTTCTTAATCACAGCTGATTCCTCAGCCCCAGCTGACCATGTCCACTGTCCAAGCAAAGCAAAGGTTTAACTTTATTGTTTCTAGTTCCTTGTTAATCACAGCTGATTCTTCAGCTCCAGCTGACTAGACATCACAGATTCATTACACAAAAGGCCTGGTAAAGTCTTTGCTTCCCCCCTAAAACTTCACAAGCCAGGCTTCCATTGTCTGCACTGCTCTGAACGTTCTTATCTTCCAAACTCCTACAGAGCAGCCCACTGGGCTCTCAATACGCAATGGCTTTTCTAACCCCAAGTTCCACAGTGCCTCCACAATCCTCCCAGAGACAACATGGTCAGGTCTGTTACAACAGTATACACCACTATCCCGGTACCAACTTCTGCCTTAGTTAGAGTTGCTATTGCTATAATGAAACAACATGATCAAAAGCAAGTTGGGGAAGAAAGGGGTTATTTGGCTTACACACCCACATCACAGTCCACCACTGAAGGAAGTCGGGACAGAAACTCAAGCAGAACTGGAATTTGGAGGCAGGAGCTGATGCAGAGGCCATGGAGGGGTACCACTTACTGGCTTACTCAGCCTGCTTTCTTTCTTTTTTTTTGGGGGGGGGGTTTCGAGACAGGGTTTCTCTGTATTGCTTTGGAGCCTGTCCTAGAACTCACTCTGTAGACCAGGGTGGCCTCGAACTCAGAGATCCTCCTGTCTCTGCCTCCCAAGTGCTGAGATTAAAGGTGTAAGCAGCCACCACCGCCCAGCTCAACCTGCTTTCTTATAGAACACAAGACCACCAGCCCAAGAATGGCACCACCCACAACAGACTAGGCCCTCCCCCATCCATCACTAATTAAGAAATGCCCGACAGCCAAATCTTATGGAAGCTGTTTTCTCAATTGAGGTTCCCTCCTTTAAGATAACTCTAGCCTGTGTCAAGATGACATAAAACTAGCCAACATAATCTTTCAGGTTACTCACATCAAGTTGACACGAAACTAGCCAGTAAACTCACTTCTCACCCTCACCCAGCTACCAGGTATAGTCCCAGGTGAACTGGTTGAGTAATAGGAATTCCTGCATGAGAACTGGGAGTTCCCGTCTGTTTCCCAGACCCACAGAATGAAGGCTCCTTCTATCTTGCCAGCAGTGTCTTTGAGAAAACTGAGGCCCTGAGTGTCCTGATCTTGGCATAAAGCAGGAATCCCATGGGGAGAGACAAACTGAGGTGACATCAGAAGTACTGTCCAGCTAGCCACAAGCCCTCAGCTCATTTAGCAAGTTTGAGCAGAAGGGCTTCTATTATATCATCTGAAGCATAGAACTGTGACTGGACAATATGGCTGTCTTAATCAGTGCTTTATTACTGCCAAGGGACAACATGACCAAGGCAACTCTTATAAAAGAAAGCATTTAATTAGGGCTTGCTTACAGTTTCAGAGGTTTAGTCCATTGTCAGCATGGAGAGAAGCCAGCATTGTAGGCAGACATGGGAGCAGACATCTGAATCCCCAGGCAGCATGAAGAGATACACGGGGCCTGGCTTGAGCTTTTGAAACACCAAAGCCCACCCCTAGTGACACACTTGCTCCAACAAGACTATACCTTCCTATACTTTTCAAGTACTGCCTCTCCCTAATGATCAAGCATTCAAATATATGAGCCTATCAAACCACCACAATGGCCAGGGAGAATTAGGCTTAGCAGAACAGAGACCATAAAGGTACAGACCTTACATTTAATAATGTTAAGTAATATCCAGGCCTAGGTGTCCTTAAAAAAAAAAAAAAAAATTGCAGCAGTGATGGGGACAGCAGTCTGCCAGATTTACCACTGAAAACATTGACCTCAGGAACTATCCCTTCAAAGGAGCTTAAATTTCACTGGATTCGACTCTGCAGCAATTCATGCTCCACAGTGTCCTATTAAAAACAAACAAACAACAACCCCCCCCCAAAAAAAAACAGAGCAATCAGCATTTACTATACCTGAAGGTATAGAAAGAGAAAGAGGTCCACAGTCCAGACAAGACTGTGGTAACCTACCCCTGAGGAGCATTACCACGAAGGTGTGCAGTATCAGCAGCAGCCAGATGCCTGTTATTTGTACTGTCATTTTCCAGCAGAAAACAGAAGCCATGAAAAGAGACAGAACACATGACCTATACTCAGGTCAAAGGGCAGGCAGCAGAAACTTTCAGTAAGAACAGCCAGACACTAGGTTTAAAGCTGAGAGCCAGAGCAGTCATTACAAATACATTAAATGCAAAGGAAGCCCTGACTACAGAAATAAAGCTGTAACAATGTCATATTTCTCAAAACAGCATTAAGAATTAAGAATTCAGAATCAAATAAAAATCCTAAAGCTGCAAAGTATAACAACAGAAACAGATTTTCAATAGTAGACTCAGGACTCCATTAACACTGGAAGAATTTGGAAACTTGAATAACAGATGAATAAAGATTTTGCTACTTGAAGAACAAGAGAAAAAACAAGAATCAAAAAACAAAACAGAACAAAAAATACCATTAAGCACACGATGTATACATGACATTTATGCTGCAAGTGTCTTTGGAAAGAAATAAGCAGAAAAAAATCACTGAAGGATAACGGCAGGAAACTCCCAAGATGCATTCAAACAAACAGAATCAACATTTAGGAAGCCAAACAAACTCCAAAACAAATAAATCATAACATAGAAAAAATGCCAAAAAGATATGAATAAACTCTCCATAGTTACAAGAAGGAAATGGCTTGTCTCTTATAGGGTGTATTAATCAGAGTTCACGGGGAAAGCAGAACAGTTAGAATGGATAGATATAAAAAGAGAATATACTGGACTGACTTTTACGTCTGGGTAGTCTATTAATGGCTAACTGTTACTAAAATTCCTTCCCTGTGGGAGGCAAACAATATCTACCCTTCCTCCTAAGGTCCCAGCAACAAACTGAGGTATGATTTCACCAAAGTTCACCTGGGGAACTGATGAGTTTATTAAACATACTTACAGAGAAATGGGTGAGAGGTTTCAGGCAGGCGCTGGCCTTAAAGTGGCCACACTGGAAGGTCTGCACTCAGCAGAAATGAAGCTTCCCTAGTCTTTCCTGGTCTTTCCACACCTATATCCTCTAACCCTTCCCCCAAGACCCCATGTAATTAGGACAAAATTGCATACAGGTAGTTGGCAGGGGAAACTCAATACTCAACTGAGGGTTCTAGGTCCTTCCCTGCCTCTCCTTCTATGAGGCACAGCTGTGGTGATCTTTTGTGAGCAGAATCTGTAGACTCCTGATTTGGCTCAGGCAATAGTCCTGTACAACACTGTCTCATACTGGAGAGGCTGAGAATCCTGCAGTCTATGAAACTGGGTACCTCAGTAGTCCAATCTGGTGCTAAAGGCCTTGAGGATTCCTAGAGGGTGTGAGTCTTCAGTCCACACTGGAATCTCAAAGCAGCTAGATTTTTATATGAGAGAACAGCAGTAGCAGCTTCAACAGCCAACAGACAGGTGAGCTTGCCAGTGTGTTAAGGATTAGTCAACAGTAAAGCTTCCTTCTTCTCCCTCCCTTTATGTTTAATCTTGCTTCTTTAGTCAAGCAACCTGATCAAGAAGCTGCCTCACAGGACTGCACAGCAGCGTGGTTTTTAGTTGATTACAAATCCAATAAACTGATAACCAGGATTAGTCATCCCACAGGTGTTCTACTTTTGCTATTTACCTTTTTGATCCCCAAACCTATGTAAAAGCCAAATGCAGTATCTGGCTAGGTATACTCACTAGAGTGACATAAACTTTTAACTTCCCGTGGCAATCTCTAATGCCATAATACCCAGGAAAGGCTGGGCAACCTCCAAGTCCAACTATTTCCTTAAGATCACCTAACTCAGCCCTTGGGAAACAGTTGCCTCATTGCAGGGGGAATTGGGGCTTTGTATTCACCAAGAAACAAACTAAAAAGTGACTCAGGGCTGGGCATTGGTGGCGCACGCCTTTAATCCCAGCACTCAGTAGGCAGAGGCAGGCAGATCTCTGTGAGTTCGAGGCCAGCCTGGTCTCCAGAGTGAGTGCCAGGATAGGCTCCAAAGCTACACAGAGAAACCCTGTCTCGAAAACCAAAAAAAAAAAAAAAAAAGTGACTCAGGAACAAGAGATCAACTCAAGAATAAAGTAAAGAAATAAGCCCAGGATCTAATTAATGGATTCGCCAATGAATTCTACCAAACAGGAGAGTTAACATAGTTCCATACTTTCCAGTAAGCTGTCCTATAGGTCATAATTCCCAACATTAAAGCCACCAAAAATAGTGTAAGAACTAGAGACCATACAGCAACATCCCTTATGAACACAGATACTTAGTAAAAGTATAGGGGCTAGAGAGATGGTTCAGTGGTTAACAGCACTGGCTGCTCTTCCAGAGGTCCTGAGTTCATTTCCCAGCAATCAAAGAGTGGCTCACACCAATCCATAATGAGATCTAGTGCCTTCCTCTGGCATGTAGTTAGACATGCAGACAGAACACTGTATACATCATAAATTAAAAAAAAGAAAGAAAAAAAAAAAGAAAAGAAAAGGCTGAGTGTAGCGGCTCATACCTTTAATCCCAGAAATTAGGAGGCAGAGGCATGTGTATCTCTGTGAGTTCTAGGTCAGCTTGATCTACACAGCAAGTTCCAGGCCAGCCAGGAAAGCTTGTCTAAAAAATTAATTTAAAAAGTCTTTAACAAGAGATAGGAAATGGCTCCGTTTGTAAAGTGCTTGCCATATACACATGAGGAACTGTTGTATCTCCAGCACCCACATAAAAAGCCAGATATGGTGTTACATGCCTGTAATCTTAGTGCTGGGGAAGCAGAGACAGGAAGAATGCTGGCCAACCACTCTTGCCCAATCAGTGAACACCAGGTTTAATGAGAGATCTTGTGTCAAAAAGCAGCATTATTTGCAATAGCCAGAACCTGGAAGCAACCTAGATGCCCCTCAACTGAAGAACAGATAGAGAAAATGTGGTACATTTACACAGTGGAGTACTACTCAGCAGTACCTTGAAATCCGAAGGCAAATGGATGGAACTAGAAGAAATCATCCTGAGTGAGGTAGCCCAGTCACAAAAAGATAAACATGGTATGTATTCACTCATACATGATTTTTTAGACATAGAACAAAGGATTACCAGTCTACAAGGCACACTGCCAGAGGAGCTGGGAAACAAGGAGGACCTCAAGAGAAGATTCCATAGTCCCTCGAAGAAGGGGAGGAGGACAAGAACCCCTGAACAAAGTGGGAGCACAGGGAGTGGGTAGAGAGGAAGGAGGTGGGAAGGGAAGAAGGGGAGGGTGGAGAACAAGAGGCCTGAGACAGGGGAGGAGTAGAGGAGAGCAGGAAAGGAGAGGCCTTGACAGAGGGAGACAGTACAGGTTTGAAGAGAGGTCTGGCACAGGGGAAATGTTAGGGGATCCATAAGGATGACCCCAACTAAGAATCCAAGCAGTGGTGGTGAAGATGCCACTGATACCCTCCCCCTATAATGAGATTGGTGTCTACCTTAGTTACCATTCCTAGAGCCTTCATCCAGTAGTGTTCAAAGCAGAAACAGACACCCACAGCTAAGCACTGAACTCCTGGAATCCAATTGTGGAGAGGGAGGGGGGATGAGCAAAGGAGCCAAGATGGTGCTGCAGAAACCCACAGATACAGTTGACCTGACCTAGTGAGAGCATGGAGACCCTAGTCATAAAGCTGGGGAAACAGCATTGGACCGAACCAAGTCCTCTGAATGTGGGTGCCAGCAAGGAGGCCAAGACAGTCTATGGGACCTCTAACAGTGGAGCCGTCTTTAACCCTAGAGCACAATGGACTTTAGGAGCCCATTCCCTATGGATGTATATTATTGCAGCCCAGATACAGCAGGGAGGGCCTGGGCCCTCCCCCAAATGATATGACAGACTTTGAAGGTCCCTGGTGGAGGGCCTCACTATGCCTGGGGAGGAGTTGGGGAATGGGTTGGTGGAGGTTGGTGGGGAACATGGGAGAATGGGAGGGCGAGGGAATGGGGGGATGGATATGTAGATATGAGTAGTGATTAAAGAATTTAGATAAAAAAAGTAAGGTGGAGAATGGCATTGGACATATAGCCTCCATGCACATATCCACATACACCACACCACACCACACACAGACAGACACACAGACACACACACCACACCACACACAGACAGACACACAGACACACAGACACACACACACCACACACAGACAGACACACAGACACACAGACACACAGACACACAGACACACGCACACACACACACACACACACACACACACACACACACACACACACACGGAAGGAAGCTGTAGGTGACTGGAGAGATGGCTCAGTGGTGAGCACTGACCACTCTTCTCTTCCAGAGGACCAAGTTCAATTCCCAGAACCTAGGTGGCAGCTCACACTGTCTGTAATTCCAGTCTCCAGGAATCTGACACCCTCTTCTGGCCTACAGGGCACCAGGTACATTCATGTTATGCACAGACGACCACACAGGCAGAATACCCATAAACATGAGAGAGAGAGAGAGAGAGAGAGAGAGAGAGAGAGAGAGAGAGAGAGAGAGAGAGATGCTGAATGCTGTTGAAATGATATTAACATCTACAGAGTTTTCAAAACAGATGTTTAGTCTCCTATCTCCTGCCATTTATAGAAATCAACTCCAAATGGATTAAAGACTAAATATAAGAGTTAAAAGAATAAAACTCTCCAAAATAAAAAAGGAATAATTTCGCAAGGCGTTGGTGGTGCACGCCTTTAATCCCAGCACTAGGGAGGCAGAGACAGGTGGATCTCTGTGAGTTCGAGTCCAGTCTGGTCTACAGAGTGACTTCCAGGATAGGCTCCAAAGTTACAGAGAAACCCTATCTCAAAAAACAAATAGAGGAGTAATTTCTTTAGTCCCTTGATCTAGCAATACTTGTTTTAGATATTGACACTGAAAGACATGCTGTGAAGAAAACACTAAACTGGATTTCATCGGCTGTAAATTTTTGTGCACCAAAGGCAACTACCACAAAAGAATAAAAAAGATAACCCCCCACCACACACACACACACACACACACACACACACACACACACACAGTAAGAAGACTATGTATACTGTTTTCAGAGCTCAGCAATGCAAAGACAAACTACTCAAGTAAACAGTGGGCCAAGAGTTCAACAGATAATTCTCCAAAGATACACATAGTATATGGAAGGTTCAACATCATTAGCCATTTAGAAATGCAAACAAAACCATGAATTACTTCACACTCACTTGAATGGCTAGAATAGTAATTACCAAAGAAAATAACAAGTGACTGTCAGGATATGAGTAAACTGGAACCACTAGAAAGTGTAAAATACTATAATCAGTGAAATTAACAGTTTGGCAGTCCCTCAAGATGATAAATACAGATGATAAATAAGGTATATGCTCAATAGATTTAAAAACAATGTTCATATACTCAAAATAGTTGAAAATCAAGTGTTCAAACCAAACCTTGTACACAAATATTTGTACGGGCACCACTGATAAGAATTTCCAAGTGGAAAAATCTAAATGCCTATCTACTGATGAAATGGATAAATAGAATAGTTTATCTGTACAACTGAATTATTCTCTAATAAGGGATGAAGTATTGATATAACAGATGGATACTAGTAAAACTGGCTTAAGGAACTAAGTCAGTACATATTATGGTTGCATTGATATTAAATGTCCAGAACTGACAAATCTGCAGACATGAAATACTTCAGTGATTGCCTTGGACCAGAGTAACCCATGAAATTAAGAGAATGACATACATCCAAGATCAATGCACTACTAGCCTTGGCATCTGGTAAAGGCTGATTCCTGGTTCACTGAAACTATTTAGGGCCTCTAGAAAGCACGAATCCCATACTCATTTATGGGTCTCCACCTCCATGACCCCATCACCTCTCAAAGGCCATACCTCCTGAATCCTACACCTGGACTAGACTCCAACTACACCTCTACATGGATTAGTCTCCAACTACAAATTAGGAGTGGTCATAAACATCGAGACAGCAGTAAATCCTTACCAAAGAATGAGAAACTGGCTGGATGGGAGGCAGAGTCAGGCTGATCTCTGTGGGTTCAAAGTCTGCCTGATCCACACAGCAGATTCCACACCAGTCAGGACTATACAGACAGAGACAGAGACACAAAGAGACAGACAGAAACTGAGGTCCACTTGGTTCTCAGTAGGTGCAGACCTAATCACCAGACCTGAAGATTACCGATATGCTTTTCATTACCAGGATACTTTTCTCCAGAATGGAACAATATGAAACCATTTAAGTTAATAGGTTGCTAAGAAACTGTAATTATAATTTAGTATGTTACCTCCTCTTGGAGAAGGAGAGTCATGGCCTCCAATGACTACAGAGATGCCAGAATCTTCCAGTTTCATCTTCCATTTTTCAATGATGGTCATAGACTTGTCCTGTAAGTGTGACACTGCACGTCAGGCAACGTCCCTTAAATGTGGTTTGTAAAGCATTAAGTCACCCAACAGTTCACCCATAAATACCTTGCTGGCATCATTAAAGACAGAGAGCTCCATGGTGCCTTCAAAGTCTTGCTGCAAAACAGATGCCAAGCACTCATCCAACCACTGTTCAGCATTGTGCACCGGGAGGATAATAGACTAGAATTTAGAGAAATGGGTTAACAAACAGCCATGAGGAACTGCACTCCCTTCAGCATCCATCAGACAGTTATCCCAAAAGATGAGGATCTGGCCTTCAGAAGGCCTAGAACCAGGCCTCATGCTAGGGCATGCCCAACAAACCAAAGGTATCTATTTCTCCTCTCTAAAGCTCTTGACATTCATCTGGCCCATAAGACTTAATAGGTGTTAGGTTCCCCTCAAGTTCTTGATGCTTAAAAAAACTATTTTATTCATTTATCTATTATCATATGTGTACAAATGACAGTGGAGAACGGATTCAGGTTGTCAAGCTTGGTGGAAAGTGCCTTTTACCCACTGATCTATCTATCCACATTCCCTTCTAGATGCTTCTAAAGTGTGGGGGGGGGGGGCTGAAAAGCATCAAAACGCCCCTCCAGCTCCATAGTAAATTCATGACTACAATCACTAGGCAAAAGCATCATCATTCTGATTAAACCATCTATCTCCTCCTCCTGAGAACCATCCCCTGACTAGATGGCAAACTCACCCTTAGGAAAACTCTAACAGAGTGACCCCTTCATAGCACTGCACGGCTAATCACATAGCCAAGCCAGACCAACGGGTATGCAGAGGTCTGTATCTTTGTTCTAAAGTTGAATTCAGGCAGCAGCACTTTCTCTCGGGGAGTCTCATAAAGTCAAAAGTTTCTAAAGTGGTATGAAATAAAATCACTAAAACTTGATGACTAAAAGGACAATTGTCATAGGAACTGCCTCCATTTTATATAGCACAGTAAGTAGTAAAGAATAGCCACAGAAATTAACAGTCAGTGTCACCCTTGAGTAAATGTGCAAAAACAAAAGTGAACAAGTTTCTGAGAAGGAAAACCAATAGGTTGCACACATATATGCACATGCTGCATAGCCATATGTGGCACAGACTATCTACATAGTCTCCATAGACAAGGCCTACATACAACACAGACAGCATCTATACAGATCACTATAGATAACATCTACACATAATATCCATTTTTAAGTTACTGAATGTGAACATAGTTATAAAAAGCTTATAAATGAGTATTGAAGACAAAGTTTACCAAGTTCTTTACAAGTGAAATGCTCTTGAGGAGCTGGTGGTCCAAAAATGGCATTTTATCCTGTTTGTGTTCTGAAAATGATTTTTATTTATTATTTGAGCTTCTGGGGATTGAACCCAGGGCCTTGCATGTGCAAGTCCTCTGGACTTACTTTGTAAAGGAAAAGAACATTTTTAGTTTTCTCAAAAACAAGATTTAAAGTGAAGAAGGGTGTGGTGACTCATATTTATTTGTTATCAGTTAAGTAGGATGTGGGGCTGGAGGGTTATCTCAAGGACAGTCTCAGCTACGTGTGTTGCAGGCCAGTCAGAACCACAGGAGACCTAGCAACAAAAAGGAGATATAATGTGAATTTTTTGACAAAGTTAGGCCTTAATTTACCTGTTCCCAACTTGAGTAAAATTGGCATGAAAAATGAGTCCTGGCCCCTGACATCTAACCCACCAGCTGTGTACGTTGGCCAGGTGTGGCATGCTGGCGAGGTGAGCGGGGGGCTAAGGGAGCAGTGTGCCGGACAGGAACGCCATCTGTACACACGCACTGAAACGGGAAAAGGGTGGGAGCCCTCCAAGCTGAGGTTCCTGAACCAGCGGCAGCGTTCCGGAAAGACCCAGCGGCTGCCAGCCCAAAAAGGATTAGCGGTCCGGAGGGAGAAAGGGCTATAGAAGGGACGGGGGGGTGCGAGTCTCACCCCGCCATACCTACCACTGAGGCCAGCGGGCTGTGCCCGGTAGCGTCCTTTGGGAGCTGCATGGCAGGGCTCCGCGGGCCTCCTTGTGCACGCGCGTCCTGCTAAGGCAGCCAAGGCTTGCACAGCAAGCTCCGGCGCAGAGACTGGACCACTTCCGATTGGCTCGGCGCCACGTGGATCGCTAGGCACTGGCCACTTGCAAGTTTAGGGACGTGCAGAGGCCGAAAATGGCCACGTTCTATTGGTGCAGAGACACGTCAGTCATGGAGGGCGGTGCTGCAAAGCGAGATGGCCTCTGGTATACCAAAGAGCTCGTGCGCCGGCTGGGCGAGCCGCCCGCCTCCAACGAGCAGCTGGGGCGGGATTCGGGCCGGGAGGCGGCCGTCGCCTGCACCGAGTGTGGGCGGGGCCTGCCCAGCGAAGCTGGCTCCCGGAGTCCGTGGGCGCTCCCGGCTTTCCGCCCTTCTCGTAGTACCCGCCCGTCTTTGCGGCTTCTTGGCCTGAGGAAGTCGTCTTGCCCCACCTGATGGAAATAATCGCAAAGCGAAGTCTACAGTCAAACGAATGTTATAAAAATACTTTAGAAACGGGGGGCTTTGTGAGGGGTGCCACCTTAAAAATCCAAACACGACCACCCGAGGTTGGGCCTGTATAACTTTAAAAAAAGAAAATAGCAATAAGTTTAAGACAAACAGGCGACATTTCATCTGAACTGTGTTTGGTCTAACTGAGCCGGACGAAGGATCCCCTGGCTGGGCTGGGCTGGAGTAAACCAGCAGTGGATAGTTTGTGTGGACCCAAGCATCTAGTGTGTGGCCTGCATTCGGAGGCGCGAAGCCAGTCAAAGCCGGATGACTGAGTTTCTATGCCACAGAGAGATTCCCTGGCCCGAGGGCTCCTGAGGGTTGATGAAGGAAGTGTTCTGTGAACTGAGGGAATCCCAAAGTGCAGCAGTCCCACAGTGCCAAAATTTTGCAGGAAATACTCTCAAAGGACAGGTGACAACCTCTGGATTGCATGCAAGATGCTAATAGCCCTGATTACTAATGTAGATAACCCATGTGCATTTCTTTTCCAGGGTGCTTTTCTGACTTATGCTTGTGCCTGCAGTTTCTCGTCTGAATGATCATTCCACAACTAGAAGTGTATTTTAAGATGGCATATTTTGGTCATCCACACCCTTCATTTCTGAGGAGTGACACTGAGGTCACCCGCTGGCCTTGGCACCAAGCAGCCCTCAAAATTTTCCACACTTAAAAATAGCAGAAAAAGAAAGGGATGGGAGAGATGGCTCACCGGATGCACTTGATACCAGGCCTGAAAACCCAACTTTGAGCTCTGGGACCCACATGGTGTCGAGAGAACCTACCCCATAAATTATTTTCTGACCTCCAAACATATAGGCAGTGGCTCATATTAACCCACAGTCCCAACACACATACAAAACAACTAAAGAAAATGTAATTTAAAAATGACAATCTCAGCAAAGCTTTAGGGGACAGCAGTGCTTTTTTAAAAGTTGGTTTTAAATTCATTAAGTTATGTATTTGAGTGTTTTGCCTGTATGTATGTGTGTGCCACATGCCTACCTAGTGCCCATGAAGGTCAAAAGAGGGTGTCAGATCCCTTGAGGCTGGAATTGCAGACAGTTGTGAGGCACCAAGTTGGTGCTAGGAATCAAAACCATGTCTCTGCAAGTGCTCTTAATTGCTGAGCCATCTCTCTAGCTAAGGACTGCAGTGCTGATGCATTGAAATACTTTACTCAGTAGAAAACAGTGGCATGCTTTTCTTTCAAGGAAAGAATCTACAGGATCCCCAGTAGTTTAGCAAAGGAACCTAGTACCCTTAGCAGTCTATCAGCTTGATCTTAGGAGATCCAGTGGCACCCAACCTGTTTGTATAGCCTGTTGCAGACATCTACACACCTTCTCCTGCCTGTATAAACAGGGTGTTCCCATTCTTCTATTAAGTGGGATGGGGCTATGAAGAACCTCCGCAGGTCACTGTGGGAGCTCCCTAATTTATCCCACATAGAGAAGGGAGCAGGCAACAAGAACCATGAGTGCTCTGTAATTGGGTATGCTTTGGCTAGTGCTATGCTATCCCTCTAACCTAGACTAACGCAGTCACTACTCTTAAATTTTTGGTTGTGAGTCTAGCCTTTAACAGCTGAGCCATCTATCTCTCCAGCCCTCAGTCACCACTCTTCAGTGCTTCACAGAAAAAAAAAATGTTTGCTTTAAAAACTAAGATGAAAAGCAAAATATCCTGTAACATCTTACAAAGCAAAGCACTGTGTTACATGTGAAATTAGATCTTATCTGAAAAGCCAAAAAAAAAAAAAAGTATAAAGCATTAGATGAGATGAGTAGAAGTCTGGCCAAAGCAATCTAAGAATTTGTTTACAAAGACCTAATGGTCTCTCAGAATTAATGTGTGGGGAATAGTTTCATTTCAAATGACTTAGTAGTAAATAG